>NW_027211737.1:4695000-5075000 GCF_022749685.1 Semicossyphus pulcher | reverse complement strand
GGACTGTGATGTTGCTCCAGGCAACTTTGAGGAGCAGTGTTGTGAGCAAGCGGCAACCTCCAGTGTTGAAAAATGAAGCCAATGCGGAAGTGCAAAAAACTGCAGTTCCTCGAGTGGCCACTTGAGGCTCCAGAAAACAAGAAATAACATTACAGCAGGTGGGAAAATGCCCATTTTTACAGCTGAAATAAACATGTTTACAGCCTGGTTAAAAAAAAACGGGTTTGTTATAAATAGCTGATTTTACTGTTCAAGATAACTGTACGGGGGGTGCATGTTTTTTATAACACACCCGTTTTAATTACATTAAGCCTTAAATTATAGGGGTCGGATCACTTGATTGACAGGTGGATCCTGCAGGCTGTGTGCTCGACATCAACACAGACACAGACACTGAGCTTAACTTCACCTGTTTGTGTTGTTGGAGACTTTTGGGGATTTTTTCCATTCAAAGTTTGGACAAATAATCTCTCTGTGGGATTTATGGAACTTTATGGCTGTGCAAGAAGTCTGAGCTCCAGCTTTACGGTGAGTTAAATGTTAGTGTTATTGTATTGAAATATTTTTCACACTAAGTAGCAGGTATACTGTGCTCCCTTTAGCTGCTTGTTAGCCTGTACAGTGTTTATCAAACATTTATTTAATCGTCGGCCAGTAAATAGGAGTCAGGAGTTTTTGGCTTTTCCCTGTAGAGATTACAGCAGACTGCAGTGATGAGAAGACCGGTTACTTTAAGTTACGTGTCGGCTCGCCGCTCTCTCACCGGGCGAGCGAGCAGCGAGTCCGCTACTTCTTTAGTCTGATAACTAAACGCTTGCAGTCAGTCACCAACAGAATCTCCTCCTGGCAAAGCCAAACTAGCTCATTCATTATTTATACAGTCTATGGATAATAACCGCTAGCTACGCTGGATTAGCTGGCTCTGGCGTTTCCAATATGGCGACCCCCAGCGGCGGCGCAATTCGGGCTTCAAAACGCTTCTTCAGAAACCAATGGGTGACGTCACTGAGACGACGTCCATTATTTCTACAGTCTATGGTTGTGAGATGTGTGTGTCGTGAAGCATCGTGAAGCGCAGTGAAGTGTCGTAACGTGTGCGCGCAGGTGCATGTTATTATCAGATGGTCAGACGGACAGGTTAGAAATGAGACGCCAAATGTTATAGAATCATGGTTCTCAACTGGTGGGTCAGGACCCAAAAGTGGGTCCCATGCGTGCAGTAGTAGTGTAGTTAATTCACACTCCATTAATCCACTGAGTGGATAATCCCAGCTACATTTACGTTCTTGAAACTTGATGAGCCCCACAGTAGTTGCATTTATTATGCACTTTTTTTTATTTCTGTCGGAAAAACGGCCGTTACATGAATAAATGGTGGAGAGAATATTTTCCTCACAATGTCACCTGCTGGTCATTTTGGGTGACTATTACACTGGTGTGTTTTGTGATGTTGACATTCTGTGATGTTTTGTTCTGTCTCAGGTCCAAACTGCACCATTTTTCATGAAATAGATTTTAGTGGTTAAAACACGTCAGAAATTTGGGTCGTGATTAATCATTAAAGGTGGCGATGGGTCCTGAGGCTAGGCCAGTTGAGAACCACTGTTATAGAGCATCTTTGGTATTAAATCGTCTTCATCTTCAAATGTATTTTAAAATTGTAATCCTGCTAGTAATCCCCATTTTTAATAAATGTATCTGTAATGTAATTACCACCTTTTTGTCTGTGACTGTAAGAGAATACAGTTTCCTTTTTTTGTGTCCTAATTACGTAACGCCGTTACTTGTATTCTGTTGCTCCCCAAGCCTGGTGACATCACAGCTGCATGTGCATATGTAAACCAGCAGGTGGCAGACTACCACTCTGATACAAACAGCTTTGCTCACGTTGATTCTCGGTGTTGACGGTTCGCTCTTTGGATTTAGTTTTCAGAACGATGCTTTCATGGATTTATGATTTAAAATCTTACTTTGATAATGTCTTTGCGTTGAGGTCCGGGTATCATCGAATAATCTGTTCTGTGATCAGATAACCCAAAACGAAACTGCTGAAAACGGCTCGTTTTATCGTTTTCGACCAATGACTGTATATATAGATGGACAACGCGTCTCCATCTGCTCCCATTGTACGAAAGTGATGTTGAAATAGCCCCTGCAATAGGTGCTGCCATCTTGTGATGGTGACGTCATACGGAGCCAGGGACTGCGCAGTAGAGATCAGTGGGTGAAGCAGCCGTAGCCACTTCCGCTAACTAAAACACACATTTAACTTACTGAAAAAACAGCAAGGATCCCGCACACCAGCATATTTAACAGCAGAACAGCTTCTCTGTGTTGGTCTGAGGTTAACGTTCACAGGTATGGAAACTTCAATGACTGTAGTGATTGTTTAGTTACGTCTCCTCTCGCGGATCGTCCTCTAGTCTGCTAATCGAGAACAGATCGGCTGCAGGAGCCGAATTTGTCAACAGAGCTGTCAATCATCATTTTTACAGCATCAAATAAATAATTAAAAATAACCTTGTCAGAAAAATGAACACTTGGACGTAAATCAGCAGGATGAGAACTAACTATAATGACAGAAACCATGTTTGAGAAAAAATTATCTGTCGTGTATTTTGATTTTATAGTTTGACTCATGTCCCATCTGTTAACATGGAGGAGGCGGGCTTTATGACCTATACTGCAGCCAGTCAGCAGGGGGCGCTCGAGATGTTTTGGCTTCACTTTTAGGGAGCTGTCATGTCGTCCATCTTTTTATACAGTCCATCGGTGTGTCCGAAACCGCATACTATCATACTAATCATACTAATCATACTAACCGTGACGTTAAATTGAGTATGTCGTTTGTTCCCATTTCATAGTATGCAATTTTGTGTATGCGAGAAATGCCCAGATGTATACTAGATCGGCCCGGACATTTGAGTATGAGACGGTAGCTCACTGGTTGTACTCAACCGCCCCAAAATGCATTGTCAATGTCAATGTCAAGGTCAATGTCACTTTTATTTATATAGCACATTTAAAACAGCCAGTGGCCAACCAAAGTGCTTTACATAAAAGCAGGAAGAAACAATAAAAACAATAAAAGCATAAAACATATAAAAACATAAAAACAACAATATGGATAAAGCTAATCAAATAAAAGACCCAATAAAAGAGACTATCCTCTGCTGAAGGCCACAGTGAACAAGTGCGTTTTCAAAAGTTTTTTAAAAGTGGTGAGACAATTTGCAGTCCAGACAGTAAAAGGTAAAACGTTCTACAGAGTGGGAGCTGCAACAGCAAACGCTGGATCTCCTCTCGATTTATAAAATGATCGAGGGACATCCAGGACCACCTGATCAGCTGACCTCAGGGCTCTGGAGGGCTGGTGTACCTTAATAAGGTCAGACAGGTATTCCGGGGCCAGCCCATTCAGAGGCTTAAAAACAAATAAAAGAATCTTAAAATCAATCCTGTACCTAAGCTGAAGCCAGTGAAGTGCAGAAAGCACCGGAGTTATGTGCTCACGCTTCTTTGCCCCAGTTAGAAGACGAGCTGCTGCATTCTGGACCAGCTGCAGGCGGTTGAGCTCTGACTGGTCAATGCCAAAATACAATGAGTTACAATAATCCAAACGAGACGTAATAAGAGCATGGATAACTTTTTCGAGATCTTTCTGACAAAGATAAGGTTTAACTCTGGCTAGAAGCCTCAGCTGAAAAAAGCTAGATTTGACTACTGAGCTGACCTGTTTGTCCAGTTTAAAAGCACCATCAATAATCACACCAAGATTCCTGGCATGGGATCCTATGTGAGGTGCCAAAGAGCCAAGAGAGCTAGCAAGGACCTGAACCAGGTCAGGGCGACCAAACAGGACAACCTCTGTTTTGTTTTCATTTAATTTTAAAAAGTTTAGATCCATCCATGTTCTAACATCACTCATGCAGTTAAGCACGGCCTGAAGAGAGTCTTTGGTAGGGACCTTGAATGGTAAATACACCTGCACATCATCAGCAAAGCAGTGAAAAGGAACACCATGCTTTCTAAAAATCGACCCCAGGGGTAGCATATAAAGGGAGAACAGTAGGGGGCCCAGAACTGACCCCTGGGGGACCCCGCATGTCAGAGGGGCCACTGTGGAGGAAAACTGGCCCATGTGCACAGAGAGTGTTCTTTCAGAGAGGTACGATTTGAACCAGCCCAAAGCAGTGCCTTTTATGCCTACACAGTGTTCAAGGTGTGAGAGAAGGATTGTATGATCCACTGTGTCAAACGCCGCTGTCAGGTCAAGAAGAATTAAAAAGGCACAGTGACCAGAATCAAGGTTCAACAAGAGATCATTAAAAACTTTTAAAAGAGCAGTTTCAGTGCTGTGAAGAGACTTAAAACCAGACTGAAACAATTCACAAACATTGGCCCTTTGTAAAAATTCTTGGAGTTGGTTAAAAACAGCTTTCTCTGAAACTTTGGCCTAAAGTTAGATAAAACCACGGGATCCAAATTTTTCTTTTTCAAGAGAGGCTGCACTGTGGCATGTTTGAAAGAGGATGGAACACATCCGGCGCTGAGACACCGATTTATAAGAAACAAAATAAAAGACTGAACTGAGCTAAAAACCTCCTTAAACAGGCGGGATGGAATGCTGTCGGATGGACAGTTCGCAGGACGCAAGTGTTCCACTATTTCAATGAGTGTATGTGGAGAAACAGGCTCAGACTGCTGAAAAACAGCTGAGCTTGCTGAAGGAACTGAGGGGTCCTGAGCAGACTGAGGGAGCGGGGACCTAAGAGCAGAAATCTTATTGATGAAGAACTGCAGAAAATCCTCACACAGAGAAGGAGAAGGCTCAATACAGACAGCATCACAAGGATTCACAAGAGAATCAAACACATTAAATAGAACCTGCGGTTTGTGAGCATTGGCAGAGATATTCAGTTTTAGCAGCTTTTACAGCCTGCTGATACGTAAGGAAACAGTCACGTAGGAGATCCCAAGAAATATGGAGTTTGTCCTTTTTCCACTTTCTTTCCGCCTGTCTGCATGCGCGTCTGAGCGCGCGAGTGGACTCATTCAGCCAGGGCTCAGTCTGAGGCTTTACACGCCTTACAGTCAAGGGAGCAATGGAGTCCAAAATCTCAGTGCAGAGGGAATCAAACATAGTCAAACAGACATCCACACTGAGGTCGCCAAAATCATCCACAGAATACAAGAAAGAGTCTTTAAAAGCAGCGGAAAACTGCGAAGGAGTTGAAGAATTAAAAACACGGAGACAGCGAACGGGGGCGGAGTTCGTAGTTAAAGATGCAGGCAGTGAGAGGGAAAATAAAACAGGTAGATGGTCGGATAGGGGTGTGTGACAGATTTCGGATATCTGCAAATTCAATCCATATGACAGCACAAGATCCAAAATGTGGCCTTTGTCATGTGTCGGCTCCGAAACAGATTGCGTGAGATTAAAAGAGTCGATGAGATTGAGAAAGTCTCTGACCAGCGGTCTGGTCTCACAGCAGACATGCACGTTGAAGTCGCCAACAATTAAAAAGTGATCATATTTAAGAGTGACACCCGATACAAAGTCTGCCAAGTCCTGCATAAAGGCTTTGTTAAATTTGGGTGGCCGATAGACCACCGCACAGAGAACAGTCGCAGGGAAGTTTACCTCAAAGAGTTAGAGCTCGAAGCTGGAGCAGCTGACAGCTGGAGACTGCTGGCAGTGAAAGGTAGACTTGAATATGGATGCCAGTCCTCCACCTTTGCCGGTGACGCGAGGAGAGCTGAAGAAACTACATCCAGGGGGAAGGAGCTCCGAAAAAGAAGCAAATTCACGGAGCCAGGTTTCCGTTAAGAACATTCCGGCTATTCAGCTTCTACTATGGCGGAGATGGACCAGAGATCAGACCGGACATACGCAAACGATTAAGTAACGTGATACGGAGAAGACGGCTCTGAGTATGATGCCACCGGCATCCTAATAGTCAGGTTAGTAGGCAGTATGCAGTACATACTGTTTGAGTATGTAGTAGGCAGTATGTTCGTATGCGGTTTCAGACACAGCATCTGTTTTAGACAAAAAACGAAAAAACAGAAGAACAGAGCAGTTTTCTCGTTTTGTCACTCAGAAACAAAAATTGAAAAAATGGCAAAAACAATTTAAACAAAACGGTCAAATCTGTTTTATTGTCAATTTATCATTTTAACTTTTATCATAATGAATAAAGGAATAAATTGGGGACGTCATGTGACACGGAAGTAACACTTAAAATGTCAAAATAAAAGCCCCTAAACAGCACAGCTGGCTAGAAGAAAAATAGATAGGTAGATAGATAGAAACTTAAATCTACATTCTTATATCATATCACCAGATTATTTCTTTTGCAAGTCTGCAAAACATTTTGTTTCATATTTTGTTTCATCTTAACCCCAAATTAACATTTATATGAAGATGAGGTCATTAAAAAAAATATCTAATTTCTTTCAGACAAATTTGAGCCAAATTTCAAATCATCACAGATCTTTGTTTTGGTTATTAACTTATTTTTTTTCAATTTTCTTTTCACAACTGAAGATTTTTTGTGATTTTTTTTTTATTAAGTGAAATAATTTTATGTTGTTTAGTTAACATTGTCCAGCCAAATAGAGCATCCTCAAAGTCACCAGCAGAGGTCCCCATCCTCCACCCTGAAGGTTACAAACAGTGACGTGGTTTAGGATAATCACGACAACAGCAAAATAATGATATGAATTATACAACATATTACAATTGAACTTAAAGGTACATTGCTCTATCATTTCATTTGGCCTGAGTGACTCATTTTACGAACAGGTATATATTCCAAATGTGTATAAAAATAGGCAACAAACAGTTACATGTAATTTTCAGCTGCCAAAGAATGATTGCGGTTTGTCTATGCCCAAAAATAACTAGATCTAAATGTATAGACATGATCATTTCCAGCAATCAAATATACTTTGTTACCTCACAACCATATAGAAATGAGAAAATAACACTTAAAGTGTCATCTTCCTTGTTTCAGTGGACAAATGCACATTATAAATCTACAGAACATATTTCTCTTTACAATTTACCAGAGGATCTAAATATGCAGTGGGGTGTGAGAGATGTCACTGGCTTGCTTTGCAAATATTGTTTTCCTTTCTGCGTGTTGGAGGCCTCTTGGGGCAGCTCTTGTGCCACATAATCAAACAATTACCTACCCACCTACCTACCTGCCTACCAGCTAGCGCTGTTTAGGGGCTTTTATTTTGACAACTGTTACTTCCGTGTCACGTGACGGCCACATTTATTTCTTTATTCACTGTGATAAAATCCAAAATAATAAATGGACAATAAATCTGATTGGACCGTTTAGTTTAAATTGTTTTTGCCGTTTTTTCAATTTTTGATTCTGAGTGACAAAACGAGAAAACTGCTCCGTACTTCTGATCACAGAACAGATTATCCGATGATACCCGGACCTACCCGGACCTTGTTGGTTACATGTTGTTTAAAGTTGTTTGCAGCTGTGTGTAGCTTTATTACCCAGGGGACATTTGTGGACTATAGATTCATCTTCTCTTTAACTCACTACTTGTGTAAAACATGGTGAAAAAATGAGGCTCAAAGTTGCACTTGGTAATTCTCCAGTGGATTCAGGTGTTATCAGGACATTAAACGGCTGCTGTCAGTTGTCCTCTGGAGGAAAGATGTGAGGGCCGTACTCTAACTCCTAGTCGACCGATAATATCTAAACATTTTATAACACTAGAAGTATTTGGTTGTAGTACTTTGAAATCAAGTACAACAGAGACAATACATGTGACAGTAGTATCTCAAGTCCCATCAAACAGCTTCATTACAGTTAAATGCTCAGACCTTATGTTCCCTTTTAAACGCTGTCACTGCCAGTTATTACAATCTTTTTATATTTGGATCATTAAATGTGAAAAACAGCAAACAGGTGAAACGTATGTTGTTAAACTATTGACTTGAATAATTGAGTGATTATTATTTAGTTTTCTGCATTATGAAGAGTTACTTTCATTGCATGCTGGGATATACGTAAATAAAGCAGGAACAGGAGGAAGATTCAGAAACTTGCTGCAGTCACAATGTGGTTATAAAACGTAAAGAAAAGACTTGATGTGTTTAAATGTGTTTATTCAGGATGAGGAGCACAGCAGGCTGTGACACTCAGTGAGTATTGTTGTTCAACTAGAGAGAGACACAGATATATAAACACTGCAGCACACTGACATCATTGTGTCTGTGGTAGTATTACATTAGTGATGGTTCTACATCGATACACTGGCTTGTATAGCACTGTTAGATAAAATGAGGCTATGAGAGAACCCTGTCAGGGACCACGTTGTGTTCACGTGATGTTTGTGTCAAACTCCAGAGCTGCTTTTATGTCCCAGTCCGTCCCTGAACAGTGGAAAGTGACTGAAGACATAAAGGGCCTGAAAACAAAGGCACCTGTCTGGACTTGAACCTGGGACACCTCTGTTACATGCTGTGTGTCTGAAGCCTTTTTTACACTGCGGTTCCTCCTCAGCGCCGTAACGAAGCTCCGTCCTCATGCCACCTTGTCATTCTACATTGGACCACACAACGCCGCCGCCCCAGAGTCTTTTTAAATAGCGCTCCAGCGTTGCAGAAGCAAAACGTGTGTGAAGTGTAAACCAGGCGCGTGCTTCAAACACACACGGTGCTGTCCCGCCCTGCCGGCTCTGCAGTTTACACAGACGCCGTTTCGTCACGTTCCGTCCTCTGATGCCGGCTCAGAGGCATCGGAGGACGGAACGTAACAGAGGCGTAATAATCCTAAAATAATAATGAGCCTGCTGCTCTACTTCAGTTTAATTTAGGCCACTTCTGACCTCAGTTCAAACATGACCTACTCACGCTGAGCCGCCCACAGTGAGAGTAAAACGGTGAAGGACATAATCAGCTGTCTTTAATGGAGGCTTTTACTGTGAAGCAGCTGCAGGAAGTGTTTGTATTACTAACAGACTACAGGCAGATCCCTGAATGTTTAATAAGACTGTCAGATAGGAAAGCAGTTAATGAAAGGACAGTGTCACAGATCAGAGAGAACCCATACGCAGAATCACAGGGCAGAGGCAGGAGTAAGGCAGCAACAGTTACTTAGTTTGAGCAATGTACAGTCCTTTCCCGAGGTCAAAACCACAAATCTACAGAATCAGGCAGAGGTACAGAGGCGACAGGCAAAAGTTCAAAAACATGTAGCAAGCACAGGTCAAAATCCAAAAGGCAATACATACAGAACGGCGGGATGCGAAGCAGGAAGAAGCTCAAACTACGATCCGGCAAATGACAAAGGCAAGATGGCTTGTTTAAATACTGAGGGGTGAATGAGCTAACAGGCCACAGGTGTGTGGCAGGAGGAGCAGGCTGGCAAGTGATTGGCTGAAATGAGGGGAAGAGTCAGTGGCATGGAAAAAGCTGGCAGGTGCTGACTGGATAATGAGCAGAGGGGTGTGTGCAGGAGAAGCAGCAGGAGGGTGGGGTCTAAGAGGAGCAGGAGGCTCTAGCAGAGTCTGTGACAGACCAACACTTTCAGTGCTCTCTGTGAGCTATCACAGCTTCTACACAGTGTTGATCACATGGTGATATTTTTCTACCAAACTCAACAAATCATTTCAGTCATAAAGAAATGTCTTCACAGAGAGAAGAAGAGGAGTCATGTTCCTGTGGAGGAGCAGCCGTCCTGCTGTGCTGTGTGTCAGGACGTCCTGAAGGATCCAGTCTCTACCAGCTGTGGACACTGGTTCTGCAGACAGTGCCTCCCCTCATACTGGGACCAGTGTGGTTCATCAGGAGACTCCTCCTGTCCCCAGTGTGGAGAAAGATCCAGAACAACACCTGGACTGCAGACAGCCAGTCAGACCAGCACTTTACAAAGTAAGACCGTCCATCAGTCTGCTGATGTCATCACGTCTGAAACACGGCTTGTTGTTTTCATACAGAGACATTTGTTGTGTCATTCAGCACCAACATTAAGAGCTTTATAAATACCATCACATGTGAACTGATGTGTTCTGCTCCAGCAGACAGATCTGCTCTGTGTCACGTGTCCCGTGTTCTCCTTTGAAGATAGATGGGGGGGGGGCACATCAGTGAGGATCAATCTGTTCTCTCTGCTGTCAATCAAACACGTACCCTGACACACAGTCAGAGGCTGATTTGGACTTTACAACCTTTTGTAACACTCAACCTTTTTATTTTGTCGGGGTTAAAACGCTCAAGGGGTTCTTTTAGAAGAAAAGAACCTGTAACACTTATAAACAGAAAGTTCCAACTGAGAAACAGTTAATTTCCTCTTAAGATAAGTTTCACCCCTTTTTAGAGCCACTTTGTACTGACAGGCTATTTAAGCGATCAACCAGTGTGCGTCACACAAGTAACTTAAGTTCACTCAGCTCAGTCCGACAAATGAAAATTTAAATACAACAAAACCAACCCTTTAAGTCATTCCATTGTGCATTCAAAACCAACTAAGAGTCCAAAGCTAACGAAATATGAATAAACGAAAGTTCACTTGATTTCTTTTTAGTGCTTTTACACCCAGAAAACAAACAATAAATCCGCCGTCCGTTTGCCTCAACAAAAAGGCGATCGATCACAACTGGTATACCAGTAAACAAATAGAAAAAGGCATCGGTCTCACCCAGGTTCAGGAGGGAGAATAATCCACATGATAGATCCTGTCTTTGTTGTTGTTTCCCCTCCTGCGTGTCCAGCCGCGGGAGATGCCCGCACGGAGAGTCGCAATAATCCTTTTAGCTTCTTTCAGTTTCGCCACAGCTCATTCAAAGTTCTTGTTATCCTCATATTTTACTTTCACATTTGAACAGTCTATGGATTATTAAAAGGGTAGCTGCAGTGCTTTCGCCTGGCGCTACATAATTCAATCAGTGCGCACACTGATCCTCCCCCAGCGTCTACGCCACATCCTGCTAATACAACTTCGGCATAGTCATAATTACCAGCCATAACTGCCACATGCACACATCCTTTGACTTTACTGTGGAATATTTAAGTTTACCAGCATTAAAGGCAAAACAGGCATTCAAAAACTTAGGCTATCTCTCTGATTTAAAACCTTCTCATGCACTCCCTTTTACAATTGATTTGACACTTACTTTTTTAATGTGGCACTGTCACACTTTAACACTTTATATTTTCTTATATTGATCTTCTTTTTGGCAATAAGATAATCACCAGACTGTCAAATGTTCTTGGTTTCATTTCACACTTTTTTCTCTTTTTAGTAAAAGGTCAGCAGGAGGTTTTAGATCAACATAAGATCAGTCTGAGGACGAGATGTGAACGTGTGACTGAAGGAACTGATGAAACAGGAAGTGGAACCCTCCTCAACAGAATCTACACTGAGCTCTACATCACTGAGGGACAGAGTGAAGAGGTTAACACCCAACATGAGGTCAGGCAGCTTGAGACAGCTTCCAAGATGGAGACCCTCCGTGACACTCCAATCAAGTGCCACGAAATCTTTAAAGCCTTAGCTGACCAACAGACACCCATCAGAGTGGTCCTGACGAACGGCGTCGCTGGTGTTGGAAAAACCTTCTCAGTGCAGAAGTTCACTCTGGACTGGGCAGAGGGCTCGGAGAACCAAGATGTCAGTCTGCTGATTCTGCTTTCCTTCAGGAAGCTGAACCTGATCAAAGACGAGCAGTACAGTCTTCTCAAGCTGCTTCATGATTTCCATCCAACATTACAGAAGCTCACAGCAGAGACGCTCGCTGTCTGTAAACTGTTGTTCATCTTTGACGGCCTGGATGAAAGCAGGCTTTCATTAGATTTCACCAACACTCAGGTTGTGTCTGACGTCTCACAGAAGTCATCAGTCAACCTCCTGTTGATGAATCTCATCAAGGGGAATCTGCTTCCCTCGGCTCTCGTCTGGATAACTTCCCGACCTGCAGCAGCCAATCAGATCCCTCCTACATACATTGACAGGCTAACAGAAGTCCGAGGCTTCACTGACGCCCAGAAGGAGGAGTACTTCAGGAGGAGGTTCAGTGATGAAGAGCTGTCCAGCAGAATCATCTCACACATGAAGACATCCAGGAGCCTCCACATCATGTGTCTAATCCCAGTCTTCTGCTGGATCACTGCTACAGTTCTGGAGCACATGATGACCACAGACCAGAGGGGAGAGCTGCCCAAGACCCTGACTGACATGTACTCACACTTCCTGCTGGTTCAGACAAAGAGGAAGAAGCAGAAGTATGATGCGGGACATCAGGTGAGTCCTCAGGAACTGATGGAGGCTGACAGGGAAGTTCTTCTGAAGCTGGGGAGGCTGGCGTTTGAACATCTGGAGACAGGAAACATCATGTTCTACCAAGACGACCTGGAGCGGTGTGGTCTGGATGTCACAGAGGCCTCGGTGTACTCAGGAGTTTGTACTGAGATCTTTAAAAGAGAGTGTGTGATCTTCAAGAAAACAGTCTACTGCTTTGTTCATCTGAGCGTTCAAGAGTTCCTGGCTGCAGTCTACATGTTCCACTGTTACACAAACAAGAACACGCAAGTACTGGAGGCTTTCCTAGAAGAGAATGATAGGACGAACCCCTCCCTGGATGACTTTTTGAGGAGAGTCATGGAGAGATCCCTTCAAAGTAAGAATGGTCACCTGGACCTGTTTGTTCGCTTCCTGCATGGCCTCTCTCTGAAGTCCAGCCAGAGAGAGGCCATGAAGGAAGCAAACAAAAGTGGTCTCATGGACCTGTTTGTTCGCTTCCGTCGTGGCCTCTCTCTGAAGTCCAACCAGGGACTCTCAGGAGGCCTGCTGGGCCGGACAGACAACAGTCCAGAAATCATCCAGAGAGTCATCAACAACCTGAAGGAGATGAACAGTAAAGATATCTCTCCTGACAGAAGCATCAACATCTTCCACTGTCTGATGGAGATGAACGACCACTCAGTACACCAGGAGATCCAAGAGTTCCTGAAGTCAGAGAACAGATCAGAGAAAAAACTCTCTGAGATCCACTGCTCTGCTCTGGCCTACATGCTGCAGATGTCAGAGGAGGTTCTGGATGAGTTGGACCTGCAGAAGTACAAAACATCAGATCAGGGACGACTGAGACTGATTCCAGCTGTGAGGAACTGCAGAAAGGCTCGGTGAGTCCAGATGTGATTAAAATTACAAATCAGGTTAATAAGTAGTTCAGTTCTTCAAACATCATCACTATAGAATTATCATTACTCTTAAATACTGTTCCACTCTTTTATTGCACAAATGATCTGTCAGTTTATTCTGTCACAGATTCTCTTGAGCTGTTTCAAATGTTTGAAATGCAAAACTGTTGTTTCAGTCAGTTTTGTTTCCTGCTGTCAAGTTCATGAAGGAAAAGCTTTTCTAGTTATTTCTAATATGTGTCACCTTTGACCTTTTTTCTGCTGATGTTTTATCACAGCAGCATTTAACGACATATATATATAACAGTATTTTCCAGCTATCAGTAAAATGATTACTACATGAGTAGATTCTGCAAGGTGTGCTATCTAATCAATAACTATGACCACTATTCTTCAAAGTTTAAAAAAAGATCTGTTTCATTTTCTAAAGCAGATTTCTGAAGACAGAGAGAATTGCTTTCATGTGATTATTTCTGCCATGTTTCTGGTCAGGACAGAGGATGGTCGGGGACGCAACACACTCTGCTTTATATTTTCTATTTCTACAAAGCACTTTATTTTACTTTGTGATGCTCTGTATATATCCAGTGTTTCTGTTGTCAAAGCACTTTGTAAACGTGTTTCTACAAAGTGCTATAGATAAAGGATAAGTGTTATTAGTATGATTCAGATGTAGTATCTAATGTTTGCTGCAGCCGCTGTGGCCACAGGTGAAACTATGGGATCATGTTGAGAGCTGTAACACAGTGATTTGGTAGCACAAGCAGAGAATCGTCATCAAACCTGCAAACTGGTTCGGTGATGTCAGTTACACAACAATATCTATGTACAGTTTGCTAACATTAGCTAACATTAGCTTCTGTAAACTGCTGCTCATACGACACAGACTGTCACAGTAACACCCCTGAGTGTGTTGAACTGAGCAGTGGTGCATTTAGTTGCTCATGAGTTCCACAGTTTACAGAGGGAGGTTGTGTTACATGGCTGTGTTTGAAGTGTTTCCTGATATTCTGTTGCTCACAGAAAGAAGCTGACAGGTGTTTCTCTCTCTTGTTGCTGTAGAGAAGAGTAGGAGCAGGAAATGCACAGCTTCCACCAATATTTAAGGTCTGATGAATATCTCAGAACATTCTGGTCAAATCCAGACTTTTAAAGAGATCGTATACACACCAGTGTTATTTCTCTTAATACTGATACACTGAGAACATCTTTCTGGTGACATCATGGTAACAATAATTAAACCTTACCGGTTTGTTAACTGTGTTTGTTTGCTGAATAAGTTCTTCAGATGCTCACAACAGAATGTAGACGACAGAACTTCATGCGCTCAGCTGTCATACACATCAAAATGTTTGATTATTATATTATTTAAATATGTCCACGTCTAATACTGTCAATAGTTCCCTTTGGTTTCGGTCCCACTTGACAGCAGTCACTGATTTTTCCCACTCATGCACGTGAACCTGAAAGCAGCAGGTAGCCAGCAAAGACAGATCGTCTTTTTAACTAAGTTGTAAAAATGTCTTTTAATCAAGACGACCTCATGTTAACTTTTTGGAGACAGACGTTTTCTCCTCCTTTATCTGCATATTAAAGCAAATCAAAGATTCAAAGTGTGCAGGTACGAGAGGGAGTGAGGAGAATTATTGTTTCATGTCAAACACAGAAAGATAAGATGAGCTGAACCCTGAGGTGAACAGCAAACTTAGATTTTTATTTAACCTGATGTGTCAAACTGTGATCAGACTCACGAAGTAAACACAAAGTGTCTCTTTCATTATAACATATCATGTAATTAATGTGTCATAACAGACTTGTTGGCTGTGGACTGTCAGAGACTCACTGGGAAGTTGTGGCCTCAGCTCTGAAGTCCAACCCCTCCCATCTGACAGAGCTGGACCTGAGCAACAACGATCTGCAGGATTCAGGAGTGAAGCTGCTGTCTGCTGGAGTGGAGAGTCCAAACTGTAGACTGGAGACTCTTCAGTAAGTTTACTGACTGTAGCATGTAGTGTTTCTTATGAGGTTTTAAAGTTTTGGGTCATTAATCTTCAGGATGGACCTGATCACAGATCTGAAGGAGTGATTTAAAAATGTTCTGTCTTTCCAAACAACAAGTCAAGAAAAGAAAAAGGAGAAATTAATTGTTTGAAAGTTTCCACACGACTCACATTGGTGTCGATCAGACCGTGAAGATGATGTCAGCAGTGACGAGGCTGTAGTGTGTGTGAGGGATGTGAACGATGTCGTAGATCTGATGATAGCAGATGAAAACAGGCTGCAGAGAGTTTGAGCTTCTGTGTCACAGACAGAGAGACAGGGGCGATACAGGAAAGAGAGACATGAATGCAGAGCTCAGTAAAGGTGAAGGAAGGAACTGTGATGATCTTCATGGTATCAGAAGCTGACAGCCCACACAGCTGCTGTGCTGTGGTGTGCATCAAAGCAGAGCTAAGAGTAATAAACAGCAGCCTAACAGCAGCCACAACAACACAACAGAGCAGGATTCAAGGTCTGTTTGAAGGTTTAAAAAAAGACTGATGTAATTAGTACAAGAATATCAGTCATAGTGTTTGTGATTTACAACATGAACAGACTGTACATTTATGCAGATTTTATTGACCAAAGTTCAGTCAAACTTTAGAAGCTGGATAAAGATTAAATGACACATCAAAGTCATTTGAACAGGTCAAAAGGTGCAGCATCCTTCAAAAGAACAAGTGTTACACCTGCTTAAAGCCACATGAAGAGATGATTCTGAGTGACAGCATTAAGTTTGAGTTATCTAAGCTTCTATATTATTTCCTGTTCTTCTTTCTAACAGATCAAAGTGTTGCTTTGTTTTCATGTCAGCATTGAGGACTTATCTGAAGAAACAACTTTAGATTTCAGCTAAAACAAATCAATAGTCTGCACCAGAAACATGTTTGTCTTAATGCAGAGGTTCATATTGATTCAAGTCAGTCTCATTACAACACTCACATTCCCACATGCACATCTATTTATAGAGTTATTTAATGCCTGTCATCTTTCCTTCTGTCCATACTGTCTGTGAAGAAATCCTCTCATAACCTGACTCCAGTGTTACGAGATGGAGGACAAACATTCAGTCTGTCACTTTACAAAATGACTTTTACAGTTGAGCTTAAACTAATAGAGGCTTCAGCAGACTGAGCGACACATATCAAGTGTTTAGTGTTTGGCTGTCTGCTTGTTGAGCTGCAGTGGAGGAATAGTGACTCAAAGAGTGAATTTGGTTCTTAGTTTGAAACGTTGGTGGACACAGACTTGATTTGGCTGACTCAGACTGCTGAAGCTTCATATTAGTTTCACATGAACTTATGGAGTTTATCCTGCTGTGTAGTTTTGCTAGGAAGGGACCACTTCACACTCACTGGGGACAGTAGGAATCATTACTGCCACTAATGAGTCTTTCATGTGCAGACAGCATGTGGCTGTTATTTTAAGACTTCAACAAATGTGGACATCTCCTTTTATTACATAGACCTACTAAGCCCCAAATACAGTAAGAAGAAGGCCATTGAATAAATGAATTAGTGAACAGTGTTTAGTCCAACATGTCTGATGTGTTAATGGTTCTCTAATGACACACGTGACTGACATCAGCAGCATGTTATGAACCTGTGCGGACATGAAAAGGTGTATGACTGACTGCAGAAGGCTGACGTCTTGATGATCCACATAACACAATGGAAAAGTCACTCCACTCATTTTAAGGGAAATCTGTCATTTTATCTTCATCATTTATTCAGATTGAGGGGCTGCAGGTTGTCAGAGAGGAGCTGTGCTTCTCTGGCCTCAGCTCTGAAGTCCAACCCCCCAGTCGTCACTTTCTGCAAATAAAAGACCTCAATGAGAATATTTGATTTGACAGTCGGAGAAATGTTGTTTACAATCAAACAAAAGTTCATTTTACTCAAACACAAACCGTTAAATAGTAGAACCAGAGAAAAACATGTTTTAGAAGTGGTCTCAGTTTGATCTTTGAACCTGATCACAGATTTGAACATCATAACAGACCAAGAAGCACTAAACTTTAACTTGTATCAGACTGT
This sequence comes from Semicossyphus pulcher, assembly GCF_022749685.1. NCBI lineage: Eukaryota > Metazoa > Chordata > Actinopteri > Labriformes > Labridae > Semicossyphus > Semicossyphus pulcher. The sequence continues at coordinate 5,057,747 of NW_027211737.1, read as the reverse complement.
GAGTGTGTTATATTTGAACTTGTCACACTTGCAGAGTTTAAGAGGTGAAGTCACTGCGTCTTTATTGAAGTAGCAGCATGTTGTCATTAATATTAATGAGAGCTCTTTTTCACTTTGTGTATTTCACACATTTGAACCTGCATCCTGTTGTGTTCAGGTGTTTGGAGTTTCTATTTTCTAACCTTTGACCTTCTTCACCTTCTTCAGCTCTGAACACATTATTCAACATTAAAGGATTTCATGCAGGAACATTGTCTTCTAAAGTCTCATCATTTATTCTTTATTCAGCTTGATGAGCTGCAGTCTGTCAGAGAGGAGCTGTGCTTCTCTGGCCTCAGCTCTGAAGTCCAACCCCTCCCATCTGAGAGAGCTGCAGCTGAGTGACAACAAGCTGCAGGATTCAGGAGTGAAGCTGCTGTGTGGTTTTCTGGAGAGTCCACACTGTAGACTGGAGACTCTGAGGTCAGAAACCATGTTTTACTTCTGTGCTGAGATTAATATGATGTGAAAGTTGTGTTGACACTAAACTGCAGACATAAGGCTGATATTATACTGATCCACACTGAGTCTCTTAATGCTAAAGTCTGTTTTCTTCTTCACTGCTTTAGTCCATTGACTGTAGCAGAGCAATGTTGAGTTCCACATTTAAAACCTTCATAGAAGAAGAAAAATCCTACACTGTATAATTCACTGTGAACCTCTGAAACACCTGATTTCATCTTTTATTCCACATCATGTTTTTAAATAAATCAGTCATAGATACATTTATTAATTATTCAGTTTGTACGAGCAGAAAATAACAAATATATTCAGTATTTAGTTTTTCCAACATTCTGATTGAAATCTTTGTTTCTTGTAACGACTGAAAAGTTTCAAGTGAAGATGCTTTGAGTTTCTGGCTCCACTATTTCTAACAGAAATACTGTCCATGTCTTTGTTCACATTCCCCAAAATTCATCCTGACATATTTGGCATGTTGGAAACTTTATTATTCTGAGTCGACTCTTCAGTTATTTTCTGCTGGTTTTTATTGTATTTCTTGTTTGTTGTGTTTGGCTGCACAGCAGGAGTTTGTATAGATGGAGCCACTGGTGCTTCTTGTGTTCCACCCTGAAAAATGAGGAGAAATAAACACACAGTGATTGGGTGATGTTTCCTCAGAGACATCTGAAGTTAAATGAGCAAAGTGCTGTGATTTCTCCTGGTGAGGGATTAAAAGACCACTTTCACCATCACAGAAGACCTCTATTGCAGTTTAAATTCAACAACAAAGAATCAATCAAATGTTTTAAAATATCACCTAATTCACTTTACAACCAGGGCTTGACATTAACTTTTTTGCTCACTAGCCACATTTTGTTTCTTCACCTTGTCACAGCCGTACGTCCTACAGTCAGTGCAGCTACATTATTTTCTTTGCTGGACCATTTTCAGCGACCTGACCTTTTGGTCTTTTCTTTTTCTTTTTCTCTTTTTCATTTTCTGTTTCACCAAGTTTTCTTTTCTTTGTTGTCTCTACTCCGGGCTTTGTTACACTTCTGTGCAGCCACATTATGATTCTTCACAGGGGCTTCATGTGTGGTCACTGGCGAGCAAATGCAAGGCAGTACAGTGTGCAGGTAGTGCTCATGTCCGCTCTGTAATCAAATGAACACGGAGCCTCACTCACCTTAATAAGACTTGAAAAAACATAATACAAAAAACTGTGATGCAGACTGGCAGCACAGAGAGGGGAGAGCTGCTGCGCAGGTGCACAGAGGGAGGGAGGGAGGGAGCGGGTGAGTATGGACTGAAGTGATGACATGAAACTTAGTTTGATCACGAAGCCTGACGCTCCTCTCTGTGTTTATCAGTGAAATATATGAAGTACACAGCATATGGACATATGCCAGCTTGTGGGGAGTTTATATTTTATAGTAGCCTACCTGTGCGCGGAAATACGGACAGATCACGATGTTATTGAGCCAGGTAGAAAGACAGATCTGTGTCATATCTGCTCCTCTCCTAACGTGTGTCTCCTCCCTGCGCCGCATGATAAATGATAAACTACGTGTGGATCACCTCCGGTTCAGTTCATTCACAGCCTGTGGATGTGGTTAAATGCTTTATAAATATGATTGTTCGTGGAAATACAGGGACAGATCTCGACCCTATTTAGTCAGGGGTAGAGAACCACACACAGATCGGTGTCATCACTGCGCTGCATGATTGTAAACCGCTCACTGCTGGATCACATGATTATAAACTGTGATAAACTGTTCATAGATCACACTCTGGATCATCTCTCTCTCACCGCGCTGTCTCTCCCTCTCGTCAGATCAGGATTGTCCCGTATTAAAAACTTTAAAGCAGTCTCCTTACTGAAGAAAAATAGAATGCCACCCGCCAGAGTGGCTAGTGAGAGTGAGTGAGTCACCCGCCACTGCCCAATTCTACCTGTCAAGGTACCTGTCTAATGTCAAGCCCTGTTTACAACCATTTTAATAGTGTAACAGTTTTTAAATATCTTTTCTATTTGAATCAGTCCTCATAAATGTTTGATCTTTTGAACCTGATCACAGATTTGAACATCATAACAGACCAAGAAGCACTAAACTGTAACTTGTATCAGACTGTGAGTGTGTTATATTTGAACTTGTCACACTTGCAGAGTTTAAGAGGTGAAGTCACTGCGTCTTTATTGAAGTAGCAGCATGTTGTCATTAATATTAATGAGAGCTCTTTTTCACTTTGTGTATTTCACACATTTGAACCTGCATCCTGTTGTGTTCAGGTGTTTGGAGTTTCTATTTTCTAACCTTTGACCTTCTTCACCTTCTTCAGCTCTGAACACATTATTAAACATTAAAGGATTTCATGCAGGAACATTGTCTTCTAAAGTCTCATCATTTATTCTTTATTCAGATTGAGGGGCTGCAGTCTGTCAGAGATGAGCTGTGCTTCTCTGGCCTCAGCTCTGAAGTCCAACCCCTCCCATCTGAGAGAGCTGCAGCTGAGTGACAACAAGCTGCAGGATTCAGGAGTGAAGCTGCTGTGTGGTTTTCTGGAGAGTCCACACTGTAGACTGGAGACTCTGAGGTCAGAAACCATGTTTTACTTCTGTGCTGAGATTAATATGATGTGAAAGTTGTGTTGACACTAAACTGCAGTCATAAGGCTGATATTATACTGATCCACACTGAGTATCTTAATGCTAAAGTCTGTTTTCTTCTTCACTGCTTTAGTCCATTGACTGTAGCAGAGCAATGTTGAGTTCCACATTTAAAACCTTCATAGAAGAAGAAAAATCCTACACTGTATAATTCACTGTGAACCTCTGAAACACCTGATTTCATCTTTTATTCCACATCATGTTTTTAAATAAATCAGTCATAGATACATTTATTAATTATTCAGTTTGTACGAGCAGAAAATAACAAATATATTCAGTATTTAGTTTTTCCAACATTCTGATTGAAATCTTTGTTTCTTGTAACGACTGAAAAGTTTCAAGTGAAGATGCTTTGAGTTTCTGGCTCCACTATTTCTAACAGAAATACTGTCCATGTCTTTGTTCACATTCCCCAAAATTCATCCTGACATATTTGGCATGTTGGAAACTTTATTATTCTGAGTCGACTCTTCAGTTATTTTCTGCTGGTTTTTATTGTATTTCTTGTTTGTTGTGTTTGGCTGCACAGCAGGAGTCCGTTTCACAAAGCAGGTTCAACAAACTCTGAGTCTATCCCTGAACTCTGAGTTGATCTACTCTGAGATAGGAAACTCTGAGTTTTTGGTTCCAACAGCTGATCAGAGTTAGTTCAATCAACTCTGAGTAAGTTCAGCCAGAGTTAAGTGCGTGCACTTTGACTATAAAAAGCCAGCCTTAATGGAGCCCCGATACCACGATTCACCGTGGCAACGGTACACAAAAAGAGGTCCTCCTACGTCACACCAGTGGAGCTCGAAATCCTCATGCGGACGTTCAGCGAATACGAGCATGTTTTTAGAAAAATAAAGTAACACGGCTGCAGCTGCAAAAGAGAGAGAAGCGGCGTGGGAAGAAACTGCTGCTCAAGTAAATTTGCAAGTTTGAACTGGTCTATTTATTTAATACTTAATCACGACCGGAAGCTAAAATGTATATTAATTTAGGAGCAATCCAGCGGGAGAAAAAAACATACATGGAAGCAGTTAAAAATAAAATACCAGAACATCACTCAAAGGTGCGGCTCAGGCAGAACAGGCTCATGGCTGAACCTCACTTCAGTCATATTTTAAATATTAAACTAATGAAACATCATTCAGTGGCTGTGTTAATGTGCATCAGCTTTATCCCTAACATGATGCTGACTTCACATACATTATAATTCATGTTTATTAAATGAATGTGTTAGTTTAAATAAATAAAAAAATTCCAATAACTTAAGGTGTCTTATTTGAGCGCTCTCGGCAGTGGTGGTGGAAAATCTAAAAGTTATGACTTTGACACAGATTTGTCTTTTGATTTTTTTTATCATAATTATAAAAGACTTTTGCAAAGCGGTCAGAGCAGCACAGAGACGCAACGTTTCTTTTTTTTTAATTTGTAACCGCTCAAACACGCGTGAGACGGGCTGAATGAATGAGGAAGTCGAATGAGGGTTTTTTGTATTCTAGAGGGAGGAGACGGAGCGAAACTCTGAGTTTCCTGAGGAACACCTGCTCCCGACCAGGTTAGGTTCAAAGAGTCTGTTACTACGGTAACTGACCGAGAGCTTAAGTTACCTCTCTCTGTGAAACAGGCTAGAGTTACCCCTCTTTCTCTGGTTTGAGTTACCTCCCTTTGTGAAACGGAAAACTCAGAGTTTCCCTCATTTCAGGGTTAACAGACTCAGAGTTTTCAATAAACCTGCTTTGTGAAACGGACCCCTGGAGTTTGTATAGATGGAGCCTCTGGTGCTTCTTGTGTTCCGCCCTGAAAAATGAGGAGAAATAATCACACAGTGATCGGGTGATGTTTCCTCAGAGACATCTGAAGTTAAATGAGCACCCTATTTAGTCAGGGGTAGAGAACCACACACAGATCGGTGTCATCACTGCGCTGCATGATTGTAAACCGCTCACTGCTGGATCACATGATTATAAACTTTGATAAACTGTTCATAGATCACACTCTGGATCATCTCTCTCTCACCGCGCTGTCTCTCCCTCTCGTCAGATCAGGATTGTCCCGTATTAAAAACTTTAAAGCAGTCTCCTTACTGAAGAAAAATAGAATGCCACCCGCCAGAGTGGCTAGTGAGAGTGAGTGAGTCACCCGCCACTGCCCAATTCTACCTGCGGTTGGCGGGTTGGCAGGTGTTAATGTATAGCCCTGTTTACAACCATTTTAATAGTGTAACAGTTTTTAAATATCTTTTCTATTTGAATCAGTCCTCATAAATGTTTGATCTTTTGAACCTGATCACAGATTTGAACATCATAACAGACCAAGAAGCACTAAACTGTAACTTGTATCAGACTGTGAGTGTGTTATATTTGAACTTGTCACACTTGCAGAGTTTAAGAGGTGAAGTCACTGCGTCTTTATTGAAGTAGCAGCATGTTGTCATTAATATTAATGAGAGCTCTTTTTCACTTTGTGTATTTCACACATTTGAACCTGCATCCTGTTGTGTTCAGGTGTTTGGAGTTTCTCTTTTCTAACCTTTGACCTTCTTCACCTTCTTCAGCTCTGAACACATTATTAAACATTAAAGGATTTCATGCAGGAACATTGTCTTCTAAAGTCTCATCATTTATTCTTTATTCAGATTGAGGAGCTGCAGTCTGTCAAAGAGGAGCTGTGCTTCTCTGGCCTCAGCTCTGAAGTCCAACCCCTCCCATCTGAGAGAGCTGGAGCTGAGCTACAACAAGCTGCAGGATTCAGGAGTGAAGCTGCTGTGTGGTTTTCTGGAGAGTCCACACTGTAGACTGGAGACTCTGAGGTCAGAAACCATGTTTTACTTCTGTGCTGAGATTAATATGATGTGAAAGTTGTGTTGACACTAAACTGCAGACATAAGGCTGATATTATACTGATCCACACTGAGTATCTTAATGCTAAAGTCTGTTTTCTTCTTCACTGCTTTAGTCCATTGACTGTAGCAGAGCAATGTTGAGTTCCACATTTAAAACCTTCATAGAAGAAGAAAAATCCTACACTGTATAATTCACTGTGAACCTCTGAAACACCTGATTTCATCTTTTATTCCACATCATGTTTTTAAATAAATCTGTCATACAAACCCCAATTCCAAAAAAGTTGGCACGTTGTGTAAAATGTGAATAAAAACAGAAAACAGTGATTTGCAAATCCTTTTCAACCTATATTCAATTCAAACCAGCACAAAGACAAGATATTAAGAGTGACAGCAAGGTCAAAAAGTGGCACATGGCAACGGCACACGCCACTGCACTATCGGCACAGACAGTGGCACATGCCGTTGCCGATGGCAACATGTAAATAAAGGAATGTATACGTTTCTGTCATTCGTCTTTCATGTGTATTTATCGGTTGATTACTGATCATTACAGACAGTTGCACATGTCGTGGCATGCCATCTGACACTCTTTGATATCGGTGCTGCTGGATGTTTAATGTTCAACTGATAAACTTTGTTTTTTTGGAAATATACACACATTCTGAATTTGATGCCTGCAACACGTTCCAAAAAAGTTGAGACAGGAGCAAGAAAAGACGGGGAAAGTTGTGGAATGCTCAAAACACTCCTGGAACATTCCACAGGTAAGTAGGTTAATTGGTAACAGGTGATAGTACCATGATTGGGTATAAAAGGAGCACTCTTGAAAGGCTCGGTCGTTCACAATCAACAATGGCGTGACACTAACAATGATACACAAGATTTTAGTTGTATACAGGATCCACAGATACATTAACTTCATGAATGAAATGCGAGGAAATAACTTTATTTGGCTAAATACAATTAAAATGAATTAATAAATTTGATTGAATCTGTGATAAATACTTACAGACTTATCAATTTAAACATCTGGGGGGGCTCATTTATATATTAATCACTAACTGAATGCATAGACTCGGTGATGCGAAGGCATTCAGTACGAGCTACTTACTGCACGGCTTATTCTGTGTCTTTACATGTGTAAAGTTACGGCTCAAAAACTTTCCATATCCACATAACCTCAGCTGCGAATCTATATTAACCGCGGAAGATATCGTCATTAGGACATAATTAAAGAAGGCAGCTTCGTGACACAGAAAACAGCCACCTGGACTCTGACATCGGGGTTGATTAAGACACGGTGGGGATGGGAGATTAGCATCAGTTCGTGCCCATCTCCAGGGGGCCTAAGCGGGGGTTCGGATGGGAAATCTCACTGGTGCCAAACCCAGCAAGAAAACCACCGCACTACTGTCTTCCCTGTTCTCAAACTCAGCGGTGCTGGACTCTGACTGTATGGTAGCGGCCCGGCCGAAGCTTCCACTGCGGACGAGATAACCCCAAACACCCGAACTGCCTTTTGCTAGTTGAGTTTACACGAAAACTTTACTGTACTCGGAGCCCGATACCGGACAGAGTAATCATAAAGAACCGCTAGCTGCACGGCTAACAGAAGCCACAATTAGCAGCGGTTACTTTAGCAAAGCTATCAGTTGATCAACAAAAGTTGTGAATTCTTTGCTCATGTTTTAAAGTTGTCAGTAGTACATGACCAACAGAGACACTCTGCTCCAGCAGCATCTAACATTAGAAAGTCTGAGAAGTAATAAATTCACTGTCTCGTCTCCCTCTCTCTCCCGTTAATAATAAACCTGTCACTCCGAACGCCCCCTACAGGCCTTTTGCATGTGTTTACTGGGTTTGTGTGTTTTTGACTTTGCATCGTTTCTGTATTTGCAGCGCGTTTGATGTTAATGTATTTGTTTTGGCTTTTTGCAGCAGTTTTTTTTATTTGCATCACGTTACCGTCGTTGAATATGTTTTGGACTTTCGCTTGTGTTTTTGAATTTATATCATTTCTGAATTTGCAGCTCGTTTCTTCTAATCGAAATCGTTTGGGCTGTTGCAGCACGTTTGCCCTTGTCGGCCACCGTAGTCTCCCATTGAACATATGTGGCTCATTATGAAGCGCAAAATACAACAATGGAAACCTCACACTGTTGAGCAACTTGAGATGAACATCAAGCAAGAATAGGAAAAATTTCCCTATAAATACTTCAACAATTAGTGTCTTCAGTCTCCAGACGCTTACAGAGTGTTGTTAGGAGAAAGGGTGATGTCACACAGAGGTGAACATGCTCCTGTCCCAACTTTTTTGGAACGTGTTGCAGGCATCAAATTCAGAATGTGTGTATATTTACAAAAAAACAATAAAGTTAATCAGTTTGAACATTAAATATCTTTGTGCTGGATTCAATTGAATATAGGTTGAAAAGGATTTGCAGATCACTGTATTCTGTTTTTATTCACATTTTACACAACGTCCCAATTTTACTGGAATTGAGGTTTGTAGATACATTTATTAATTATTCAGTTTGTGCGAGCAGAAAATAACAAATATATTCAGTGTTTAGTTTTTCCAACATTATTATTAAAATCTTTGTTTCTTGTTACGACTGAAAAGTTTCAAGTGAAGATGCTTTGAGTTTCTGGCTCCACTATTTCTAACAGAAATATGTCTTTGTTCACATTCCCTAAGATTCATCCTGACATATTTGGCATCTTGTTGTTACTGGTGTTACACGGTGTTCAGGCTCCCACCGATTGCATAACTCCCCCACCATCGTTTTGCCTTTTTTGGGCGTATAGAAATAAAACCCATAGATTTCATTTTCACGTATCAGCGCAGCTCGTAGTTCATTTTTTACGATGTACATAATCATCATTATTATTATTGTTGTTTTTATTATTATTATTATTATTATTATTGTTATAAGGCTTTAAGCCTGTGGATTTTTGTTGTTCATCTACGTCGCGTACAACCTGCAGTTTGGGCTTTGTTTTCTTTTTTCTTCTGTTTTTTCATTTGGCTCCTGTTGGTTTGAATTCGTTTGCCATTATTTATTTGGTTCCAGAGTGTTTGCCAATGTCACGTTTTTACTATGTTGGCCTATATTACTAAAAACTTTATAGATCTAATTTGTTTTCGTATTTTATATCACTGTACGTGTATGTGCGCCATGCGCCGCCGCCAAGCCGTCATCCTTGTTCGTTTTGTTCATAACAGTTCTAGCCTATTTAAAAAATAATAATGAACCGACCTTCTAAGCATTTGTTTTGTTCAAACATTAATCAGAATCAGAAATACTTCATTAATGCCCGGGGGAAATTCAGGCGTAGAGAAATATATGGCATAAAATAGAAGACAGAAAAAATGTCAAATATGTGCATAATATACAACAAAATAACAGATAAACAACAACAAAGAGATGAAGATTAAATGCTGAGAAGTGGGTCTATGGTGATATAAATATAAATGTCAGAATAAAGTTAAATGCTAAACTAAAGTTAACTAAAGTTAAATACAGAATAAGAGTCACGATGCAAAAAAAGATATATACATAAAAGTTATTCACAAATGATGAGGGAAGATCACAGCAAGTGCTCTACAGGTATTGAGCGTCATAAATGACAAGTGACTTTTGGTTTAGTTCTTTATGTCCAGTGTAATCAGTGACACCGGTGGTGTCACGAGTTTATTGACCGGTGGGAACATTTCCCCACCGTGGCATCTCTGTTGTGTTCAGGTGTTTGGAGTTTCTATTTTCTAACCTTTGACCTTCTTCACCTTCTTCAGCTCTGAACACATTATTCAACATTAAAGGATTTCATGCAGGAACATTGTCTTCTAAAGTCTCATCATTTATTCTTTATTCAGATTGAGGAGCTGCAGTCTGTCAGAGATGAGCTGTGCTTCTCTGGCCTCAGCTCTGAAGTCCAACCCCTCCCATCTGAGAAAGCTGGAGCTGAGTGACAACAAGCTGCAGGATTCAGGAGTGAAGCTGCTGTGTGGTTTTCTGGAGAGTCCACACTGTAGACTGGAGACTCTGAGGTCAGAAACCATGTTTTACTTCTGTGCTGAGATTAATATGATGTGAAAGTTGTGTTGACACTAAAGTGCAGACATAAGGCTGATATTATACTGATCCACACTGAGTCTCTTAATGCTAAAGTCTGTTTTCTTCTTCACTGCTTTAGTCCATTGACTATAGCAGAGCAATGTTGAGTTCCACATTTAAAACCTTCATAGAAGAAGAAAAATCCTACACTGTATAATTCACTGTGAACCTCTGAAACACCTGATTTCATCTTTTATTCCACATCATGTTTTTACATAAATCAGTCATACAAACCCCAATTCCAAAAAAGTTGGCACGTTGTGTAAAATGTGAATAAAAACAGAAAACAGTGATTTGCAAATCCTTTTCAACCTATATTCAATTCAAACCAGCACAAAGACAAGATATTAAGAGTGACAGCGAGATCGAAAAGTGGCACATGGCAACGGCTCATGCCACTGCACTATCGGCACAGACAGTGGCACATGCCGTTGCCGATGGCATGCCACTAGGGGGCCAGCGGCATGTGCCGATCGTTAGACTGGCATGCCTTTGCCCTCAGTGATATGCCACTCGTCTTCCAAAGGCAGGTGGCGCTCGATAGTGAAAGTGCATATGAAAATGTACAGTGGTCTTGCTTTACGACATGTAAATATATACACTTTTATCTTTATTGACACACAAGTGCAACATGTAAATAAAGGAATGTATACGTTTAAAAAAGTTTCAAGTGAAGATACTTTGAGTTTCTGGCTCCACTATTTCTAACAGAAATATGTCTTTGTTCACATTCCCTAAGATTCATCCTGACATATTTGGCATCTTGTTGTTACTGGTGTTACACGGTGTTCAGGCTCCCACCGATTGCATAACTCCCCCACCATCGTTTTGCCTTTTTTGGGCGTATAGAAATAAAACCCATAGATTTCATTTTCACGTATCAGCGCAGCTCGTAGTTCATCAAATAAAAACAATATTATTATTTTTTTAAATACTTTGGTGTATGTTCTTGATACAAACTGCAGTGTCCGCTCCATCACAGCAGCAGCACAGAGAGTAGCAGCAGGTGTCAGATGTCACAGCGAGGACACCGTTTATTTATAGTGTTTGCTAAATTCTCTTTTCTTTACTATGTATATTATCATCATTATTATTATTATTATTATTATTATTATTATTGTTTTAAGGCTTTCAGCCTGTGGATTTTTGTTGTTCATCTACGTCGCATACAACCTGCAGTTTGGGCTTTGTTTTCTTTTTTCTTCTGTTTTTTCATTTGGCTCCTGTTGGTTTGAATTCGTTTGCCATTATTTATTTGGTTCCAGAGTGTTTGCCAATGTCACGTTTTTACTATGTTGGCCTATATTACTAAAAACTTTATAGATCTAATTTGTTTTCGTATTTTATATCACTGTACGTGTATGTGCGCCATGCGCCGCCGCCAAGCCGTCAACCTTGTTCGTTTTGTTCATAACAGTTCCAGCCTATTTAAAAAATAATAATGAACCGACCTTCTAAGCATTTGTTTTGTTCAAACATTAATCAGAATCAGAAATACTTCATTAATGCCCGGGGGAAATTCAGGCGTAGAGAAATATATGGCATAAAATAGAAGACAGAAAAAATGTCAAATATGTGCATAATATACAATAAAATAACAGATAAACAACAACAAAGAGAGGAAGATTAAATGCTGAGAAGTGGGTCTATGGTGATATAAATATAAATGTCAGAATAAAGTTAAATGCTAAACTAAAGTTAACTAAAGTTAAATACAGAATAAGAGTCACGATGCAAAAAAAGATATATACATAAAAGTTATTCACAAATGATGAGGGAAGATCACAGCAAGTGCTCTACAGGTATTGAGCGTCATAAATGACAAGTGACTTTTGGTTTAGTTTTTTATGTCCAGTGTAATCAGTGACACCGGTGGTGTCACGAGTTTATTGACCGGTGGGAACATTTCCCCACCGTGGCATCTCTGTTGTGTTCAGGTGTTTGGAGTTTCTATTTTCTAACCTTTGACCTTCTTCACCTTCTTCAGCTCTGAACACATTATTAAACATTAAAGGATTTCATGCAGGAACATTGTCTTCTAAAGTCTCATCATTTATTCTTTATTCAGATTGATGAGCTGCAGTCTGTCAGTGAGGAGCTGTGCTTCTCTGGCCTCAGCTCTGAAGTCCAACCCCTCCCATCTGAGAAAGCTGGAGCTGAGCTACAACAAGCTGCAGGATTCAGGAGTGAAGCTGCTGTGTGGTTTTCTGGAGAGTCCACACTGTAGACTGGAGACTCTGAGGTCAGAAACCATGTTTTACTTCTGTGCTGAGATTAATATGATGTGAAAGTTGTGTTGACACTAAACTGCAGACATAAGGCTGATATTATACTGATCCACACTGAGTATCTTAATGCTAAAGTCTGTTTTCTTCTTCACTGCTTTAGTCCATTGACTGTAGCAGAGCAATGTTGAGTTCCACATTTAAAACCTTCATAGAAGAAGAAAAATCCTACACTGTATAATTCACTGTGAACCTCTGAAACACCTGATTTCATCTTTTATTCCACATCATGTTTTTAAATAAATCAGTCATAGATACATTTATTAATTATTCAGTTTGTACGAGCAGAAAATAACAAATATATTCAGTATTTAGTTTTTCCAACATTCTGATTGAAATCTTTGTTTCTTGTAACGACTGAAAAGTTTCAAGTGAAGATGCTTTGAGTTTCTGGCTCCACTATTTCTAACAGAAATACTGTCCATGTCTTTGTTCACATTCCCCAAAATTCATCCTGACATATTTGGCATGTTGGAAACTTTATTATTCTGAGTCGACTCTTCAGTTATTTTCTGCTGGTTTTTATTGTATTTCTTGTTTGTTGTGTTTGGCTGCACAGCAGGAGTCCGTTTCACAAAGCAGGTTCAACAAACTCTGAGTCTATCCCTGAACTCTGAGTCGATCTACTCTGAGATAGGAAACTCTGAGTTTTTGGTTCCAACAGCTGATCAGAGTTAGTTCAATCAATTCTGAGTAAGTTCAGCCAGAGTTAAGTGCGTGCACTTTGACTATAAAAAGCCAGCCTTAATGGAGCCCCGATACCACGATTCACCGTGGCAACGGTACACAAAAAGAGGTCCTCCTACGTCACACCAGTGGAGCTCGAAATCCTCATGCGGACGTTCAGCGAATACGAGCATGTTTTTAGAAAAATAAAGTAACACGGCTGCAGCTGCAAAAGAGAGAGAAGCGGCGTGGGAAGAAACTGCTGCTCGAGTAAATTTGCAAGTTTGAACTGGTCTATTTATTTAATACTTAATCACGACCGGAAGCTAAAATGTATATTAATTTAGGAGCAATCCAGCGGGAGAAAAAAACATACATTGAAGCAGTTAAAAATAAAATACCAGAACATCACTCAAAGGTGCGGCTCAGGCAGAACAGGCTCATGGCTGAACCTCACTTCAGTCATATTTTAAATATTAAACTAATGAAACATCATTCAGTGGCTGTGTTAATGTGCATCAGCTTTATCCCTAACATGATGCTGACTTCACATACATTATAATTCATGTTTATTAAATGAATGTGTTAGTTTAAATAAATAAAAAAATTCCAATAACTTAAGGTGTCTTATTTGAGCGCTCTCGGCAGTGGTGGTGGAAAATCTAAAAGTTATGACTTTGACACAGATTTGTCTTTTGATTTTTTTTATCATAATTATAAAAGACTTTTGCAAAGCGGTCAGAGCAGCACAGAGACGCAACGTTTCTTTTTTTTTAATTTGTAACCACTCAAACACGCGTGAGACGGGCTGAATGAATGAGGAAGTCGAATGAGGGTTTTTTGTATTCTAGAGGGAGGAGACGGAACGAAACTCTGAGTTTCCTGAGGAACACCTGCTCCCGACCAGGTTAGGTTCAAAGAGTCTGTTACTACGGTAACTGACCGAGAGCTTAAGTTACCTCTCTCTGTGAAACAGGCTAGAGTTACCCCTCTTTCTCTGGTTTGAGTTACCTCCCTTTGTGAAACGGAAAACTCAGAGTTTCCCTCATTTCAGGGTTAACAGACTCAGAGTTTTCAATAAACCTGCTTTGTGAAACGGACCCCTGGAGTTTGTATAGATGGAGCCACTGGTGCTTCTTGTGTTCCGCCCTGAAAAATGAGGAGAAATAATCACACAGTGATCGGGTGATGTTTCCTCAGAGACATCTGAAGTTAAATGAGCAAAGTGCTGTGATTTCTCCTGGTGAGGGATTAAAAGACCACTTTCACCATCACAGAAGACCTCTATTGCAGTTTAAATTCAACAACAAAGAATCAATCAAATGTTTTAAAATATCACCTAATTAGCTTTACAACCATTTTAATAGTGTAACAGTTTTTAAATATCTTTTCTATTTGAATCAGTCCTCATAAATGTTTGATCTTTTGAACCTGATCACAGATTTGAACATCATAACAGACCAAGAAGCACTAAACTTTAACTTGTATCAGACTGTGAGTGTGTTATATTTGAACTTGTCACACTTGCAGAGTTTAAGAGGTGAAGTCACTGCGTCTTTATTGAAGTAGCAGCATGTTGTCATTAATATTAATGAGAGCTCTTTTTCACTTTGTGTATTTCACACATTTGAACCTGCATCCTGTTGTGTTCAGGTGTTTGGAGTTTCTATTTTCTAACCTTTGACCTTCTTCACCTTCTTCAGCTCTGAACACATTATTAAACATTAAAGGATTTCATGCAGGAACATTGTCTTCTAAAGTCTCATCATTTATTCTTTATTCAGATTGAGTGGCTGCAGTCTGTCAGAGATGAGCTGTGCTTCTCTGGCCTCAGCTCTGAAGTCCAACCCCTCCCATCTGAGAAAGCTGCAGCTGAGTGACAACAAGCTGCAGGATTCAGGAGTGAAGCTGCTGTGTGGTTTTCTGGAGAGTCCACACTGTAGACTGGAGACTCTGAGGTCAGAAACCATGTTTTACTTCTGTGCTGAGATTAATATGATGTGAAAGTTGTGTTGACACTAAACTGCAGACATGAGGCTGATATTATACTGATCCACACTGAGTATCTTAATGCTAAAGTCTGTTTTCTTCTTCACTGCTTTAGTCCATTGACTGTAGCAGAGCAATGTTGAGTTCCACATTTAAAACCTTCATAGAAGAAGAAAAATCCTACACTGTATAATTCACTGTGAACCTCTGAAACACCTGATTTCATCTTTTATTCCACATCATGTTTTTAAATAAATCAGTCATAGATACATTTATTAATTATTCAGTTTGTACGAGCAGAAAATAACAAATATATTCAGTATTTAGTTTTTCCAACATTCTGATTGAAATCTTTGTTTCTTGTAACGACTGAAAAGTTTCAAGTGAAGATGCTTTGAGTTTCTGGCTCCACTATTTCTAACAGAAATACTGTCCATGTCTTTGTTCACATTCCCCAAAATTCATCCTGACATATTTGGCATGTTGGAAACTTTATTATTCTGAGTCGACTCTTCAGTTATTTTCTGCTGGTTTTTATTGTATTTCTTGTTTGTTGTGTTTGGCTGCACAGCAGGAGTCCGTTTCACAAAGCAGGTTCAACAAACTCTGAGTCTATCCCTGAACTCTGAGTTGATCTACTCTGAGATAGGAAACTCTGAGTTTTTGGTTCCAACAGCTGATCAGAGTTAGTTCAATCAACTCTGAGTAAGTTCAGCCAGAGTTAAGTGCGTGCACTTTGACTATAAAAAGCCAGCCTTAATGGAGCCCCGATACCACGATTCACCGTGGCAACGGTACACAAAAAGAGGTCCTCCTACGTCACACCAGTGGAGCTCGAAATCCTCATGCGGACGTTCAGCGAATACGAGCATGTTTTTAGAAAAATAAAGTAACACGGCTGCAGCTGCAAAAGAGAGAGAAGCGGCGTGGGAAGAAACTGCTGCTCAAGTAAATTTGCAAGTTTGAACTGGTCTATTTATTTAATACTTAATCACGACCGGAAGCTAAAATGTATATTAATTTAGGAGCAATCCAGCGGGAGAAAAAAACATACATGGAAGCAGTTAAAAATAAAATACCAGAACATCACTCAAAGGTGCGGCTCAGGCAGAACAGGCTCATGGCTGAACCTCACTTCAGTCATATTTTAAATATTAAACTAATGAAACATCATTCAGTGGCTGTGTTAATGTGCATCAGCTTTATCCCTAACATGATGCTGACTTCACATACATTATAATTCATGTTTATTAAATGAATGTGTTAGTTTAAATAAATAAAAAAATTCCAATAACTTAAGGTGTCTTATTTGAGCGCTCTCGGCAGTGGTGGTGGAAAATCTAAAAGTTATGACTTTGACACAGATTTGTCTTTTGATTTTTTTTATCATAATTATAAAAGACTTTTGCAAAGCGGTCAGAGCAGCACAGAGACGCAACGTTTCTTTTTTTTTAATTTGTAACCGCTCAAACACGCGTGAGACGGGCTGAATGAATGAGGAAGTCGAATGAGGGTTTTTTGTATTCTAGAGGGAGGAGACGGAGCGAAACTCTGAGTTTCCTGAGGAACACCTGCTCCCGACCAGGTTAGGTTCAAAGAGTCTGTTACTACGGTAACTGACCGAGAGCTTAAGTTACCTCTCTCTGTGAAACAGGCTAGAGTTACCCCTCTTTCTCTGGTTTGAGTTACCTCCCTTTGTGAAACGGAAAACTCAGAGTTTCCCTCATTTCAGGGTTAACAGACTCAGAGTTTTCAATAAACCTGCTTTGTGAAACGGACCCCTGGAGTTTGTATAGATGGAGCCTCTGGTGCTTCTTGTGTTCCGCCCTGAAAAATGAGGAGAAATAATCACACAGTGATCGGGTGATGTTTCCTCAGAGACATCTGAAGTTAAATGAGCACCCTATTTAGTCAGGGGTAGAGAACCACACACAGATCGGTGTCATCACTGCGCTGCATGATTGTAAACCGCTCACTGCTGGATCACATGATTATAAACTTTGATAAACTGTTCATAGATCACACTCTGGATCATCTCTCTCTCACCGCGCTGTCTCTCCCTCTCGTCAGATCAGGATTGTCCCGTATTAAAAACTTTAAAGCAGTCTCCTTACTGAAGAAAAATAGAATGCCACCCGCCAGAGTGGCTAGTGAGAGTGAGTGAGTCACCCGCCACTGCCCAATTCTACCTGCGGTTGGCGGGTTGGCAGGTGTTAATGTATAGCCCTGTTTACAACCATTTTAATAGTGTAACAGTTTTTAAATATCTTTTCTATTTGAATCAGTCCTCATAAATGTTTGATCTTTTGAACCTGATCACAGATTTTAACATCATAACAGACCAAGAAGCACTAAACTGTAACTTGTATCAGACTGTGAGTGTGTTATATTTGAACTTGTCACACTTGCAGAGTTTAAGAGGTGAAGTCACTGCGTCTTTATTGAAGTAGCAGCATGTTGTCATTAATATTAATGAGAGCTCTTTTTCACTTTGTGTATTTCACACATTTGAACCTGCATCCTGTTGTGTTCAGGTGTTTGGAGTTTCTCTTTTCTAACCTTTGACCTTCTTCACCTTCTTCAGCTCTGAACACATTATTAAACATTAAAGGATTTCATGCAGGAACATTGTCTTCTAAAGTCTCATCATTTATTCTTTATTCAGATTGAGGAGCTGCAGTCTGTCAAAGAGGAGCTGTGCTTCTCTGGCCTCAGCTCTGAAGTCCAACCCCTCCCATCTGAGAGAGCTGCAGCTGAGTAACAACAAGCTGCAGGATTCAGGAGTGAAGCTGCTGTGTGGTTTTCTGGAGAGTCCACACTGTAGACTGGAGACTCTGAGGTCAGAAACCATGTTTTACTTCTGTGCTGAGATTAATATGATGTGAAGTTGTGTTGACACTAAACTGCAGACATAAGGCTGATATTATACTGATCCACACTGAGTATCTTAATGCTAAAGTCTGTTTTCTTCTTCACTGCTTTAGTCCATTGACTGTAGCAGAGCAATGTTGAGTTCCACATTTAAAACCTTCATAGAACAAGAAAAATCCTACACTGTATAATTCACTGTGAACCTCTGAAACACCTGATTTCATCTTTTATTCCACATCATGTTTTTAAATAAATCTGTCATACAAACCCCAATTCCAAAAAAGTTGGCACGTTGTGTAAAATGTGAATAAAAACAGAAAACAGTGATTTGCAAATCCTTTTCAACCTATATTCAATTCAAACCAGCACAAAGACAAGATATTAAGAGTGACAGCAAGGTCAAAAAGTGGCACATGGCAACGGCACACGCCACTGCACTATCGGCACAGACAGTGGCACATGCCGTTGCCGATGGCAACATGTAAATAAAGGAATGTATACGTTTCTGTCATTCGTCTTTCATGTGTATTTATCGGTTGATTACTGATCATTACAGACAGTTGCACATGTCGTGGCATGCCATCTGACACTCTTTGATATCGGTGCTGCTGGATGTTTAATGTTCAACTGATAAACTTTGTTTTTTTGGAAATATACACACATTCTGAATTTGATGCCTGCAACACGTTCCAAAAAAGTTGAGACAGGAGCAAGAAAAGACGGGGAAAGTTGTGGAATGCTCAAAACACTCCTGGAACATTCCACAGGTAAGTAGGTTAATTGGTAACAGGTGATAGTACCATGATTGGGTATAAAAGGAGCACTCTTGAAAGGCTCGGTCGTTCACAATCAACAATGGCGTGACACTAACAATGATACACAAGATTTTAGTTGTATACAGGATCCACAGATACATTAACTTCATGAATGAAATGCGAGGAAATAACTTTATTTGGCTAAATACAATTAAAATGAATTAATAAATTTGATTGAATCTGTGATAAATACTTACAGACTTATCAATTTAAACATCTGGGGGGGCTCATTTATATATTAATCACTAACTGAATGCATAGACTCGGTGATGCGAAGGCATTCAGTACGAGCTACTTACTGCACGGCTTATTCTGTGTCTTTACATGTGTAAAGTTACGGCTCAAAAACTTTCCATATCCACATAACCTCAGCTGCGAATCTATATTAACCGCGGAAGATATCGTCGTTAGGACATAATTAAAGAAGGCAGCTTCGTGACACAGAAAACAGCCACCTGGACTCTGACATCGGGGTTGATTAAGACACGGTGGGGATGGGAGATTAGCATCAGTTCGTGCCCATCTCCAGGGGGCCTAAGCGGGGGTTCGGATGGGAAATCTCACTGGTGCCAAACCCAGCAAGAAAACCACCGCACTACTGTCTTCCCTGTTCTCAAACTCAGCGGTGCTGGACTCTGACTGTATGGTAGCGGCCCGGCCGAAGCTTCCACTGCGGACGAGATAACCCCAAACACCCGAACTGCCTTTTGCTAGTTGAGTTTACACGAAAACTTTACTGTACTCGGAGCCCGATACCGGACAGAGTAATCATAAAGAACCGCTAGCTGCACGGCTAACAGAAGCCACAATTAGCAGCGGTTACTTTAGCAAAGCTATCAGTTGATCAACAAAAGTTGTGAATTCTTTGCTCATGTTTTAAAGTTGTCAGTAGTACATGACCAACAGAGACACTCTGCTCCAGCAGCATCTAACATTAGAAAGTCTGAGAAGTAATAAATTCACTGTCTCGTCTCCCTCTCTCTCCCGTTAATAATAAACCTGTCACTCCGAACGCCCCCTACAGGCCTTTTGCATGTGTTTACTGGGTTTGTGTGTTTTTGACTTTGCATCGTTTCTGTATTTGCAGCGCGTTTGATGTTAATGTATTTGTTTTGGCTTTTTGCAGCAGTTTTTTTTATTTGCATCACGTTACCGTCGTTGAATATGTTTTGGACTTTCGCTTGTGTTTTTGAATTTATATCATTTCTGAATTTGCAGCTCGTTTCTTCTAATCGAAATCGTTTGGGCTGTTGTAGCACGTTTGCCCTTGTCGGCCACCGTAGTCTCCCTTTGAACATATGTGGCTCATTATGAAGCGCAAAATACAACAATGGAAACCTCACACTGTTGAGCAACTTGAGATGAACATCAAGCAAGAATAGGAAAAATTTCCCTATAAATACTTCAACAATTAGTGTCTTCAGTCTCCAGACGCTTACAGAGTGTTG
Organism: Semicossyphus pulcher; assembly: GCF_022749685.1. NCBI lineage: Eukaryota > Metazoa > Chordata > Actinopteri > Labriformes > Labridae > Semicossyphus > Semicossyphus pulcher. Next base: position 5,037,571 of record NW_027211737.1, on the reverse strand, counting down.
TTAGGAGAAAGGGTGATGTCACACAGAGGTGAACATGCTCCTGTCCCAACTTTTTTGGAACGTGTTGCAGGCATCAAATTCAGAATGTGTGTATATTTACAAAAAAACAATAAAGTTAATCAGTTTGAACATTAAATATCTTTGTGCTGGATTCAATTGAATATAGGTTGAAAAGGATTTGCAGATCACTGTATTCTGTTTTTATTCACATTTTACACAACGTCCCAATTTTACTGGAATTGAGGTTTGTAGATACATTTATTAATTATTCAGTTTGTGCGAGCAGAAAATAACAAATATATTCAGTGTTTAGTTTTTCCAACATTATTATTAAAATCTTTGTTTCTTGTTACGACTGAAAAGTTTCAAGTGAAGATGCTTTGAGTTTCTGGCTCCACTATTTCTAACAGAAATATGTCTTTGTTCACATTCCCTAAGATTCATCCTGACATATTTGGCATCTTGTTGTTACTGGTGTTACACGGTGTTCAGGCTCCCACCGATTGCATAACTCCCCCACCATCGTTTTGCCTTTTTTGGGCGTATAGAAATAAAACCCATAGATTTCATTTTCACGTATCAGCGCAGCTCGTAGTTCATCAAATAAAAACAATATTATTATTTTTTAAATACTTTGGTGTATGTTCTTGATACAAACTGCAGTGTCCGCTCCATCACAGCAGCAGCACAGAGAGTAGCAGCAGGTGTCAGATGTCACAGCGAGGACACCGTTTATTTATAGTGTTTGCTAAATTCTCTTTTCTTTACTATGTATATTATCATCATTATTATTATTATTATTATTATTATTATTATTGTTTTAAGGCTTTCAGCCTGTGGATTTTTGTTGTTCATCTACGTCGCATACAACCTGCAGTTTGGGCTTTGTTTTCTTTTTTCTTCTGTTTTTTCATTTGGCTCCTGTTGGTTTGAATTCGTTTGCCATTATTTATTTGGTTCCAGAGTGTTTGCCAATGTCACGTTTTTACTATGTTGGCCTATATTACTAAAAACTTTATAGATCTAATTTGTTTTCGTATTTTATATCACTGTACGTGTATGTGCGCCATGCGCCGCCGCCAAGCCGTCATCCTTGTTCGTTTTGTTCATAACAGTTCTAGCCTATTTAAAAAATAATAATGAACCGACCTTCTAAGCATTTGTTTTGTTCAAACATTAATCAGAATCAGAAATACTTCATTAATGCCCGGGGGAAATTCAGGCGTAGAGAAATATATGGCATAAAATAGAAGACAGAAAAAATGTCAAATATGTGCATAATATACAATAAAATAACAGATAAACAACAACAAAGAGATGAAGATTAAATGCTGAGAAGTGGGTCTATGGTGATATAAATATAAATGTCAGAATAAAGTTAAATGCTAAACTAAAGTTAACTAAAGTTAAATACAGAATAAGAGTCACGATGCAAAAAAAGATATATACATAAAAGTTATTCACAAATGATGAGGGAAGATCACAGCAAGTGCTCTACAGGTATTGAGCGTCATAAATGACAAGTGACTTTTGGTTTAGTTCTTTATGTCCAGTGTAATCAGTGACACCGGTGGTGTCACGAGTTTATTGACCGGTGGGAACATTTCCCCACCGTGGCATCTCTGTTGTGTTCAGGTGTTTGGAGTTTCTATTTTCTAAACTTTGACCTTCTTCACCTTCTTCAGCTCTGAACACATTATTCAACATTAAAGGATTTCATGCAGGAACATTGTCTTCTAAAGTCTCATCATTTATTCTTTATTCAGATTGAGGAGCTGCAGTCTGTCAAAGAGGAGCTGTGCTTCTCTGGCCTCAGCTCTGAAGTCCAACCCCTCCCATCTGAGAAAGCTGGAGCTGAGTGACAACAAGCTGCAGGATTCAGGAGTGAAGCTGCTGTGTGGTTTTCTGGAGAGTCCACACTGTAGACTGGAGACTCTGAGGTCAGAAACCATGTTTTACTTCTGTGCTGAGATTAATATGATGTGAAAGTTGTGTTGACACTAAAGTGCAGACATAAGGCTGATATTATACTGATCCACACTGAGTATCTTAATGCTAAAGTCTGTTTTCTTCTTCACTGCTTTAGTCCATTGACTATAGCAGAGCAATGTTGAGTTCCACATTTAAAACCTTCATAGAAGAAGAAAAATCCTACACTGTATAATTCACTGTGAACCTCTGAAACACCTGATTTCATCTTTTATTCCACATCATGTTTTTACATAAATCAGTCATACAAACCCCAATTCCAAAAAAGTTGGCACGTTGTGTAAAATGTGAATAAAAACAGAAAACAGTGATTTGCAAATCCTTTTCAACCTATATTCAATTCAAACCAGCACAAAGACAAGATATTAAGAGTGACAGCGAGATCGAAAAGTGGCACATGGCAACGGCTCATGCCACTGCACTATCGGCACAGACAGTGGCACATGCCGTTGCCGATGGCATGCCACTAGGGGGCCAGCGGCATGTGCCGATCGTTAGACTGGCATGCCTTTGCCCTCAGTGATATGCCACTCGTCTTCCAAAGGCAGGTGGCGCTCGATAGTGAAAGTGCATATGAAAATGTACAGTGGTCTTGCTTTACGACATGTAAATATATACACTTTTATCTTTATTGACACACAAGTGCAACATGTAAATAAAGGAATGTATACGTTTAAAAAAGTTTCAAGTGAAGATACTTTGAGTTTCTGGCTCCACTATTTCTAACAGAAATATGTCTTTGTTCACATTCCCTAAGATTCATCCTGACATATTTGGCATCTTGTTGTTACTGGTGTTACACGGTGTTCAGGCTCCCACCGATTGCATAACTCCCCCACCATCGTTTTGCCTTTTTTGGGCGTATAGAAATAAAACCCATAGATTTCATTTTCACGTATCAGCGCAGCTCGTAGTTCATCAAATAAAAACAATATTATTATTTTTTTAAATACTTTGGTGTATGTTCTTGATACAAACTGCAGTGTCCGCTCCATCACAGCAGCAGCACAGAGAGTAGCAGCAGGTGTCAGATGTCACAGCGAGGACACCGTTTATTTATAGTGTTTGCTAAATTCTCTTTTCTTTACTATGTATATTATCATCATTATTATTATTATTATTATTATTATTATTATTGTTTTAAGGCTTTCAGCCTGTGGATTTTTGTTGTTCATCTACGTAGCATACAACCTGCAGTTTGGGCTTTGTTTTCTTTTTTCTTCTGTTTTTTCATTTGGCTCCTGTTGGTTTGAATTCGTTTGCCATTATTTATTTGGTTCCAGAGTGTTTGCCAATGTCACGTTTTTACTATGTTGGCCTATATTACTAAAAACTTTATAGATCTAATTTGTTTTCGTATTTTATATCACTGTACGTGTATGTGCGCCATGCGCCGCCGCCAAGCCGTCAACCTTGTTCGTTTTGTTCATAACAGTTCCAGCCTATTTAAAAAATAATAATGAACCGACCTTCTAAGCATTTGTTTTGTTCAAACATTAATCAGAATCAGAAATACTTCATTAATGCCCGGGGGAAATTCAGGCGTAGAGAAATATATGGCATAAAATAGAAGACAGAAAAAATGTCAAATATGTGCATAATATACAATAAAATAACAGATAAACAACAACAAAGAGATGAAGATTAAATGCTGAGAAGTGGGTCTATGGTGATATAAATATAAATGTCAGAATAAAGTTAAATGCTAAACTAAAGTTAACTAAAGTTAAATACAGAATAAGAGTCACGATGCAAAAAAAGATATATACATAAAAGTTATTCACAAATGATGAGGGAAGATCACAGCAAGTGCTCTACAGGTATTGAGCGTCATAAATGACAAGTGACTTTTGGTTTAGTTTTTTATGTCCAGTGTAATCAGTGACACCGGTGGTGTCACGAGTTTATTGACCGGTGGGAACATTTCCCCACCGTGGCATCTCTGTTGTGTTCAGGTGTTTGGAGTTTCTATTTTCTAACCTTTGACCTTCTTCACCTTCTTCAGCTCTGAACACATTATTAAACATTAAAGGATTTCATGCAGGAACATTGTCTTCTAAAGTCTCATCATTTATTCTTTATTCAGATTGAGGGGCTGCAGTCTGTCAGAGAGGAGCTGTGCTTCTCTGGCCTCAGCTCTGAAGTCCAACCCCTCCCATCTGAGAAAGCTGCAGCTGAGCTACAACAAGCTGCAGGATTCAGGAGTGAAGCTGCTGTGTGGTTTTCTGGAGAGTCCACACTGTAGACTGGAGACTCTGAGGTCAGAAACCATGTTTTACTTCTGTGCTGAGATTAATATGATGTGAAAGTTGTGTTGACACTAAACTGCAGACATAAGGCTGATATTATACTGATCCACACTGAGTATCTTAATGCTAAAGTCTGTTTTCTTCTTCACTGCTTTAGTCCATTGACTGTAGCAGAGCAATGTTGAGTTCCACATTTAAAACCTTCATAGAACAAGAAAAATCCTACACTGTATAATTCACTGTGAACCTCTGAAACACCTGATTTCATCTTTTATTCCACATCATGTTTTTAAATAAATCAGTCATAGATACATTTATTAATTATTCAGTTTGTACGAGCAGAAAATAACAAATATATTCAGTATTTAGTTTTTCCAACATTCTGATTGAAATCTTTGTTTCTTGTAACGACTGAAAAGTTTCAAGTGAAGATGCTTTGAGTTTCTGGCTCCACTATTTCTAACAGAAATACTGTCCATGTCTTTGTTCACATTCCCCAAAATTCATCCTGACATATTTGGCATGTTGGAAACTTTATTATTCTGAGTCGACTCTTCAGTTATTTTCTGCTGGTTTTTATTGTATTTCTTGTTTGTTGTGTTTGGCTGCACAGCAGGAGTCCGTTTCACAAAGCAGGTTCAACAAACTCTGAGTCTATCCCTGAACTCTGAGTCGATCTACTCTGAGATAGGAAACTCTGAGTTTTTGGTTCCAACAGCTGATCAGAGTTAGTTCAATCAATTCTGAGTAAGTTCAGCCAGAGTTAAGTGCGTGCACTTTGACTATAAAAAGCCAGCCTTAATGGAGCCCCGATACCACGATTCACCGTGGCAACGGTACACAAAAAGAGGTCCTCCTACGTCACACCAGTGGAGCTCGAAATCCTCATGCGGACGTTCAGCGAATACGAGCATGTTTTTAGAAAAATAAAGTAACACGGCTGCAGCTGCAAAAGAGAGAGAAGCGGCGTGGGAAGAAACTGCTGCTCGAGTAAATGTTCAAGTTTGAACTGGTCTATTTATTTAATACTTAATCACGACCGGAAGCTAAAATGTATATTAATTTAGGAGCAATCCAGCGGGAGAAAAAAACATACATTGAAGCAGTTAAAAATAAAATACCAGAACATCACTCAAAGGTGCGGCTCAGGCAGAACAGGCTCATGGCTGAACCTCACTTCAGTCATATTTTAAATATTAAACTAATGAAACATCATTCAGTGGCTGTGTTAATGTGCATCAGCTTTATCCCTAACATGATGCTGACTTCACATACATTATAATTCATGTTTATTAAATGAATGTGTTAGTTTAAATAAATAAAAAAATTCCAATAACTTAAGGTGTCTTATTTGAGCGCTCTCGGCAGTGGTGGTGGAAAATCTAAAAGTTATGACTTTGACACAGATTTGTCTTTTGATTTTTTTTATCATAATTATAAAATACTTTTGCAAAGCGGTCAGAGCAGCACAGAGACGCAACGTTTCTTTTTTTTTAATTTGTAACCACTCAAACACGCGTGAGACGGGCTGAATGAATGAGGAAGTCGAATGAGGGTTTTTTGTATTCTAGAGGGAGGAGACGGAACGAAACTCTGAGTTTCCTGAGGAACACCTGCTCCCGACCAGGTTAGGTTCAAAGAGTCTGTTACTACGGTAACTGACCGAGAGCTTAAGTTACCTCTCTCTGTGAAACAGGCTAGAGTTACCCCTCTTTCTCTGGTTTGAGTTACCTCCCTTTGTGAAACGGAAAACTCAGAGTTTCCCTCATTTCAGGGTTAACAGACTCAGAGTTTTCAATAAACCTGCTTTGTGAAACGGACCCCTGGAGTTTGTATAGATGGAGCCACTGGTGCTTCTTGTGTTCCGCCCTGAAAAATGAGGAGAAATAATCACACAGTGATCGGGTGATGTTTCCTCAGAGACATCTGAAGTTAAATGAGCAAAGTGCTGTGATTTCTCCTGGTGAGGGATTAAAAGACCACTTTCACCATCACAGAAGACCTCTATTGCAGTTTAAATTCAACAACAAAGAATCAATCAAATGTTTTAAAATATCACCTAATTAGCTTTACAACCATTTTAATAGTGTAACAGTTTTTAAATATCTTTTCTATTTGAATCAGTCCTCATAAATGTTTGATCTTTTGAACCTGATCACAGATTTGAACATCATAACAGACCAAGAAGCACTAAACTTTAACTTGTATCAGACTGTGAGTGTGTTATATTTGAACTTGTCACACGTGCAGAGTTTAAGAGGTGAAGTCACTGCGTCTTTATTGAAGTAGCAGCATGTTGTCATTAATATTAATGAGAGCTCTTTTTCACTTTGTGTATTTCACACATTTGAACCTGCATCCTGTTGTGTTCAGGTGTTTGGAGTTTCTATTTTCTAACCTTTGACCTTCTTCACCTTCTTCAGCTCTGAGCACATTATTAAACATTAAAGGATTTCATGCAGGAACATTGTCTTCTAAAGTCTCATCGTTTATTCTTTATTCAGATTGAGGGGCTGCAGTCTGTCAGAGAGGAGCTGTGCTTCTCTGGCCTCAGCTCTGAAGTCCAACCCCTCCCATCTGAGAGAGCTGGAGCTGAGTGACAACAAGCTGCAGGATTCAGGAGTGAAGCTGCTCTCTGATCTTGTGGAGAGTCCACACTGCAGACTGGAGACTCTGAGGTGAGTCCATGTTGGTTTCAGTAGTATTGTACTAAACACAGTTATTATCACAGCAAAGATCCATATTGTCTGCTAAACCTCCAACCCTCCCAGTGGCTGCTGTCCTCAGTGAAGCTGTGAGAGGAGAACAGAGACAGGCTTCAGGATTGGACAGAAACACAGAGAGCAGTCTCTCTTCTGCAGTCATGATGCGTTCAGGGTCTCTCAGCAGTTAAGTTCCACTGTGTACTCAAGGCCTGTTAAGACTTGTGGTATGAACAGACTGAAGTCTCTGCTGGTCTTTAAACTGGATGTGCTGCATCGCTGACTGACAGCTGATGAAGGGACTCTCTGTAAACACTGATGTATGACTTCTGTTGTCTGTCTTCTTCTCTCATCAGGTGGGAGTAATGATCTCTGTCAGAGTGTGGGCGATCAGGAAGGTGGTCGTGTTGTCAGAGGATCAGCTGTGTCCTGATGATCCAGAGGGTGAAGCAGCAGCAGCAGCTTGTGTGTGTGGAGGCTCTGACTGGGCCATGTTACTGGGAGGTAGAGTGGAGAGGAGAGCTTCAGCCAGCAGTGACTGACAGAGGAATCACACCAGTGGAGGTGACTCTCGGTGCTGGAGTCTAAACTGCTCTGAGATCAGCTCCACTGTCAGACACAGAGTCCACCATCATCCCCGTGTGTTCCTCTGGGTGTGACAGAGTATCATCACAGTATGTGGACTGCTCTGCTGCTGCTCTGTCCTTCTGCACAGTCTCTGCAGACACACTGAGACTCCTCCACTCTGCTGCTCCACACTCCACCACCTCCTCCACCCTCCACCTGGACCTGGACTTCATTTAGTCTTTATTTCTGAACCAAAGTGACTCTGCAGGTTACTTCTTTTTAGGACACATTCATCACTCATTTAAAGTGCACACAGGTTAAATCCCTGTGATCTGGTGTGAAGCCTTTTGTTATCTGTGTTTTTCTGTGTGTCATACCTGCACACTGTTGAATGGTGGAGAACATTATACTATATCTAACAGACGGATCACATTATGCATAAGAGTGACATTATGACTCTGTATCCTTTTCTCTTCTGTATGTTCACATTCTTGTTTCATATGAATAAACCGTTATATTCTGTAACAGACGGCATTATTTACAGAAACCAGTGAGCTGACACCACAACACTAATGAAGGTGTTAGAATGGAGAGAAACTTCACATCACTTTCTCTTAATGCCACACGTTCAAATAAATGAGAAGGGCTCCAATAAGATCATGGAGCCTCTACAATGTCAGAGCCCCCGCCTGCATCAACATGTGAGCCAAATGTTTTTTTCCTCTGTGCTGAACACAAAATATTAAAGACAGTGTTGTTATTATTCCAGCTGATCCTCAGGCCCTGTGATCCGATCACAAGTGGTCGTCTCTAAGCACAGCTGTTCACACCTGGAGTTAACGAGCCCCTCAAATGCGTCTTCAGTGAACACTTATGATCGGATCTCACTTTCCCGCTCTGTATGCAAATGAACTCGGAGCTTCGTTCACCTTCATTAGACTTTGAAAAAATATCATATATGAAGAAACATGATGCAGACTCACAGCACAGAGAGGGGGAGAGCTGCTGTGCACGAGCAGAGGGAGGGAGGGAGGGAGCAGGTGATCATGAAGCCTGATGCTCCTCTGCAGCTCTGTGTTCATCAGTGAAATATGAGGACTACAGTGTTTCTTCATTTAGACTGAGGCGGCCCGCCATAGTCTAATTTTTCCCGCCACAGTTTCTTATTGAACAGAAAATATTTCAATTCTGAAGTGCACATGTGCAATAGTCACATCGCAGGACGTGTGATTGTGAGGCAAATGAAGTGGAACACATCAAGCTGCTGCTTTATTGTTGCTCGGTGCAAAAGGAGAACTCGACAGTTTCTCGTTTTCCATGAGTAATCCACAGAAAAAGTCTGATATCACATTAGTGCAGCTCTTCATCAGAGCACAGAGTGAACTGACGCTGAGTTTGTCACCTGCCTGTAAACTGTTTTAGTTTTTCACTTTGGCAGTGAGTGGGCGGGCACAGTCACTGTAGTGCTCCTGAATATAATTGGCTAAAGGGATACAGTCAATTAAACTGTTTCCGGGTCGAAGCTGCTCTCACTTCTCCAATTTACAAAATGTCTCAGCGCTGTTTTCCTCCCTGTTTTAACCGCTCTGAGTCTAAAAACACCCTCAGTTGTCTTTTTATTGATCGCCATGTGTATGTAACGGGTGTCTGACGTGTATGTTATCGCAGAGGGTGAAATAGATCAACTATGACGCGAAACAATGTTTTTACCTGTGGATGCTACCGTTAGCTGACCTTAGCTAACCTTAGCTTCAAAGCATACAAATGGTTGGCAACCGAAACAGGAAGAAGTGGGTTTACAGCAATAAAAACCCTTATAGAAAATTTCAGCCCACATCAGGAGTTTGTTACCAAACGGACCAAAGTAGCTACAGGTTGTTGTTTTGATCCAGCAAGAGTGATAATGCCATCTAGCTCCGCTCCAGCTCAGCATTCAGCAGACGCAATTCCACCGCCACCAACACACAACAGCCACAACAGGGCGGCTGAGGCTCAGTGGTAGAGTCGGTCGTCTTTCAATCGGATGGTCGGAGGTTTGATCCCCAGCTCCCTCAGGCTACATGTCAAAGTGTCCTTGGGCAAGACACTGAACCCCAAATTGCTCCTGGTGAATGGGTGAATGTGATATGTAGTGCAAAAGCAGCTTTGAGTGGTCGCAAAGACTAGAACAGCGCTATACAAGTACAGTCCATGACACAGCGCGACCTGAGCAGCAAGAGCGTCAAATCTGTGAGTGAGACTGCGAGTGCGATCATTAGTGAAAACCGCTTTGTGGCCAGATAAAATTATAGATAAGGAGAGGGTTGAAATCGTAAACAAAGGCCCCAAAAAGGAGAGATCAAGGTCCCAAAGGTTAATAGTTGTATGTAGTTTTTAGACCCTGGTTTACACTAACACCTTCTAAATTGGCCTTTGACAGCCATAAGCTGCTGCTAATTCAGTTTGTTAAAGTGTAAATGAGTCAATCGTGAATTCTCATACACACCGACAGTTCATATTGTAAACACACACTCAGGCACGTGGTGTGCGCACACACACAGACGCGCGCACTCTCTCACACACACACACACAAACTTCAGCTAGAAAATAATGGAATGTCAAATACTTCATCACAAAACATGTACTATACTTTTGTCTTAAAAGTGACATTTTATGTTCTTATAACCTTTTTCTTGCTCTGTTGTTTTCTTCCAACTGACTGTTACTTGAAGTTCTTCTGTTAGAGCAGTTACAATTCACATTTGGGTCTGTCCTTTAGTTATGTGGCTCTGTTAACTGAAAAGAGCGCCTCCAAATAGTTGCTCACTGGCTATGATTCAGTTCAGCAGGATGGAGAAGGGCCTCACATCGGTCTTTGCATGGGGCCCTAAAATCACTAAACCCGCCCTGCAGGATGGCATAACATGGAACTTCAACCCACCAGCAGCTTCCCATCAGGGTGGTTTCTGGGAGCCTGATTCGTTCAGTCAGAAGTGTTCTCACCTCAGTTCTTAAGCAGGAAACTCTGGATGACAAAGGGCTCCAGACTATTTTCTGTGAGGTTGAGGCAATATTAAATGACAGACACGTCACTGAAGTCTGAGATGACCCGGATGATCTTGAAGCCCTCACAGCAAACCACATTTTAATGTTAAAGGGCAAGTCAATCATGCCACCAGGACTGTTTGACCAAAAGGATCTGTACGTCAGGATAAGGTGGAAGCAAATACAATACATGGCTCTTTTGGAAGAGATGGATTTCTGAGTATCTGCCTATGATGCAAGAGAGACGAAAATGGACAAGGCCAAGAAGAAGCCTCACTCCTGGAGACACTTGTTGCAGACGCCACAGCTCCAAGAGGATCTTGGGTGATGAGGAAAGTTTTGGATGTCAGACCAGATGCAAAGGGACGGGTACGCTCTGTGTGCCTTCAAACGAGGACCAGCATTCTGGAGAGGCCTGTGATGAAGCTCTGTCTGCTACTGGAAGCAGCAGTCTATCATCATGAACTAACTCTCTCTTTCTCTACCTCTATTTTTCTCTCTCTCTTTCTCTCTGTCTAACTTGTTTTGTTGCAGGTTCATCAAGAAGATGATTTATTTAAGGTTAATGCGTAACACACAGAATATTCCTGATTGGTAGTTCATGTTGCAGGAGTAGCTCCTTTTTTATTGCAGATAATTATAATTGTGATATTATGCACAATCAGGGGCTGGAGTGTAGGAGCTCTTTATTTGTTCTCAGTATTTAGTTGTGTATTTAGTTTACTAATAATAAGTAGTATAGTTTGATTATTCTCGGCGTTTGCTTTATTTAGATTAGATTTTTGATCATATTTTCTTTTGCTAGTTATTTGTTTTCACTCATTGCACATTTCTCATTTCCCTTCCTGTGAGTCTTCTCCAGATGCTCATCACCACACCCATCACAACAGCTACCTGAGAGGAGCTTCTCTACTTTGAAGAGGAACAAGACTTTCCTCACAGTGACGCAGGATTTCTTCATGCTCTGACTTTGCTGCTTAAAGCAGCTTCCAGGAAACTTTCATTTGACACTGTGAAACTTTGTCAAACAGTTTTTAGAAGCGTTCATACACCTCGCTCATCCTACAGCTGACACATTTGGTTGCTTTGTTATAGTAACTCTGTTGATAAAGCTGCAGTTACAAACAGACCAGCAGATCGTGCCTCTGAGTAAGCTGAGACATTTTAGCTTTGAAGCACAAGTCTGCTGGAGTTCACTTTCTCTGCACCTCAGAGCACTTTACTGCCATGCCTGTGTCCATGTAAGTGTCATTACTGCCAACTGCTCTCCATGTTCACATATACTTTTACATTTGTGTGTGAATCTGCCCGTGTGGGTCACCAACATAACATGTCGAGATGTCTGTGAAGTCGTCATTAACTTCTTTATTTTGTGTTTGAATAAAATATGGGCTGCACGGTGGTGCAGTGGTTAGGCTGCCTCACAGCTAGAAGGTCACTGGTTCAAACCCTGGTTTGGACAAAGTTGGCATGTTCTCCCCGTAAATGGTAAATGGACTGAACTTATAAAGCGCTTTTCTAGTCTTTGCGACCACTCAAAGCTGCTTTTACACTACATGTCACATTCACCCATTCACACACACATTCACACACTGATGGCAGAAGCTGCTACGTAAAGTGCCCAACTGTCAATCAGTCATCACAGTTATACAATTTGGGGTTCAGTGTCTTGCCCAAGGACACTTGGACCATGATGGCTTTCTTGGTCATTTGCATATTTTACATGTAATGTGACATCCACTCCTTGACTTTATCAACAACAAACTCGTAATAAAACCCTGCAGGACTGAAACGCCACAAACTTTCTGTCTCCAAAACAAGATGGACAAGTTTTGAGCATTTAAGTGAAATCTGAAGTTTCATATTGATGTGCAGTGTGTGAGAAGCTACGATGACTTCACACTGAAGAACTACAGCAGAGCTGTCTGAGAGAAGAGTCCAGTTTGGTTTAATAAAGTAACTCGGAATAAGAAGCTCAGACGACTGAAACATGATGACGTTTACATTCATAATAATAAAACAGAAACACTAAAAGTCACATGTTAATATGGCTTCATTGATTCTTCCTCAGACTGAGCTTTAGGAGCTTCATCCAGGATGATGCTGCTGTGTGAGCACTGAGCATGCTCACACACACACACACACACATGCACACACACACCTGCTCTCAGCGGTCAGGATGGAGGACAGAGGGAGGGGGCCGGTCAGAGGGGGTTAAATTACAGAGAAGAGGAAAAAATCCTCCCTTTCCTTTTTTGGTTCCAACCTGTTTGTAGAGTTACCAACAGAAAAAAGGTCCATTCCTCCCGAACACTGCTGATGACGCTCTAAAAGCGTACCCTGTTTAAATACACACATAAAGCTGCATTCAATCTTTGGAGGACTCATATCTGTTGGAGTTGCTGTGCCCATCCATTCGGCACCAAACGCTTGTGTAAAAAAATACGGTCCTGTTGCTGGATGTGAGGCAGCAGCTGGCGCTGGCACCCCGATGCCCCCGGTAGAGAACACTGCTGTGGTTGCTGCAGGAAGTCAGTGAGGGCTGCTGGCGTCCCAGTGCCAAATGTAGCAGCGGAGTTAAAGTGCTGGAGCTCCTGAAGGAAGAAACCATCGGGCCCTGGTGTCACAGTAACACCTGCCCCTCCACGTACTGTGTTTGCTGCAGCGAGGCAGCGGTGAAGTGCATCCCAGGACTTTAACACTCTTTCCTCATGATCTAAAGCTAAATGTAACAAATGATTACAAGGACATACATTTGATGAAGGGTTATTTATAATTAATGATTAATTATTAATAATATAATCAGCATCTTTATAAAAATTCAACAGATAAAATAAGCGGAGCTGAAACAGAGAAATAAAGGGTTAAATCATCATTCAAGTGTTATAAACAAGTGAAAACAAAACTAACAGAATAAGAAATAAAAATCTAAATGTGTTATAAACTTAGTTTGACAGCTTGGGATCAAAATGTACAACATATTTTCCCTTTAACAGCTTCTTTGCTACAGAAACAGAAACAGACATTAAACTGCACTTCTGTTCTTCACAGCTAGGGGGCGCCGAGTCCCTTTGTAAACTCCATTTGTGGGGCAGTCAAAGAGAGTTAGACAGCTGACCTCTCAGTGACCTTCTGTTGCTTCTTTTTGTCCTCCTTAATTCTTCTTCTTGTTCCTGCGTCATTCATTTAAAAAAGGGTCAAAGATCAAAAGTCAAACTTCATCATGAACAAGCATCACATCGTTACCCCGACTGTTGCACATTTATCCTGATTTCAAATATCAAATGTAGCAGTGTTTGTATTGATGTCATAAATCAGATCTGTGTCGTGTGTCATTTATCATTAATACATATGATGGTGTTTCTGGCATCCAGCGTCTCCTGGAACAAAGAGCACCTTCACTTCTGTCAGAAGAAACATTTTCAGTTACATTTCAGTAAAAAGTCCTGTTGGATTGTTGGTTTGATCTTACAGCTGATGCTTACAGAGACGAGGGTGGAGGACAATGACTGTGGACCTGAATGGAGATCAGAGGGAGGAGAACATGTTGAATCAGTCAGACTGACTCTGGAACCAGAGGTGAGTGTGTATCGTCGGCCGCTCCACTTTAACTCTTTAGCTTGGACGCTGCGATGAGTCCCTGTGATGCTGTTATCCCACTGACACCACTGGAGCTTCTGTATCGTGTTCTCTCTCTGCACTAAAGCTCCTCAGACTTGTAGTTTTCTCCCAAAGAGCCCAAACATCTGAAGACAGGCGTGAAGGTTTCCCTTCTGATCACGACTTCTCCCCAAACACACCAGTTTGAGTCGCTAAAAACATGATTCCCTCCATTTGTTCTTTGAGCTGGTGTTTTCCCTGAATGTTGCAGCTTCCTGTGATGTGTTAATGCTCTACAGTCTGCTCTAACATTAACACATCGTCCTCCTTCTGGGCCACCTTGTTCAACACTTTCTTCTCATCTTCTTTACACTGATGAAATCACAATAGTGATGATATCACCATGTCGTCAGTGATGTCACCACGATATCTGCAGAGACAGATCAGCATCCCTTTTCCTCTTAGTTTTCAGCTTCTGTTGGAGAACACACAAAGTGAGGGATAATGTCGGAGTGCTGCCTCACCATGAAGCTCGTCACTTCTAAAGAAATCATTTATTTTGATTTCAAAGTGTTTTAATGCTGCGTCTAACAAATTAACTCGTCTGTAAGATTTTAGAGTTGGAGCTGCCTGACCCTGCAGCCTTCTTAAAATGAGCTTTTGTAATCCACATTAAACTGAACATTTACACTGATGGAGGAGTGAGACAGGTAACAGGGACCACATGAGTCACTGAGGCTTTCTGTCACTGTCAAAGTCTGTCTTTAGTCCACACCGTGCTCACTGTAGTGTTTACTTCACGTGCCTCTTTTTATGCAGGAGATTTCTGTGTCATCACGCTCTGTGTCTTTTTTTCTGCAGTTTTCATCTTTATTTATTTTCTCTTTCAGCCAGACGTGAAGTTTAACAGAAATCCTGCACATTGACGTGATCGGACGTCGTCCTTCGGTCTGTGATCAGGATTAAATGTGTTCTGTTATTCTGAACAGATATTACAGTGCAGTAATTAACCAATCAGAATCGAGTATTCAACATAGGGTTACACTTAAACAGAGGCTAATGCACTAAACAATAGTTCATTTAATAACAGGTGCTCACAGTGAAGCTGGAGGACAACACTGACCCTGAAAGCAGAGACTGTTTGGTTCCTTGCACATTAAAGCAGGTGCAGTTCCTCTGGAGTCCACTTGAGGCTGTCTCCAGCAGTGAGTCAGTCCCCATAGAGCCCCATGTTAAAATGAGTCATTGGAGCCCTTTGGAGATTTTTTCATACAGAATTGAACCAATCATCTGTCTTGCTGTGCGCTTTATTACACGAACCAAGAAGTCTGTGCTTCAGTGTTTTTGGAGAGTGAAAGTTATCACTATTAATTATTGAACAAATAATATTTATATGTTAGCACTAATTAGCAGCTATCTGTGTTTGTGCTCAACGCATTCTCATACAACGGTTTGTATGATATCCTAGGAAAAGTTATGCACAATTTATCGTGCGGAATCCTACGAATGGTCAGCAACACGAGTGATCAGCGCGCCTGTGCAAGCCCCTGCAGTGAAGAACCCAGGACATCGGCCTCCCTGCGCCTCAGGTAAGGTCTCTAAATTGTAATAGCTATTTTCTCATGAAACCAGTTGATTTTGTCAATAACAAAAACGTTTTTGACAAATTTGACTAATGAACGTCGTGAAAAGTAGCCAGCGTTACCAACTTCAACTTGGTAAGATTTGATGATTTGTAACGCAATTAACGTGAGGCTAAGGCTAACGTTAACATCCAGTTACATGGCTAACGTTAGCTAAGTTACTTTTATGGTTTTATTGCAAAACGTTACTATTAACGTTAGTGTTTTGGTTGAATGCTCTCCGACGTGTAACTAAGTATCCCCAAACCCTTTGTTTACCAACTTAATGATTTGGTCTTTTAACGTTAGACTGCACCAATGTTGATGATGGAGAGAGGAATAGCTATGATGTATGCTTGTTGTTCAAGTCCTCTACCATCTTCTCTCTCTCTGCTCTTCACCTCTCTTGTCTAAACGCATTGCATTGCAAGTGTGTGTGTGGACAATTATGCATGGTGGGTCTTGAGGAAAATAACACCTCTTGGGGGGGGTCCTGCCATAAAAAAGTTTGGGAACCACTGCTGTAGAGTCCAGACTACTTAGCTAAAGATATGTTACTGGAGAAGGTTGACTTGACATATGTGCTCACCATACTTTTATTACTGTTTTACAGATAACCAGTTTCCCCCACCCCTCAGTCTCAGGACCTTGTAAAACAAACCAACGGCTCTTTTAGCCCTCCTGTTATCCTTGGGGTCAATTTGACCCCATTCAATGTTTATCATTCAAAAAATAATAGTTGACTTTTTTTTTTTTGCTTCATATTTCATGACTTTTCCTTATTTGATGGGGACAACTGATTATGCATAAAATTATCATGATGATATTTTTTCAATGTGCTGAACACATGAAGCACGCATTGGTGTTCCTCTGGGGTCAATTTGACCCCAAGCTGTTTTAGCTGTGTAAAACTTGTCTGTGTGTGTGTGACCTAACATCCCCACACCTGCAGGTGCAGAGTTAATACTTTTGAGTTGATACATAACAGGGGGGGGGACAACTATTCCCACCAGAACTTTGATTCTTCTCGTGGTGTGGGCATGTGGGAAACAACTTGACTTGTGAACTCCTCCCAAAATGAGGAAGCCAATGTAGGCTTGCGAGTTGATCACATCCAAGTCTTTCCAACTACACATGCCTCCCCTCTCAAATTATCATCTCAAGTACAATATTTTCAATTGATGGTTATATGAAGAGCTCGAATAATGACTTTATGTCTTCAACATGGCTGACTGTGTGTCTGGTGGGACACACTCTTAGCAGCACGTCTACCTTATTGTTGAAGTGAGTAGAGGGACCATAATTTTCCATTTTTGGTGCTAACGTGACATGGGGGAGGGGGAAACAATATTCTCATGAGAACTTTCCCGCACCATGGGCATGAAGGTGTGTGTGTGGAGGGCAGGGTATTCCCGCAAGGACATTGGTAGTTCATGCAAAATAAGGGAGGAGCAAACATATAAAAGCTTGCACGGCAACCCTCAGTCCAAATCATTCCTCATTGTGCTCTGTGTATATATATATATATCAGGAGGACCCTGATTTTGAGGCCTTCTCATCTGATGAGAATGAGTGTTGACCCTCCTGTTGTCTCTCAACCACCAGCAGAAACGATCCCTTCCAAAAATGGAAACATAATATGGTCCCTTTCCCCACTTCAACAGCAGGGTAGACTGAGCGCTACTAGGCTTCCAGGCCCCACCAGATATGCAATCAGCCATGTTGAAGACATCAAGTCATCATTAGAGCTCTTCATAACACCATCGATTGAAAATATTGTACTTGGGATGACAAATTTGCCGGTCCCAAGCCGGGATAACAAAAGAGTAGGGGTGAGTGAGACTTTATAGTGACTAAACACAAATATGTTACAAAAAAAGGAGATAAAAATAAGTAAATAAATATGCTTTTGAGCGGGGGGGGGTCACCAACATCAATCAATACGGTTCATTCTGTGAGAGTCATGAATGTGCACCCCAGATTAGAAAAGATTTGGATGAAAGATTTTCAAGACACACTAACTCTAAAACTGAAAGTTTGACCTGATGGTGGCGCTACAGGAAAGGTCATATCATCACCAAAACCAATAGGGTTCATACTCTAGTGTTCATTAATGTTGTCAGTCAATTTGAGAAGATTTGTATGAAAACTTTTCAAGATACATTCATTCTAATTTAAAAGTTTGGCCTGATGGTGGCGCTAGAGAACAGGTCAACTCACCGATATGTTTCATTATCAAGGGGTTATTTATGTATTCAACAAATAAACAAAGTGCCTGACACAAAGACTTGGTCAACAATTTTATGTAAATCATTTTCTGGAGTCAAATATCCCTGGGGTCAGATTACACTAAAATGTGTTAGTTTATTTGAGGATAATAGGAGGGTTAAGAGCCTATCTACCCATCTACCTGTCTATCTGTCTGTGCTTCCATCCACCCATCCCTCCCTCCCACCATCTCTCTCTCTCTATCTGTGTGGTTTTCTGTGTGTTGCCTGTCTGTCCTTGCTAGCTTGCTGGCTTTGCATCCATCCACCTTGCTATGGAGTTCCATGCACAGCAATTCTCTGGTAAGTAGTAGTGTGCACGAGGCATAGCTAAAATGTCTCTCAAAATAAGATCTTAAATATTTGAGGGGATTTTAGTTTAAAATAACAGCGTTTGGTTTGATATCACACTTAACATTTTAATGCATTTCAGTGAAATGAACAGCAATTGGATCATTTATCTTGTGATTTTGTATCCATGAATAAATGTCATGATATAGGGCCTATATCAGGATTGGGGAAAAAAGATCGCTGTGAAAGGAATGTCTTACATGTATTATATCTACATTTTAAGTTTTCATGCGTACATTGATATAACGAGTATTCATCGTGGCATCTGTAATGTTAACCTTAGTACGTGTTAGCTAAACAATAGCCTCTTGTGTTGGGCTTAAGGTGGGCATGGTGATTATAATGTGTCCACACAAAAGCCTAGGCTTCAGTGGGCTTTAATCTGGACTATGGTGGTGCTTACAATCTGAGCTTCCTACCCCCTAGACCTTTCAAGTGAAAGGAGACGTGCATGTTTTAAGACATGGGTAGGATTTAATAGAGAATAGGGCTGTCACTTATTGTTCGTAAATGGAATAATCAGGAATTACAGTTTGAACATTATGAAATATGTGTTCGAATTCAAAATTCAAGGGCAGTTACCCCTCTTATTCATTTCACAATCTGCTTTCCAGAGTCCCAGATCACTGTAAACACACTAAAAGTAAAGCATAGTCTTTCAAAATGTACACTTACTGGTATGTTTATAGGTGAGGTATTAAACAAGGGCTGCCTTGTTCCCCAAAACTGTATTGCGCTCTCTATTTAGTCTGAGATTAGTCAGGCACACACGCAGGCATATAGTTAAAACCTCAATCTCAGATTGCTTGAGTTCAGAACAAAAAACAACACCACTTCCAGAATGCCAAAACAACTGTCACAACACCTGTCTGCCAAGAGAGGTACTGGCTAATCTATAACTGTTCATTTTCAATATACTTTGTTGTTGTACACATTGTTTTTGTTGCTATTATCGCAGATAGTTAGCTCTAGTCACCTTTTGCTATATTCATCTTGCTAGCATATTGTTTCACTGTCGTGAAAAAACACTCAGGTAGCCCCTCTAGCCCTCTGTGTAAACGGTAACAAAGGAAAGCTGGGGCTGTTTCCCCACAGATCAAAGATTGATGGTTTAAAATGTTTTATTTTTGTTTGTTTTGGTACTTTGGCATCAGAAGATGATACAGATACTCAGCTTCATGAGATGCTCCAAAAAGACCTCAACACAGTGGTAATGTATCAATTTCAATATCTTGTTCCGTACATGGGGATCAGACATTATGATTCATACCAACATTCTGTTTACTATATCTGCCAAATTTCAATGGGTAGGGACATTGATCATCAAAATTTCCTGATAGCTAGTTTGTATCAAAGGCAAATTGCCGACACAGATATGAAAGAGACCAACGTTACTGAAAAAGCAGCTAGGCTAACATAGCTACAGTGAAGAGGCTAACCTAGCCTATGGGGTTGTCTCTTTCAGATCTGCGTCAGCTCTTTGCCTGATACAACCTAACAGATGGAATCTAGAATATATAACTCTAAAACTCTTGATAAAACTAGGTAAAACTCTACTCATTCAGTCAGTGATGTTATGGCAGCTAAATAGTGTAATGTTAGCAACAGGTTTGCCCTGTGTGCTGCTGAATGAAAACAGTGTAGTCCATATGTCCCTGTTCATTTAATATGTTTCACTAAAGTTGACAGCGCTTTACAGTGGTCACTTGGTATTGTTGTGATTTGAAAGAAGTTATTTGTGCAGGTTGGTGGTTTTGCATTACTTGGATTATGTTGTTCTTTTTAGGTGAAAAAGAGAAAGAAATCTAAACCATCACAGTCGTGTAAATGGAGACAACGAGATGAAGACGGCAACATTATTGCCCAAACCATCAAGTCCCCTTCATCAAGCTCACATGGTTAGTTTATCATATCCAGCTTTGCATAGTGTATACAAATTTGCTAGTAGTAGTAGTAGTAAGATCCATCCTCAACAACTCCTCAACAACTACCATTGAAGTGCTCTTGAGCAAGGTATTCAGCCCCCAACTGCTCCTGTAAAGGTACTCAGCGAGCAACAGACGAAGACTGATTGTACCGGGCACCTCACATGTTTGAATGTATTTGACTTTGTGAATGATTAGCAGGGCTCTGCTGAAAAGCAGCATACATGCTCAGCAAATCTTTCCTCTGTAAACTGGGCCAGTACTCAAGAGTAAAAGTTGTGAAATTCTTTTTTTTTTTAGGTGGAAATTCTTTTTCTACCTCCATCAACCTATGCCAATACCTCGTGAATAAAACCAAAAGCCAAGGCACGAACCGAACTCTGGCTCGGTGTGCCCACTGAAATCATTTCAGGGCCAGTGGCTTTAATAGTTGTGCCAGAGAATTTGAAATGTTAAAGGTATAATGGGTAGGATATGTCGGTTGCTTTTTGTAAACATTAAAGTTGGTCCCTCCTCCCTGGCTCAAAGGGCACGCATTTCTGGTGGTCCCACGTGCTTACCATCTGGTAACTGGTCACTATGTTTTTTCGAGTCTCGCACCTCACACCCAGCGTGCTGTTATTGGCTGGGGGCTACACCACTCCCAGAAGAGTCCCCAGCACAGCCAAATAAGAAAAACCAGGCAGAGTGCAGTGTCTATGTGGATACAGACACAAACACAAACGAGCCCTGTGATGTATTATCACATGGCAGCTCACAATTTGTTATTATTTGTAGTTTTAATTATTGCATTTACTTCATTTTTCTTACTTTTTTTTGCGAATGGAAGTTTTCTTTATAATATTGGGGATGCAGAGCACCTCAGCAAAGCCACTGTCTGCAGGGCAGTGAGGAAAGTGTGTCTGGCTCTAAAACCTTTTTTGCACACTTTTGTTACATTCCCTGGGCACAAACCTCCGAGAGCCATGAAGGAGGAATTCCACAGGATTGCAGGTAAACGATGTAGAAATCTGTTTTAAAGAATGATAATCTATTGTGTACTGTTCATGACATGTTGCTGTGACCTCAGACTAGGATTACTAATTTCAGTGTATTCTAGGATTTCACAATGTGATTGGGTGTGTCGATGGAACCCATATTCCCATCAGGGCTCCCTCTGAAAATGAGGGAGACTATGTGAATAGAAAGTCCATCCACAGCATTAATGTGCAGGTAGATATGACCACTGTGTCAAAATGTGAAAGACTGCATCACAATCCTGCAACTAACATCTGTCATTCTCTGCACTGTCAAGATCATATGTGATGCTGCACATCTAATCACCAATGTGGAGGCCAAGTGGCCCGGGTCTGTGCATGACTCACGGATTTACTGTGAGTCTACTGTAAGCCACAGAATGGAACGTGGTAAGTAGCCTCGACCTTTGTTCAATATAATTCACTTGTCACTTGACACACTCAAAGTATCCACTATACATTACAGGACACTTTGACGGCTATCTGCTGGGTGACAGGGGGTACCCATGCCATCCAACATTGTTGACCCCTTACCCTGACCCTGAGCCAGGCCCCAATGTGGCCCACTGCAGGACGAGAGCTTGGGTGGAGATGACCATAGGCCTGTTGAAAGCCTGTTTCCAGTGCCTACGTCAAACGACATGCGACATTATTGTGGCATGTGTTGTTCTCCATAATATTGCCACAATTAGAGGAGAGCAACACCTTGTCCTACAAATAGAGGCTGATGAGGACCCCATCCCTGCAGCTGACATGCAGGATGGAAGGTCAGTCAGAGATGTCGTCTGCCACAATCATTTCGCTGTCTAAGACACGTTTATTTTTTTTTCTTTTAGTTCTTTAACATGTCTTACCTTATTTAGATCAGACTTTGAAGTCTTAGTTATACTTCTTAACTTCCAACCGCTTAGCCATTGTTCATATGTTTGACCTTTGACCCATTTACACAGTGCTTGTCAGATGAGGCCTGGGTAGTTTTCTACTTTCTGAAGCCCAAGGACACTGAGTACTCCTATCTCTATAAAATGCCTGTGTATTCACTCATTTCTTTATCATTCTTATTAGGCTCTCTTTGGTTGCCTCTCTGTTATGCTCTGACCCTTTGCAAAAGTCTTTTATAGTTATGAAAAAAATAATCAAAAAGATAAATCTGTGTCAAAGTCATGTTTTGTAGATTTTCAACCACCACTGCCGAGAGCAGTCAAATAAGACAAATGAGTCACATTTTATTTGGTCCTCTTTATTTCCTACAAATACAAAAGCAGACGTTAATTACTGGAACAATATTTAAAAAATTAAATAACACAATTCACCTGTGAATATGCACCCACCTCTAACTTGTGTTGCAATATTTTGATCTCCAGTGCTGTCTTTTTAATCTGGAGGTCCAGGAACACCAATTCTTTATTTGTTTTTTCTATTTTTTTAAAAGATGCCTCCTGTAATGTCTGTTCATACTTCAGTGTAGGCTACATGCCACAATGTTCCACACAAGAACTTAAAGAGCAGTGAATGGGAAGATAACGCCAGATATCAGTAACATATCATTTTAACATTACCTCTGTAGGCCTCTCTGTGGCAGCAGAGAGGGTGTCTTCATCTTCCTGAGGTTCTTCCTGTTTAGATGAGCATTAGGTTTTAAAACACTTTACACTATTATTTGGTCATCTCTGGAGTATTGAGTAGCCTACTTACAGCTGCAAGGTGTTCTGTCGTTGGATGGGGCTCGACAAGGCAGAGAACCCCATCACAATCTGTTAGGACAAATGGCCATGGCTTTTACATCAATCAATTAATTTGTATTTCTGTAGTGACAAATCACAATGAAAATAATGTCATAACACTTAACATGCAGCGCAGGTTTAGACAGTACTCTTTATTTCTTACATCTTATGAAGGCACTCGTGTCCTGGGGAGTGACAGGCTCAGATGAGCTCCCACCAGGGATTCCCTCTGCCACTGGCCTCCCCGTGTTCTGGCTCAGGGCCAGCTCCTCTGCCGCAGTCAGAGGTGGTGGTGCTGGACCTCCACCAGCCTCTGCCTTCTTTCTGTTGGCTGAGCAGAATTTAAATGTATTGAGGCCTAATTAATGAAATGTATGTGAAATCAGCATCATGTTAGGGATAAAGCGGCACAAAAACTACCACTGAATGATATTTACTTTAATAATCTAAATATGATTGAAGTGAGGTTCAGACATGAGCCCATTTTACCTGTTTGAATGATGTTCTTGTACTTCATTTTTAGCTGCTTCCATGTGCGTTTAGGTCCCGCTGGATTGCACCTAAATTAATATAAATTGTAGCTTCTATTCTGTGATTATATATTTAATTAATACACCAATTCAAACTTAGGCGTTCACTCGAGCAGCGATTTCTTCCCACGCCGCCTCTCTTGCAGCTGCAGCCGTATTGCTTCTCTTGCGAAATATATGTTCATGTTCGCCATACGTTCACATGAGGATTTCTAGCTCCATTGGTGTGAAGTAGGAGGACCTCTTTTTGTGTACTGTTGCCATGGTGAATCGTGGTATCGGGGCTCCATTAATGCTGGCTTTTTATAGTCAGCGTGCACGCACTTAACTCCGGCTGAACCCACTCAGAGTTGA
Organism: Semicossyphus pulcher; assembly: GCF_022749685.1. Taxonomy (NCBI): domain Eukaryota; kingdom Metazoa; phylum Chordata; class Actinopteri; order Labriformes; family Labridae; genus Semicossyphus; species Semicossyphus pulcher. The sequence goes on along the minus strand of NW_027211737.1, from coordinate 5,013,651 downwards.
TTGAACTAACTCTGATCAGCTGTTCTGGAACCGAAAACTCAGAGTTTCCTATCTCAGTAGATCAACTCAGAGTTCAGGGTTAGACTCAGAGTTTGCTGAACCTGCTTTGTGAAACGGACCCCAGAACTGATTCCAGCTGGGACTTATTACTGCTGGGAAATGACGCAAAGGGATAGATGTATCTGTGTAGGTCACATGCAAACATCGGAGGATGCTTTTTGTTTTAGCGAGTGGTCTTTCTTCATGTAATATTATAGAATATCCCTAACTGTTATGAAGCATAACAATTCTGCCACATCTTCTTTATTGCAAAAGAGATCTAATAATTTATTTATATTTAGTTATTTTTTGTTTTTTCATTGATTACCAAAAATGACTTTTTCAGGCTCTCTTTTCTTATTCATAATCTGGAAGCTAAAGTCAGCTGTCAACTGAAAGAAGAAAAAGGTTTACGGGCAGGTTTACAGCAGCTATACAGGTATTAACTAATATTGTTAATGCCCTGTACAAAAACAACACAATGCTGCTTTATGAGCTAGACTGAAATAAAAGTTTAATAATGGTTCAAACGTTTTATTAATGGCGCGTCAGAAGAAGTCTCGGCCTGTATATTCTTTTTCACTTCATCAGATGAACCCTGTTACACAAGAAACCACAATGTGTTGTCTGACTTCCCCTGAGGCTTTGATTTGTTAAAATCTTCATAGTCAGCTTTATTTGTAGATTATCACGTCCAAAGACCAAGCAGCTCTCGTACTCATGTAACCTTCAGATCCAGACGTCCAGCAGTCTTTGTTCCACCAGGGGGCGTCCTCACCAGGTTCCAAGGGTTTGCACTGACCAGGGAAAAATAACTTCTTTTCCCACTTTTCTTCTTGGATTTGGAATAATCTGCAGAACATGTAAAGTATCAGGTGACAAACTTTAGGCCCTGTTAAAAGTCCATGTAAGTGAGAAAAGCATGTTTGAAAAGGATTGAGTCTTTTCACGAGAGCTCTTGGTGTCTGTGTTCTCTGTCTGCTGTGTTTGAGTTTAAACTGTAGCTGCTGTCTCTGCCAGGTCTCCCTCAGAGAGCGGACTTCAGTCTTTAGGGACTTCCTGTTAAAATAAAGCTTTGAAAACAGAACACGTATTCAGAGTATCCTGATCACTACAGTTTCAACAGGTTTGTGCTAATTAACATCTCAAATGTGAACCAACCAATATGGACTGACAGTGTGTGACAAAGCCCAGAGTATCAGTCAGGTTAATCCAGCCTTATATGGGCACAGATTATAATGTTTTTTATTCTTAATTCACTTCTATCAGTTATTTTTGTTTTCCTCAGAGAGTGAATAAAATCCTGTTTAATCACATTCTGCTAATGGACGCTGTTTTCAGATTATCACTGAAGCATTTTCCCTCCAAGCTTAAAAACGAGGCTCTCCTCTTTGGTGATCCTGTGACAACGCTGCCACCCAGTGGCTGAAAGGTGCCATTAACCACTGACAGCACAGAATATTGGAATATTCCAGGTTGATCAGTTAAACCAGGCTGAGACTAAAACAGTGAAACAGCAGCTCTGCATTAAACTCTGTCTTCATGGAGGTTTGAATGTTTCTGATTCATTTTCAACCTTTTTCAGTCTGCAGCTTTTCTTTCAGCAAATTTAAAATATGTTTCATTTATTTTCAGAACTTCCTTTGATTCACTTCTGTTCAGTGTTTCGTCTCCTTTATAAAATAACACAAACACACATGTAACACCGTGTCTGACACTCTGATGAATTTGTCACCTCAAGGTTTGGACAGAGGGGAGACAACACACGGCTGATAACTGAAACAGAAACAATTTACTTATTCCAACATGACATTAACATTTGAGTGGGAGATTTTGCCAGGTGCCACATGTACTTCCTTAATCAGCCAGTCAGTGTGGTTAGGATCAGTATAGGCTAGTGGTGATGATGGGGCTTGGAAAATAGGTCACTTTTATTTGGAGTAGAGCAGACACTGCTACATGATGTCAGCACAGTGTCATCAGTACTCCAGCTGCTTCATATGCTTTGTGTTGAAAAGCTTTTGTTGACAGGTTCCTTTCATCTGTGGCTTTATTATCTGTGTTGTCTTTGCAATGAGGATGTAGATTCTTGTTATGTGCTGAATAATAAGCCTCATGCTTAAAGGACCAGTTTCTGTCTGTGTGCATGCAGTCTCTCTGTCTCTCTCTCTCTCTCTCTCTCTCTCTCTCTCTCTCTCTTTATACATCACATACATCCTCAGAAATGTCCCCCTGAAAAACAATGAGGTGAGGAACACAGAGTCTACTGTGCAAGCTGCCATAGCAGACTGTTGTCAACAAGATCAGGATACTTTAACGTTGTACAAACATGTAGGATCAGTCCTTCTTCACCTTTCTGCACAGAAAAGTCTCTTCAGGAGTTTTGATGATGTAAATTTAGCTCCATATAAAGGTGATGCTGAGGTGTGTGAAAAAAGTGATGTGACTGTTGTTCCTGTTGGGTTTTGGATGTGTTGAGCAGGAGGTTGTTGTGGTGGCACAATGTGACTCCTTAGACAACCTGCTCCGCTCACTGTGCTCTTTTTAGTTACACTCAGCTCATTTCCTGTAAATGGAGAGGGGAGGAGCAACCTGTCCAGGGGATCCATGAGAACAGGGAGGGAACCTGAAAGTGAAAGTGTCAGGCACCGCAGACTCCATTTTGAGTCGACGGAGCAGAAGGAGACAAAGCTGAAGACTGAGGCAGGGTGAGTGTTAACAAACATTTGTATCATTTGACTGTTAAAGTCTCTGAGTCACTTTTCTACCTGTGGACTGTAGAGGAAAGAAAAGTTCGAATAAACTCGACAGTTTGTTTCATCTGTGGACACAAAGTCTGATTGGCTGAATAATTTACATGAAACCTTCAGTAACTCAAGAAAACAGGCAGAGATATAAAGAACACTGAGCAGGTGGAGCGCTGACTGCTTTTATTTCACTGTATACTGTGTGCGTGTGTGTGTGTGTGTGCGCGATCGTGTGTGTGTGCGCGATCGTGCGTGTGTGTGCGTGTGTGTGCCTGTGAGTGTGAGTGTGTGTGAGTACGTGCGTACATGTGTGTGTGTGTGTGTGCGTGTGTTCATGTGTGTGTGTGACTCCTTGACAGACTTGTTTTTCTTGAATGTTCTACCAGAAGATGAGTGTTTGTGTGGATGAAGAGGAGGACGGAGCAGAGTCTGCAGTATCCAGCTGTCTGTCTCTGAAGAGTGACCTGTCCAAAGATTATCCTCCAGACTTCAGTAATGAACCTGGACCCTCAGACACAAAGTAAGAGACTGATTCTAACTCAAGTATGACTCATTTTAGTTTCATCTAACACTTCCTTGTGATTTTGTTTTTATAGTAAATATTTCCACTGTTATTTCAAACATTTCAACCTGTTTTTGTTAAAAGCCGATAAAAAGTTTAAGAGTTAAAAACAACTCTATGATCAACAGCAGCAGCAGTTTGAGCTTTTAGATCTTCTTAAATGTTTGTAGTCTGAGGATTTATCAAGGATTCACATGATAAGAATAAAAACATGTTGTGTGTTGCAGAGTTCAGCCCAACAGACAGAGAGCAGAGTCTGCAGTATCCAGCTGTCTGTCTCTGAAGAGTGACCGGTCCAAAGAGCGTCCTCCAGCCTTCAGTAATGAACCTGGACCCTCAGACACAAAGTAAGAGACTGTTCTTACTGTAAACTGACCTGACAGACGACGATGCATTGAGGATGAATACTAAATGTTTTGCTAATAGATTTATATTCCTGATGCAGAATGATTACTGCAGGAACAGTTTCACACTAAGGTGGATATAGTCTGAGTTTTATATCCACAAACTTCTGATGTTTCTTCTGCAGGAAACACTTGAAACCTCCATTTCAGAATTTACACTTCAGAAAATATAGGATTCATTACGTTTCAAAATCTGCTTCAAATGTTTAAATATTTTTCATATCACCGTTCTGATCTACCAGCTGCCATCTTGAATCAGTTCATATAATAACATTGTAGTGTCTGTGTTGGCTTCAGTAATCAGATGAGAGAGGTGAACACGCGTCTTTACTTGGAAACCTCAGGTAATAACACCTCACAGCAGGTTACAGCGTGTGTAGGCAGAGGTTATATGTTGGCCAACCATACAGTGACATCCAGGGTTGGGAGGGTTGTGTTCTGATACAGTTACTCATTACCTGTTAAAAATGTGATCAGTAACGTAATCCAAGTATCACAATGTTAAAGTAACGTAACTGATTACTTTTAGTTACTTTTGGATGACTTCAATATTAAATCTGCAAATTAAGACGAGAGAAAAGAGATGTCAGTACTTATGTCATGTGTGAATGCCCGTTTAAATGAAGAGCGGTAATTATGCACATTCAAATGTACTTTGTTAAGTCTGCTATTCACACTACTTAACAGTCAAACTTCAAGTAAACTGCCATAAAGTTATTCCAGTCCGGGGCTTGTGTTTTTACGCACACCATCCTGGCCGCGGCCTCACCACAGTCACAAACTATTTTTCAGTAGCAGAAGAAGACGACGACAGGTTAGCTTTGAACATGTTTAACTGAACTGATCCGTGCAGCTGACGTTAGCGGTTGGTCTTACCTGTAAATGTTTCTTTAAATTAGATGTCGAGTCCTTGAATAATGACAGCATTTTCACAGCCGGAAGCCAGAACTTGCACTGGACTGTGATGTTGCTCCAGGCAACTTTGAGGAGCGGTGTTGTGAGCAAGCGGCAACCTCCGGTGTTGAAAAATGAAGCCAATGCGGAAGTGCAAAAAACTGCAGTTCCTCGAGTGGCCACTTGAGGCTCCAGAAAACAAGAAATAACATTACAGCAGGTGGGAAAATGCCCATTTTTACAGCAGAAATAAACATTTTACAGCCTGGTTAAAAAAAAACGGGTTTGTTATGAATAGCTGATTTTACTGTTCAAGATAACTGTACGGGGGGTGCATGTTTTTTATAACACACCCGTTTTAATTATATTAAGCCTTAAATTATAGGGGTCGGATCACTTGATTGACAGGCGGATCCTGCAGGCTGTCTGCTAGACATCAACACAGACACAGACACTGAGCTTAACTTCACCTGTTTGTGTTGTTGGAGACTTTTGGGGATTTTTTCATTCAAAGTTTGGACAAATAATCTCTCTGTGGGACTTATGGAACTTTATGGCTGTGCAAGAAGTCTGAGCTCCAGCTTTACGGTGAGTTAAATGTTAGTGTTATTGTATTGAAATATTTTTCACACTAAGTAGCAGGTATACTGTGCTCGCTTTAGCTGCTTGTTAGCCTGTGCAGTGTTTCTCAAACATTTATTTAATCGTCGGCCAGTAAATAGGAGTCAGGAGTTGTTGGCTTTTCCCTGGAGAGATTACAGCGGACTGCAGTGATGAGAAGACCGGTTACTTTAAGTTACGTGTCGGCTCGCCGCTCTCTCACCGGGCGAGCGAGCAGCGAGTCCGCTACTTCTTTAGTCTGATAACTAAACACCTGCATTCAGTCACCAACAGAATCTCCTCCTGGCAAAGCCAAACTAGCTCATTCATGATTTATACAGTCTATGGATAATAACCGTTAGCTACGCTGAGGAGCATATAGCCTAGCTTCATAGCCGTAGCTGGCTGATTATTGTGGCCCGCCTATAGAGCTCAGCCATAGCCTTTAGCTCTGTCGCGCTCCGCCTCTTTGCCTGCCTCTGGATTAGCCGGCTCTGGCGTTTCCAATTTGGCGACCCCCAGCGGCGGCGCAATTCGGGCTTCAAAATGCTTCTTCAGAAACCAATGGGTGACGTCACTGAGACGACGTCCATTATTTCTACAGTCTATGGTTGTGAGATGTGTGTGTCGTGAAGCATCGTGAAGCGCCGTAAAGTGTCATAACGTGTGCGCGCAGGTGCATGTTATTATCAGACGGTCAGACGGACGGGTTAGAAATGAGACGCCAGATTTTATAGAGCCATGGTTCTCAACTGGTGGGTCAGGACCCAAAAGTGGGTCCCATGCGTGCAGTAGTAGTGTAGTTAATTCACACTCCATTAATCCACTGAGTGGATAATCCCAGCTACATTTACATTTTTGAAACTTGATGAGCCCCACAGTAGTTGCATTTATTATGCACTTTTTTTTGTTTATTTCTGTCGGAAAAACGGCCGTTACATGAATAAATGGTGGAGAGAATATTTTCCTCACAATGTCACCTGCTGGTCATTTTGGGTGACTATTACACTGGTGTGTTTTGTGATGTTGACATTCTGTGATGTTTTGTTCTGTCTCAGGTCATTTTTCATGAAATAGATTTTAGTGGTTAAAACACGTCAGAAATTTGGGTCGTGATTAATCATTAAAGGTGGTGATGGGTCCTGAGGCTAGGCCAGTTGAGAACCACTGTTATAGAGCATCTTTGGTATTAAATCGTCTTCATCTTCAAATGTATTTTAAAATTGTAATCCTGCTAGTAATCCCCATTTTTAATAAATGTATCTGTAATGTAATTACCGCTTTTTTTTCTGTGACTGTAAGAGAATACAGTTGCCTTTTTTTGTATCCTAATTACGTAACGCCGTTACTTGTATTCTGTTGCTCCCCAAGCCTGGTGACATCACAGCTGCATGTGCATATGTAAACCAGCAGGTGGCAGACTACCACTCTGATACAAACAGCTTTGCTCACGTTGATTCTCGCTGTTGACGGTTCGCTCTTTGGATTTAGTTTTCAGAACGATGCTTTCATGGATTTATGATTTAAACTCTTACTTTGATAATGTCTTTGCGTTGAGGTCCGGGTATCATCGAATAATCCGTTCTGTGATCAGAGAACCCAAAACGAAACTGCTGAAAACGACTCGTTTTATCGTTTTCGACCAATGACTGTATGGATGGACAACGCGTCTCCATCTGCTCCCATTGTACGAAAGTGATGTTGAAATAGCCCCTGCAATAGGCGCTGCCATCTTGTGATGGTGACGTCATACGGAGCCAGGGACTGCGCAGTAGAGATCAGCGGGTGAAGCGGCCGTAGCCACTTCCGCTAACTAAAACACACATTTAACTTACTGAAAAAACAGCAAGGATCCCGCACACCAGCATATTTAACAGCAGAACAGCTTCTCTGTGTTGGTCTGAGGTTAACGTTCACAGGTATGGAAACTTCAATGACTGTAGTGATTGTTTTAGTTACGTCTCCTCTCGCGGATCGTCCTCTAGTCTGCTAATCGAGAACAGATCGGCTGCAGGAGCCGAATTTGTCAACAGAGCTGTCAATCATCATTTTTACAGCATCAAATAAATAATTAAAAATAAACTTGTCAGGAAAATGAACACTTGGACGTAAATCAGCAGGATGAGAATTAACTATAATGACAGAAACCATGTTTGAGAAAAAATTATCTGGTGTGTATTTTGATTTTATAGTTTGACTCATGTCCCATCTGTTAACATGGAGGAGGCGGGCTTTATGACCTATACTGCAGCCAGTCAGCAGGGGGCACTCGAGATGTTTTGGCTTCACTTTTTAGGGAGCTGTCATGTCGTCCATCTTTTTATACAGTCTATAGGTGTGTCCGAAACCACATACTATCATACTAACCGTGACGTTAAATTGAGTATGTCGTGCGTTCCCATCTCATAGTATGCAATTTTGTGTATGCGAGAAAAGCCCAGATGTATACTAGATCGGCCCGGATATTTGAGTATGAGACGGTAGCTCACTGGTTGTACTCAACCGCCCCAAAATGCATTGTCATGGTCAATGTCAAGGTCAATGTCACTTTTATTTATATAGCACATTTAAAACAGCCAGTGGCCAACCAAAGTGCTTTACATAAAAGCAGGAAGAAACAATAAAAACAATAAAAGCATAAAACATAAAAACATAAAAACAACAATATGGATAAACCTAATCAAATAAAAGACCCAATAAAAGAGGCTATCCTCTGCAATAATCCAAACGAGACGTGATAAGAGCATGGATAATTTTTTCGAGATCTTTCTGACAAAGATAAGGTTTAACTCTGGCTCGAAGCCTCAGCTGAAAAAAGCTAGATTTGACCACTGAGCTGACCTGTTTGTCCAGTTTAAAAGCACCATCAATAATCACACCAAGATTCCTGGCATGGGATCCTATGTGAGGTGCCAAAGAGCCAAGAGAGCTAGCAAGGACCTGAACCAGGTCATGCCGACCAAACAGGACAACCTCTGTTTTGTTTTCATTTAATTTTAAAAAGTTTAGATCCATCCATGTTCTAACATCACTCATGCAGTTAAGCACGGCCTGAAGAGAGTCTTTGGTAGGGACCTTTAATGGTAAATACACCTGCACATCATCAGCAAAGCAGTGAAAAGGAACAACATGCTTTCTAAAAATCGACCCCAGGGGTAGCATATAAAGGGAGAACAGTAGGGGGCCCAGAACTGACCCCTGGGGGACCCCGCATGTCAGAGGGGCCACTGTGGAGGAAAACTGGCCCATGTGCACAGAGAGTGTTCTTTCAGAGAGGTACGATTTGAACCAGCCTAAAGCAGTGCCTTTGATGCCTACACAGTGTTCAAGGTGTGAGAGAAGGATTGTATGATCCACTGTGTCAAACGCCGCTGTCAGGTCAAGAAGAATTAAAAAGGCACAGTGACCAGAATCAAGGTTCAACAAGAGATCATTAAAAACTTTTAAAAGAGCAGTTTCAGTGCTGTGAAGAGACTTTAAAAGCAGCGGAAAACTGCGAAGGAGTTGAAGAATTAAAAACACGGAGACAGTGAACGGGGGCGGAGTTCGTAGTTGAAGATGCAGGCAGTAAGAGGGAAAATAAAACAGGTAGACGGTCGGATAGGGGGGTGTGACAGATTTCGGTTATCTGTACATTCAATCCATATGACAGCACAAGATCCAAAATGTGGCCTTTTTCATGCGTCAGCTCCGAAACAGATTGCGTTGCAAAGTCCTGTATAAAGGCTTTGTTAAATTTCGGTGGCCGATAGACCACCGCACAGAGAACAGTCGCAGGGAAGTTTACCTCAAAGAGTTAGAGCTCGAAGCTGGAGCAGCTGACAGCTGGAGACTGCTGGCAGTGAAAGGTAGACTTGAATATGGATGCCAGTCCTCCACCTTTGCTGGTGACGCGAGGAGAGCTGAAGAAACTACATCCAGGGGGAAGGAGCTCCGAAAAAGGAGCAAATTCACCTTCACGGAGCCAGGTTTCCGTTAAGAACATTCCGGCTATTCAGCTTCTACTATGGCGGAGATGGACCAGAGATCAGACCGGACATACGCAAACGATTAAGTAACGTGATACGGAGAAGACGGCTCTGAGTATGATGCCACCAGCATCCTAATAGTCAGGTTAGTAGGCAGTATGCAGTACATACTGTTTGAGTATGTAGTAGGCAGTATGTTCGTATGCGGTTTCAGACACAGCATCTGTTTTAGACAAAAAACAGAAGAACAGAGCAGTTTTCTCGTTTTGTCACTCAGAAACAAAAATTGAAAAAATGGCAAAAACAATTTAAACAAAACGGTCAAATCTGTTTTATTGTCAATTAATCATTTAAATTTTTATCATAATGAATAAAGGAATAAATTGGGGACGTCATGTGACACGGAAGTAACACTTAAAATGTCAAAATAAAAGCCCCTAAACAGCACAGCTGGCTAGAAGATAGATAGATAGATAGATAGATAGATAGATAGATAGATAGATAGATAGATAGATAGATAGATAGATAGATAGATAGATAATAGTTTTGAAATTGCAATTTAACTTAAATCTACATTCTTATATCATTTGATTTTTTTTATATCTGAGTCCAGATTATTTCTTTTGCAAGTCTGCAAAACATTTTGTTTCATATTTTGTTTAACCCAATAAATAATAAATCTTAACCCCAAATTAACATTTATATGAAGATGAGGTCATAAAAAAAAAAATCTAATTTCTTTCAGACAAATTTGAGCCAAATTTCAAATCATCACAGATTTTGTTTTGGTTATTAACTTATTTTTTTTCAATTTTCTTTTCACAACTGAAGATTTTTTGTGATTTTTTTTAATTAAGTGAAATAATTTTATGTTGTTTAGTTAACATCGTCCAGCCAAATAGAGCATCTTCAAAGTCACCAGCAGAGGTCCCCATCCTCCACCCTGAAGGTTACAAACAGTGACATGGTTTAGGATAATCATGACAACAGCAAAATAATGATATGAATTATACAACATATTACAATTGAACTTAAAGGTACATTGCTCTATCATTTCATTTGGCCTGAGTGACTCATTTTACTAACAGGTATATATTCCAAATGTGTATAAAAATAGGCAACAAACAGTTACATGTAATTTTCAGCTGCCAAAGAATGATTGTGGTTTGTCTATGCCCAAAAATAACTAGATCTAAATTTATAGACATGATCATTTCCAGCAATCAAATATACTTTGTTACCACACAACCATATAGAAATGAGAAAATAACACTTAAAGTGTCATCTTCCTTGTTTCAGTGGACAAATGCACATTATAAATCTACAGAACATATTTCTCTTTACAATTTACCAGAGGATCTAAATATGCAGTGGGGTGTGAGAGATGTCACTGGCTTGCTTTGCAAATATTGTTTTCCTTTCTGCGTGTTGGAGGCCTCTTGGGGCAGCTCTTGTGCCACATGATCAAACAATTACCTACCCACCTACCTACCTGCCTACCAGCTAGCGCTGTTTAGGGGCTTTTATTTTGACAACTGTTACTTCCGTGTCACGTGACGGCCACATTTATATCTTTATTCACTGTGATAAAATCCAAAATAATAAATGGACAATAAACCTGATTGGACCGTTTAGTTTAAATTGTTTTTGCCGTTTTTTCAATTTTTGATTCTGAGTGACAAACCGAGAAAACTGCTCCGTACTTCTGATCACAGAACAGATTATCCGATGATACCCGGACCTACCCGGACCTTGTTGGTTACATGTTGTTTAAAGTTGTTTGCAGCTGTGTGTAGCTTTATTACCCAGTGGACATTTGTGGACTATAGATTCATCTTCTCTTTAACTCACTACTTGTGTAAAACATGGTGAAAAAATGAAGCTCAAAGTTGCACTTGGTAATTCTCCAGTGGATTCAGGTGTTATCAGGACATTAAACGGCTGCTGTCAGTTGTCCTCTGGAGGAAAGATGTGAGGGCCGTACTCTAACTCCTAGTCGACCGATAATATCTAAACATTTTATAACACTAGAAGTATTTGGTTGTAGTACTTTGAAATCAAGTACAACAGAGACAATACATGTGACAGTAGTATCTCAAGTCCCATCAAACAGCTTCATTACAGTTAAATGCTCAGACCTTATGTTCCCTTTTAAACGCTGTCACTGCCAGTTATTACAATCTTTTTATATTTGGATCATTAAATGTGAAAAACAGCAAACAGGTGAAACGTATGTTGTTAAACTACTGCTTGAATAATTGAGTGATTATTATTTAGTTTTCTGCATCATGAAGAGTTACTTTCATTGCATGCTGGGATATACGTAAATAAAGCAGGAACAGGAGGAAGATTCAGAAACTTGCTGCAGTCACAATGTGGTTATAAAACGTAAAGAAAAGACTTGATGTGTTTAACCCTCCGACTTCGTCTTAATTCCCATCCTAATTGGTTGTTAAGGACAAAAATGTCCACCTCCCATAAAACTACATAAAAAAATACAGATTAATATATTTTTCTACTTTTTTCTGCATAAATCTCTCAAACAACTTCAGTCCTTCTCAAAACTAAACATTCAATAATTTTGAGAAGTTTTTAACCCTTTAAATGCCTGTTTGATTACTCGATATCACTGTTATTATTTATGAAAAAAAGCAAAAAAATGAGCTATTTTCCATATAACAAATGTTGGGTGGCTGGGGCATTTTTTTTTTATCAGTCTTGGATATGTCAAGGATTAACCAAAATATTGACTTTGATGCATTATTAGTTTTTGTGTAGCATCAGATTTAAAATTTACTACCCTATTTAGACGTTATGGACAAAAATGTCCACTTACAAGAACTGCTATAAAAATAGTACAGATTAATATTTTTTTTCTGCTTTTTGGGTTAAATCTTTTGATCAACTTCAGTCCTGATCAAAACTATCAAATATTGAATAATTATCAGGATTTTAACCCTTTAATTGCCAGTTTGAAAACATGAAAATCATATTTCTTGTGAAATAACACACAAAAAATGAGCTATTTTCCATATAACAAATGTTGGGTGGCTGGGGCATTTTTTTTTTATCAGTCTTAAATATGTCAAGGATTAACCAAAATATTGACTTTGATGCATTATTAGTTTTTGTGTAGCATCAGATTTAAAATTTACTACCCTATTTAGACATTATGGACAAAAATGTCCACTTACAAGAACTGCTATAAAAATAGTACAGATTAATATTTTTTTTCTGCTTTTTGGGTTAAATCTTTTGATCAACTTCAGTCCTGATCAAAACTATCAAATATTGAATAATTATCAGGATTTTAACCCTTTAAATGCCAGTTTGAAAAATGAAAATCATATTTCTTGTGAAATAACACACAAAAAATGAGCTATTTTCCATATAACAAATGTTGGGTGGCTGGGGCATTTTTGTTTAATCGGTCTTGGATATGTCAAGGATTAACCAAAATATTGACGTTGATGCATTATTAGTTTTTGTGTAGCATCAGATTTAAAATTTACTACCCTATTTAAAAGTTAAGGACAAAAATGTCCCATTAACTCCCATTCAAACCACATTTTTTTATCTCAAAGCCATTGCTGATTATAATCATGCATTCTGTAATGTTAGGGTTTCATTTTTGAGAAAAATAGTAAAATCTGTCATTTTTACTGTTCACCTCTAAAATCAGCCATTTACTCATTATAGGCCTATGCACACAATTCTTGTTATTTCTTGGTGATAAAACATATGTAAAATACTGCAGTAATACTATTTCCGCTTTTTTTCCACGTTTCCACTGAAATAATTTTTAAATCAGCATCAGATCTTTCAATTCTTTTTTAAAGATTATTTTTTGGCCTTTGGCTTTATTTATAGGACAGTTGAAGATAGACAGGAAATGTTGGGAGTAGAGAGTGGGGGATGACATGCACCAAATGATCGGCAGACTGGGAGTTGAACCTGCGATCAGTGTGATGAGGACTGCAGCCTCTGTACATGGGGCGCCTGCTATACCAACTGAGCTAAACAGCGCCCCAGATCTTTCAATTCTTATTTATTTTACATATTTGAACATTCAAATTGAACATTCAAAACAGAACAATATGTTACAAAAAATAAAATGGATGTACAAATGATGAAAATAAACTGTGTGTGTGCGTGTGTGCAGAAAAAAGATGGATGTGCAAATTATGTAAACAAACTATATACATTTTAACTTTTAGAACAATTTATAGAACAAAAAGTGTGTGTGTGTGTGTGTGTGTGTGTGTGTGTGTGTGTGTGTGTGTGTGTGTGCACCGTCAGCAGCTCCAGCAGCTCCAGCAGCTCCAAAAAGAGGGGGCTGTGCTCAATTTGCACAGGAAAAAAAAAAAATCTACACCTGTTGCATCAGGTGTGACAACTTTGTGTGCAAAGAGCACACAGTCTCATGCTGCAAGTTCTGCTGGGAGGACTAATCTTGCCTCCACACACACACGCGCACACGCACGCACGCACGCACGCACGCACGCACGCACGCACGCACGCACGCACGCACACACACACACACACACACTTTTTGTTCTATAAATTGTTTTATATATATATTATTTTTTGTAACATATTGTTCTGTTTTGAATGTTCAATTTGAATGTTCAAATATGTAAAATAAATAAGAATTGAAAGATCTGGGGCGCTGTTTAGCTCAGTTGGTATAGCAGGCGCCCCATGTACAGAGGCTGCAGTCCTCGTCACACTGATCGCAGGTTCAACTCCCAGTCTGCCGATCATTTGGTGCATGTCATCCCCCACTCTCTACTCCCAACATTTCCTGTCTATCTTCAACTGTCCTATAAATAAAGCCAAAGGCCAAAAAATAATCTTTAAAAAAGAATTGAAAGATCTGATGCTGATTTAAAAATTATTTCAGTGGAAACGTGGAAAAAAAGCGGAAATAGTATTACTGCAGTATTTTACATATGTTTTATCACCAAGAAATAACAAGAATTGTGTGCATAGGCCTATAATGAGTAAATGGCTGATTTTAGAGGTGAACAGTAAAAATGACAGATTTTACTATTTTTCTCAAAAATGAAACCCTAACATTACAGAATGCATGATTATAATCAGCAATGGCTTTGAGATAAAAAAATGTGGTTTGAATGGGAGTTAATGGGACATTTTTGTCCTTAACTTTTAAATAGGGTAGTAAATTTTAAATCTGATGCTACACAAAAACTAATAATGCATCAACGTCAATATTTTGGTTAATCCTTGACATATCCAAGACCGATTAAACAAAAATGCCCCAGCCACCCAACATTTGTTATATGGAAAATAGCCCATTTTTTGTGTGTTATTTCACAAGAAATATGATTTTCATTTTTCAAACTGGCATTTAAAGGGTTAAAATCCTGATAATTATTCAATATTTGATAGTTTTGATCAGGACTGAAGTTGATCAAAAGATTTAACCCAAAAAGCAGAAAAAAAATATTAATCTGTACTGTTTTTATAGCAGTTCTTGTAAGTGGACATTTTTGTCCATAATGTCTAAATAGGGTAGTAAATTTTAAATCTGATGCTACACAAAAACTAATAATGCATCAAAGTCAATATTTTGGTTAATCCTTGACATATTTAAGACTGATAAAAAAAAAATGCCCCAGCCACCCAACATTTGTTATATGGAAAATAGCTCATTTTTTGTGTGTTATTTCACAAGAAATATGATTTTCATGTTTTCAAACTGGCAATTAAAGGGTTAAAATCCTGATAATTATTCAATATTTGATAGTTTTGATCAGGACTGAAGTTGATCAAAAGATTTAACCCAAAAAGCGGAAAAAAAATATTAATCTGTACTATTTTTATAGCAATTCTTGTAAGTGGACATTTTTGTCCATAACGTCTAAATAGGGTAGTAAATTCATATCACAGTGTTCTATTGGTCTATAGAAAAATGTATATTTGAATTCCAAAATTCCATACTTCCAAAATGTTGTTACAAAAAATTGTGCCATGTGCATTAACACAGAGGGCCTCAGAGGGTTAAATGTGTTTATTCAGGATGAGGAGCACAGCAGGCTCTGACACTCAGTGAGTATTGTTGTTCAACTAGAGAGAGACACAGATATATAAACACTGCAGCACACTGACATCATTGTGTCTGTGGTAGTACTACATTAGTGATGGTTCTACATCGATACACTGGCTTGTATAGCACTGTTAGATAAAATGAGGCTATGAGAGAACCCTGTCAGGGACCACGTTGTGTTCACGTGCTGTTTGTGTCAAACTCCAGAGCTGCTTTTATGTCCCAGTCCGTCCCTGAACAGTGGAAAGTGACTGAAGACATAAAGGGCCTGAAAACAAAGGCACCTGTCTGGACTTGAACCTGTGACACCTCTGTTACATGCTGTGTGTCTGAAGCCTTTTTTACACTGCGGTTCCTCCTCAGCGCCGTAACGAAGCTCCGTCCTCATGCCACCTTGTCATTCTACATTGGACCACACAACGCCGCCGCCCCAGAGTCTTTTTAAATAGCGTTCCAGCGTTGCGTCCGCCGTTTCGTTACATTCCGTCCTCTGACGCCGGCTCAGAGGCATCGGAGGACGGAACGTAACAGAGGCGTAATAATCATAAAATAATAATGAGCCTGCTGCTCTACTTCAGTTTAATTTAGGCCACTTCTGACCTCAGTTCAAACATGACCTACTCACGCTGAGCCGCCCACAGTGAGAGTAAAACGGTGAAGGACACAATCAGCTGTCTTTAATGGAGGCTTTTACTGTGAAGCAGCTGCAGGAAGTGTTTGTATTACTAACAGACTACAGGCAGATCCCTGAATGTTTAATAAGACTGTCAGATAGGAAAGCAGTTAATGAAAGGACAGTGTCACAGATCAGAGAGAACCCATACGCAGAATCACAGGGCAGAGGCAGCAGTAAGGCAGCAACAGTTATTTTACTTAGTTTGAGCAATGTACAGTCCTTTCCAGAGGTCAAAACCACAAATCTACAGAATCAGGCAGAGGTACAGAGGCGACAGGCAAAAGTTCAAAAACATGTAGCAAGCACAGGTCAAAATCCAAAAGGCAATACATACAGAACGGCGGGATGCGAAGCAGGAAGAAGCTCAAACTACGATCCGGCAAATGACAAAGGCAAGATGGCTTGTTTAAATACTGAGGGGTGAATGAGCTAACAGGCCACAGGTGTGTGGCAGGAGGAGCAGGCTGGCAAGTGATTGGCTGAAATGAGGGGAAGAGTCAGTGGCATGGAAAAAGCTGGCAGGTGCTGACTGGATAATGAGCAGAGGGGTGTGTGCAGGAGAAGCAGCAGGAGGGTGGGGTCTAAGAGGAGCAGGAGGCTCCAGCAGAGTCTGTGACAGACCAACACTTTCAGTGCTCTCTGTGAGCTATCACAGCTTCTACACAGTGTTGATCACATGGTGATATTTTTCTACCAAACTCAACAAATCATTTCAGTCATAAAGAAATGTCTTCACAGAGAGAAGAAGAGGAGTCATGTTTCTGTGGAGGAGCAGCCGTCCTGCTGTGCTGTGTGTCAGGACGTCCTGAAGGATCCAGTCTCTACCAGCTGTGGACACTGGTTCTGCAGACAGTGCCTCCCCTCATACTGGGACCAGTGTGGTTCATCAGGAGACTCCTCCTGTCCCCAGTGTGGAGAAAGATCCAGAACAACACCTGGACTGCAGACAGCCAGTCAGACCAGCACTTTACAAAGTAAGACCGTCCATCAGTCTGCTGATGTCATCACGTCTGAAACACGGCTTGTTGTTTTCATACAGAGACATTTGTTGTGTCATTCAGCACCAACATTAAGAGCTTTATAAATACCATCACATGTGAACTGATGTGTTCTGTTCCAGCAGACATATCTGCTCTGTGTCACGTGTCCCCTGTTCTCCTTTGAAGATAGATGAGGGGGGGGGGGGCACATCACTGAGGATCAATCTGTTCTCTCTGCTGTCAATCAAACACGTACCCTGACACACAGTCAGAGGCTGATTTGGACTTTATAACCTTTTGTAACACTCAACCTTTTTATTTTGTCGGGGTTAAAACGCTCAAGGGGTTCTTTTAGAAGAAAAGAACCTGTAACACTTATAAACAGAAAGTTCCAACTGAGAAACAGTTAATTTCCTCTTAAGATAAGTTTCACCCCTTTTTAGAGCCACTTTGTACTGACAGGCTATTTAAGGGATCAACCAGTGTGCGTCACACAAGTAACTTAAGTTCACTCAGCTCAGTCCGACAAATGAAAGTTTAAATACAACAAAACCAACCCTTTAAGTCATTCCATTGTGCATTCAAAACCAACTAAGAGTCCAAAGCTAACGAAATATGAATAAACGAAAGTTCACCTGATTTCTTTTTAGTGCTTTTACACCCAGAAAACAAACAATAAATCCGCCGTCCGTTTGCCTCAACAAAAAGGCGATCGATCACAACTGGTATACCAGTAAACAAATAGAAAAAGGCATCGGTCTCACCCAGGTTCAGGAGGGAGAATAATCCACATGATAGATCCTGTCTTTGTTGTTGTTTCCCCTCCTGCGTGTCCAGCCGCGGGAGATGCCCGCACGGAGAGTCGCAATAATCCTTTTAGCTTCTTTCAGTTTCGCCACAGCTCATTCAAAGTTCTTGTTATCCTCATATTTTACTTTCACACTTGAACAGTCTATGGATTATTAAAAGGGTAGCTGCAGTGCTTTCGCCTGGCGCTACATAATTCAATCAGTGCGCACACTGATCCTCCCCCAGCGTCTACGCCACATCCTGCTAATACAACTTCAGCATAGTCATAATTACCAGCCATAACTGCCACATGCACACATCCTTTTACTTTACTGTGGAATATTTAAGTTTACCAGCATTAAAGGCAAAACAGGCATTCAAAAACTTAGGCTATCTCTCTGATTTAAAACCTTCTCATGCACTCCCTTTTACAATTGATTTGACACTTACTTTTTTAATGTGGCACTGTCACACTTTAACACTTTATATTTTCTTATATTGATCTTCTTTTTGGCAATAAGATAATCACCAGACTGTCAAATGTTCTTGGTTTCGTTTCACACTTTTTTCTCTTTTTAGTAAAAGGTCAGCAGGAGGTTTTAGATCAACATAAGATCAGTCTGAGGACGAGATGTGAACGTGTGACTGAAGGAACTGATGAAACAGGAAGTGGAACCCTCCTCAACAGAATCTACACTGAGCTCTACATCACTGAGGGACAGAGTGAAGAGGTTAACACCCAACATGAGGTCAGGCAGCTTGAGACAGCTTCCAAGATGGAGACCCTCCGTGACACTCCAATCAAGTGCCACGAAATCTTTAAAGCCTTAGCTGACCAACAGACACCCATCAGAGTGGTCCTGACGAACGGCGTCGCTGGTGTTGGAAAAACCTTCTCAGTGCAGAAGTTCACTCTGGACTGGGCAGAGGGCTCGGAGAACCAAGATGTCAGTCTGCTGATTCTGCTTTCCTTCAGGAAGCTGAACCTGATCAAAGACGAGCAGTACAGTCTTCTCAAGCTGCTTCATGATTTCCATCCAACATTACAGAAGCTCACAGCAGAGACGCTCGCTGTCTGTAAACTGTTGTTCATCTTTGACGGCCTGGATGAAAGCAGGCTTTCATTAGATTTCACCAACACTCAGGTTGTGTCTGACGTCTCACAGAAGTCATCAGTCACTGTCCTGTTGATGAATCTCATCAAGGGGAATCTGCTTCCCTCGGCTCTCGTCTGGATAACTTCCCGACCTGCAGCAGCCAATCAGCTCCCTCCTACATACATTGACAGGCTAACAGAAGTCCGAGGCTTCACTGACGCCCAGAAGGAGGAGTACTTCAGGAGGAGGTTCAGTGATGAAGAGCTGTCCAGCAGAATCATCTCACACATGAAGACATCCAGGAGCCTCCACATCATGTGTCTAATCCCAGTCTTCTGCTGGATCACTGCTACAGTTCTGGAGCACATGATGACCACAGACCAGAGGGGAGAGCTGCCCAAGACCCTGACTGACATGTACTCACACTTCCTGCTGGTTCAGACAAAGAGGAAGAAGCAGAAGTATGATGCGGGACATCAGGTGAGTCCTCAGGAACTGATGGAGGCTGACAGGGAAGTTCTTCTGAAGCTGGGGAGGCTGGCGTTTGAACATCTGGAGACAGGAAACATCATGTTCTACCAAGAAGACCTGGAGCAGTGTGGTCTGGATGTCACAGAGGCCTCGGTGTACTCAGGAGTTTGTACTGAGATCTTTAAAAGAGAGTGTGTGATCTTCAAGAAAACAGTCTACTGCTTTGTTCATCTGAGCGTTCAAGAGTTCCTGGCTGCAGTCTACATGTTCCACTGTTACACAAACAAGAACACACAAGTACTGGAGGCTTTCCTAGAAGAGAATGATAGGACGAACCCCTCCCTGGATGACTTTTTGAGGAGAGTCATGGAGAGATCCCTTCAAAGTAAGAATGGTCACCTGGACCTGTTTGTTCGCTTCCTGCATGGCCTCTCTCTGAAGTCCAACCAGAGAGAGGCCATGAAGGAAGCAAACAAAAGTGGTCACCTGGACCTGTTTGTTCGCTTCCGTCGTGGCCTCTCTCTGAAGTCCAACCAGAAGTCCAACCAGGGACTCTCAGGAGGCCTGCTGGGCCGGACAGACAACAGTCCAGAAATCATCCAGAGAGTCATCAACAACCTGAAGGAGATGAAAAGTAAAGATATCTCTCCTGACAGAAGCATCAACATCTTCCACTGTCTGATGGAGATGAACGACCACTCAGTACACCAGGAGATCCAAGAGTTCCTGAAGTCAGAGAACAGATCAGAGAAAAAACTCTCTGAGATCCACTGCTCTGCTCTGGCCTACATGCTGCAGATGTCAGAGGAGGTTCTGGATGAGTTGGACCTGCAGAAGTACAAAACATCATATCAGGGACGACTGAGACTGATTCCAGCTGTGAGGAACTGCAGAAAGGCTCGGTGAGTCCAGATGTGATTAAAATTACAAATCAGGTTAATAAGTAGTTCAGTTCTTCAAACATCATCACTATAGAATTATCATTACTCTTAAATACTGTTCCACTCTTTTATTGCACAAATGATCTGTCAGTTTATTCTGTCACAGATTCTCTTGAGCTGTTTCAAATGTTTGAAATGCAAAACTGTTGTTTCAGTCAGTTTTGTTTCCTGCTGTCAAGTTCATGAAGGAAAAGCTTTTCTAGTTATTTCTAATATGTGTCACCTTTGACCTTTTTTCTGCTGATGTTTTATCACAGCAGCATTTAACGACATATATATATAACAGTATTTTCCAGCTATCAGTAAAATGATTACTACATGAGTAGATTCTGCAAGGTGTGCTATCTAATCAATAACTATGACCACTATTCTTCAAAGTTTAAAAAAAGATCTGTTTCATTTTCTAAAGCAGATTTCTGAAGACAGAGAGAATTGCTTTCATGTGATTATTTCTGCCATGTTTCTGGTCAGGACAGAGGATGGTCGGGGACGCAACACACTCTGCTTTATATTTTCTATTTCTACAAAGCACTTTATTTTACTTTGTGATGCTCTGTATATATCCAGTGTTTCTGTTGTCAAAGCACTTTGTAAACGTGTTTCTACAAAGTGCTATAGATAAAGGATAAGTGTTATTAGTATGATTCAGATGTAGTATCTAATGTTTGCTGCAGCCGCTGTGGCCACAGGTGAAACTATGGGATCATGTTGAGAGCTGTAACACAGTGATTTGGTAGCACAAGCAGAGAATCGTCATCAAACCTGCCAACTGGTTCAGTGATGTCAGTTACACAACAATATCTATGTACAGTTTGCTAACATTAGCTAACATTAGCTTCTGTAAACTGCTGCTCATACGACACAGACTGTCACAGTAACACCCCTGAGTGTGTTGAACTGAGCAGTGGTGCATTTAGTTGCTCATGAGTTCCACAGTTTACAGAGGGAGGTTGTGTTACATGGCTGTGTTTGAAGTGTTTCCTGATATTCTGTTGCTCACAGAAAGAAGCTGACTGGTGTTTCTCTCTCTTGTTGCTGTAGAGAAGAGTAGGAGCAGGAAATGCACAGCTTCCACCAATATTTAAGGTCTGATGAATATCTCAGAACATTCTGGTCAAATCCAGACTTTTAAAGAGATCGTATACACACCAGTGTTATTTCTCTTAATACTGATACACTGAGAACATCTTTCTGGTGACATCATGGTAACGATAATTAAACCTTACCGGTTTGTTAACTGTGTTTGTTTGCTGAATAAGTTCTTCAGATGCTCACAACAGAATGTAGACGACAGAACTTCATGCGCTCAGCTGTCAGACACATCAAAATGTTTGATTATTATATTATTTAAATATGTCCACGTCTAATACTGTCAATAGTTTCCTTTGGTTTTGGTCCCACTTGACAGCAGTCACTGAATTTTCCCACTTATGCACGTGAACCTGAAAGCAGCAGGTAGCCAGCAAAGACAGATCGTCTTTTAAACTAAGTTGTAAAAATGTCTTTTAATCAAGACGACCTCATGCTAACTTTTTGGAGACAGACGTTTTCTCCTCCTTTATCTGCATATTAAAGCAAATCAAAGATTCAAAGTGTGCAGGTACGAGAGGGAGTGAGGAGAATTATTGTTTCATGTCAAACACAGAAAGATAAGATGAGCTGAACCCTGAGCTGAACAGCAAACTTAGATTTTTATTTAACCTGATGTGTCAAACTGTGATCAGACTCATGAAGTAAACACAAAGTGTCTCTTTCATTATAACATATCATGTAATTAATGTGTCATAACAGACTTGTTCGCTGTGGACTGTCAGAGACTCACTGTGAAGTTGTGGCCTCAGCTCTGAAGTCCAACCCCTCCCATCTGACAGAGCTGGACCTGAGCTACAACGATCTGCAGGATTCAGGAGTGAAGCTGTCTGCTGGAGTGGAGAGTCCAAACTGTAGACTGGAGACTCTTCAGTAAGTTTACTGACTGTAGCATGTAGTGTTTCTTATGAGGTTTTAAAGTTTTGGGTCATTAATCTTCAGGATGGACCTGATCACAGATCTGAAGGAGTGATTTAAAAATGTTCTGTCTTTCCAAACAACAAGTCAAGAAAAGAAAAAGGAGAAATTAATTGTTTGAAAGTTTCCACACGACTCACATTGGTGTCGATCAGACCGTGAAGATGATGTCAGCAGTGACGAGGCTGTAGTGTGTGTGAGGGATGTGAACGATGTCGTAGATCTGATGATAGCAGATGAAAACAGGCTGCAGAGAGTTTGAGCTTCTGTGTCACAGACAGAGAGACAGGGGCGATACAGGAAAGAGAGACATGAATGCAGAGCTCAGTAAAGGTGAAGGAAGGAACTGTGATGATCTTCATGGTATCAGAAGCTGACAGCCCACACAGCTGCTGTGCTGTGGTGTGCATCAAAGCAGAGCTAAGAGTAATAAACAGCAGCCTAACAGCAGCCACAACAACACAACAGAGCAGGATTCAAGGTCTGTTTGAAGGTTTAAAAAAAGACTGATGTAATTAGTACAAGAATATCAGTCATAGTGTTTGTGATTTACAACATGAACAGACTGTACATTTATGCAGATTTTATTGACCAAAGTTCAGTCAAACTTTAGAAGCTGGATAAAGATTAAATGACACATCAAAGTCATTTGAACAGGTCAAAAGGTGCAGCATCCTTCAAAAGAACAAGTGTTACACCTGCTTAAAGCCACATGAAGAGATGATTCTGAGTGACAGCATTAAGTTTGAGTTATCTAAGCTTCTATATTATTTCCTGTTCTTCTTTCTAACAGATCAAGGTGTTGCTTTGTTTTCATGTCAGCATTGAGGACTTATCTGAAGAAACAGACCTTTAGATTTCAGCTAAAACAAATCAATAGTCTGCACCAGAAACATGTTTGTCTTAATGCAGAGGTTCATATTGATTCAAGTCAGTCTCATTACAACACTCACATTCCCACATGCACATCTATTTATAGAGTTATTTAATGCCTGTCATCTTTCCTTCTGTCCATACTGTCTGTGAAGAAATCCTCTCATAACCTGACTCCAGTGTTACGAGATGGAGGACAAACATTCAGTCTGTCACTTTACAAAATGACTTTTACAGTTGAGCTTAAACTAATAGAGGCTTCAGCAGACTGAGCGACACATATCAAGTGTTTAGTGTTTGGCTGTCTGCTTGTTGAGCTGCAGTGGAGGAATAGTGACTCAAAGAGTGAATTTGGTTCTTAGTTTGAAACGTTGGTGGACACAGACTTGATTTGGCTGACTCAGACTGCTGAAGCTTCATATTAGTTTCGCATGAACTTATGGAGTTTATCCTGCTGTGTAGTTTTGTTAGGAAGGGACCACTTCACACTCACTGGGGACAGTAGGAATCATTACTGCCACTAATGAGTCTTTCATGTGCAGACAGCATGTGGCTGTTATTTTAAGACTTCAACAAATGTGGACATCTCCTTTTATTACATAGACCTACTAAGCCCCAAATACAGTAAGAAGAAGGCCATTGAATAAATGAATTAGTGAACAGTGTTTAGTCCAACATGTCTGATGTGTTAATGGTTCTCTAATGACACACGTGACTGACATCAGCAGCATGTTATGAACCTGTGCGGACATGAAAAGGTGTATGACTGACTGCAGAAGGCTGACGTCTTGATGATCCACATAACACAATGGAAAAGTCACTCCACTCATTTTAAGGGAAATCTGTCATTTTATCTTCATCATTTATTCAGATTGAGGGGCTGCAGGTTGTCAGAGAGGAGCTGTGCTTCTCTGGCCTCAGCTCTGAAGTCCAACCCCCCAGTCGTCACTTTCTGCAAATAAAAGACCTCAATGAGAATATTTGATTTGACAGTCGGAGAAATGTTGTTTACAATCAAACAAAAGTTCATTTTACTCAAACACAAACCGTTAAATAGTAGAACCAGAGAAAAACATGTTTTAGAAGTGGTCTCAGTTTGATCTTTTGAACCTGATCACAGATTTGAACATCATAACAGACCAAGAAGCACTAAACTTTAACTTGTATCAGACTGTGAGTGTGTTATATTTGAACTTGTCACACTTGCAGAGTTTAAGAGGTGAAGTCACTGCGTCTTTATTGAAGTAGCAGCATGTTGTCATTAATATTAATGAGAGCTCTTTTTCACTTTGTGTATTTCACACATTTGAACCTGCATCCTGTTGTGTTCAGGTGTTTGGAGTTTCTATTTTCTAACCTTTGACCTTCTTCACCTTCTTCAGCTCTGAACACATTATTAAACATTAAAGGATTTCATGCAGGAACATTGTCTTCTAAAGTCTCATCATTTATTCTTTATTCAGATTGAGGAGCTGCAGTCTGTCAGAGAGGAGCTGTGCTTCTCTGGCCTCAGCTCTGAAGTCCAACCCCTCCCATCTGAGAGAGCTGCAGCTGAGTAACAACAAGCTGCAGGATTCAGGAGTGAAGCTGCTGTGTGGTTTTCTGGAGAGTCCACACTGTAGACTGGAGACTCTGAGGTCAGAAACCATGTTTTACTTCTGTGCTGAGATTAATATGATGTGAAAGTTGTGTTGACACTAAACTGCAGACATGAGGCTGATATTATACTGATCCACACTGAGTATCTTAATGCTAAAGTCTGTTTTCTTCTTCACTGCTTTAGTCCATTGACTGTAGCAGAGCAATGTTGAGTTCCACATTTAAAACCTTCATAGAAGAAGAAAAATCCTACACTGTATAATTCACTGTGAACCTCTGACACACCTGATTTCATCTTTTATTCAATCAATCAATCAATCAATCAATCAATCAAATTTTATTTGTATAGCGCCAAATCATAACCAGGGTTATCTCGAGACACTTTACAGAAAGAGCAGGTCTAGACCGACTCTTTGTTAAGTTATTTAAAGAGAGGCCCAACATGAATCCACCATGAGTAGCACTTAGCAATTCGGCACATTGGCAGAAAAACTTCCTTTTAACAGGCAGAAACCTCGAGCAGAACCAGACTCATGTTGAACAGCCATCTGCCTCGACTGGATGGGCCGAACATGGGATAGAAGGAGATGCAGGATAGAAGCAGGCAAAGAGAGCAACAACAACATATGTTCTTGTTACCACAACAACATATGTCCTTGTTACATGGACAACAACAGACACATACTTATGGTTACAATGCCAATAATAGTGGTAGACTAGGGTGAAGATTGGCTAAATAAATAAATAAATAAATAAATAAATAAATAAATAAATGAATTAGCGAGAGAAGCAGAGTAATGATAAAGGCTGAGGTAATCGTAATTGTAACAGTTGAAGTCAACAGGTCTACTATTAGCATTAGCAGCAACAATAATGATACTATGGGGAAGGCTGATGTTAGTAGTTGTTGCAGTCGAGCAGGTCCACAGCAGCAGGTGGTCTGCAGCAACGATCCTCAGGAACCTTCAGGACAAGGGAGCACAAGAACTCCCGGGAAGATATGTGGTTAGTAATGTTAATGGGACCAGAAGATACAGAGTTAATGAGCTGCATTAATATGACAGACAGGGAGAGAGAGAGAGAGAAGCTTGGTGTGTCAGATCCCCCCGGCAGTCTAAACCTATAGCAGCATAACTATGGGCTAGTCCAAGCCTGAGCCAGCCCTAACTATAAGCTTTATCAAAGAGGAAAGTTTTAAGTCTACTCTTAAAAGAAGAGAGGGTGTCTGCCTCCCGGACCTTGACTGGTAGATTGTTCCAGAGGAGGGGGGCCTGGTAATTGAAGGCTCTACCTCCAACACTACTCTTAGAGACTTTAGGTACCACAAGCAGGCCTGCATCCTGGGAGCGCAATGTTCTAGAGGGGTAATATGGCACTATGAGCTCTTTAAGATATGATGGTGCCTGACCATTAAGAGCTTTGTAAGTAAGAAGAAGGATTTTAAATTCTATTCTAGATTTTACAGGAAGCCAGTGCGGAGAGGCTAATACAGGAGAGATGTGATCTCTCTTCCTAGTTCTTGTCAGCACACGTGCTGCAGCATTTTGTACCAGCTGAGTACTAGCTCACTAAGGTGTTTTGGGCGGAGCACAATAACTTCAGTTTTGTCTGAATTAAGTAGCAGAAAGTTTCTAGTCATCCAGATCTTTATGTCCTTAAGGCATGCTTCTAGTTTAGATAGCTGATTGGTTTCGTCTGGCTTCATAGATAAGTATAATTGAGTATCATCTGCATAACAATGAAAATTAATGGAGTGTTTCCTCATGATATTACCCAGAGGAAGCATCTATAAGGTAAAAAGAATCGGTCCGAGCACAGAACATCATCCACATCATGTTTTTCTTTTTTTATGGACACAGCAGTGGCAGCGCACACAACTCCACTTACAAAGTATCGTTTCGGGTGCACGGCAAAAAATGAACTCCAGAAAAAACAGAAAGCTCCGGCACTCACAGGATCAAGTAGAACTGACTTTAATGTGGGTCACAGATGAACGCGTTTCGGCTCTTCAGCATACTGAGGAGAACAAAGGAATTGATATATATGCCCAGGTGAGATTAAATGAGTGAGAGGTCCGCCCCGCGGGAAGGAAGGAGGGAACGCGGGAAGTGTGTCCATACCAAGACAACATTCCACTTACTACAAATAACATGGACAGATCCCTTTCTAAGCCAAATACATGGCAGAAAATATAAACAAAAATGTCTTAGCCACTACAGACAGTCAGTTAGAAGATAGGGGGTTTCAACAGCCCATTTACATAGAATAATTTAGACACATTATACATATAACACAGTGCGTATAATAATCGATATTAACAAGGACAAGTAGCAAAAAGTAATTGATATACATGATTAGATTAAGAGCTGCATGTCCCTGCCGAAAAGTGCAAAGTCCTGCACAAGGTACAGAACCATCCCACATGTACAGACATAGAATACATAGAATAAATATGGTGTGATGTCTAAAGAGGACGGGAGCTTTTCTCCTGTAGCTTTGGAGGTGTGGGTGTGGAAATGAAGACAGCGAAGCGTTGCTTTCCAACATAAAGATCCTGTATTAAATCTTTTCATACAGGTAAACTTAAAGCTGGCATACAAAATCAAAAACGGGGATTTAACTCAAAGTCATATTCTGGTTAAACTGGTTAAACAACTTGTTAAACTGAAAAAACTCATGTCCCCTCTTCTTCATCTCATTCTTCCACTCTCCCTTTTCCAGGGTGATCAGTTCATCAGCTTCAGCTGGGCAGCAACCATTGTTCTCACAGCCCTGCTCTCCCTGGGCTTTGTAGTCTTTTAACAGACGCCATGATGGGTTGTAGTCCTTGTTGCAGCCACCGGGAGGGAATGTATCTCCCCTCTATGACGCTGCCTCTCATGACATCACAATGGTTACATAGGCAAACATACTCTACAGCAAAATATAGAAATTCTTCAATAAGTGACTAATCCTATTTTAAATTCATATATAGAAATATATATTTATACACACATACATAACTAAATATATATATATATATATATATATATGTATACCCATACCCCTGCATACACACGTGTACAATGCACACATACAAAAACGCTGCACAATCTTAATAGGCATATATAATATGAAATATAAAAGGTGCATGCCCTGACTCATAAATACTACTTACAGGAAGCAACCGAGTAGCAGTTCTTCATTCAGGCCTTTAGGGCTCTCAGCTTGTAAAGAATGAATCCAAAAAGCTTCCCTCTGCAATAAAAACCTGTCCAGAGCTCCACCTCTTTTCAAAGAATGAACCTTTTCGATGCCCTGAAATTTGAGAGAACAGACATCATGGCTGCATTGAAATGTCTGGCCACCGGAGATTTTTCATCTTTGTTTCTTATGTTGCTTTTATGTTGAGAAATCCTTGTTTTTAGCTCACGTTTAGTTTTACCTACATAGGCGAGCCCACAGGGGCATTTCAAGAGGTAAACCACATATTTAGTTTTACATGAGATTCTGTTCTTGATATTACATTTCTTACCGGTATGAGGATGGAGAAAGACGTCACCTCTAATCATGGCACTACATTGGGCCCTTCAGCCTTGACTAAAGTGTCTCTAAGATTCTTGACATGTTTGTTAGCAAAAATAGGCAGATCTTTATAAGAATGGCCTACTACTGGGTCACTGGATAAAATGTGCTAGTGTTTAATGACCAAATTCTTAATGTCCTGTGATAGCGGAGAAAAGATGGTGGCCATAACCAATTTTGAATCCCTCTTTAAGGGAGGTTTAGTGGTTAATCAACTTTTTCGGTCTATATTTGTTACTTTCTCTAAACTGTTGCCAACCACATGGTTATTGTAGCCTCTATCTCTGAAACGATTACACATGTCAGTAGCTTGTTCTTGAAAGACATGATCAGTGCTACAGATTCTCTTTGCTCTCAACAGCTGGCTGTATGGAAGACCCTTTTTGGGACCTGGGGGATGGTAGCTGCTGAAGTGTAAAAGAGTGTTCCTATCAGTTTGTTTTCTATAAACACTGGTGCTGAGGTGCTGAGTTTTTGTAACAAATACATCGAGAAATGACACCGATTCACTGCTATGTTCTAAGGAAAACTTTATAGTAGGCATTCTAGAACTTAAGTGTATATTGAAAGCTTCTAGTTGGTCAATAGTCCCAGAGAATATGCAAAAGATGTCATCCATGTAGCAGAACCAACATTTCAGCTGAGAGAAAAAGGGGTTATTATTATAAACACGATCCTCCTCAAACTTTCCCATGAAAAGATTGGCATAATTCGGGGAACATGAACTACCCATGCTGACCCCTTGGCACTGTAGGTAAAAAGAGTCCTCAAATTTAAAATAGTTTTTGTTAAGAACCAGCTGGGTGAGTTCCACCAAAAAGCCAGTAGGGGGGGTTTTATTTTCTCTTAAGTCAAGAAAGTGGGAGAGAGCTTCGAAACCTTCCATATGTGGGACATTAGTGTACAGGCTAGTAATATCCATAGTGCACAGTAAATCTGTATCCTGAAGACCATGAATGGAAGAGATTTTGTTAAGGAAGACGGTGGTGTCTTTCAATTAAGAAGGAAGCATAAATACCAACTGTTTGATATGTAAATCAATATATTGTGAAATAGGTTCCATGAGGGACTGGTTGCCAGCCACTATGGGACGTCCAGGGACTGGTTCAATGCATGATTTATGAATTTTGGGCAGAGTATAAAAAATAGGGCGTATTGGGTGTTGTTGTAACATGATATCAAATTTGTTTTTAGAGATGAATAAATCTTCTAGAGCTTTATTCAGAAAACAATTTATCTCCAGAGGAAATGTAATGGTGGGGTCATAACTCAGGGGAGTGTAAACATCACAGTTTTTGAGTTGGCGCAAGATTTCTGTCCTATATGCTTCTTTGCTTTAAACCACCACTGCACCTCCTTTATCAGCACTCCTTATAACAATAGAATTATCATTAGACAGACTGACAAGTGCATGACGCTCTTTAGAGGATAAATTCCAAAAGAGCTGAAATGCCCTGTTCTACTAATCTACAAAAAGTGGCAACAGAAGAATTGTTCACTGGGGGTATGAAAGTACTTTTACGTTTTAAATTTGATACAATCTTCGGCTTCTCAGGAGGGGCATTTTGCATGTTCTGCTAACAACTCGAGCTGGGTCAGACCAGTGCTACACAGAACGCAGCTGTCTAGCTGACTGACACAGACTCAAGGTTCACAGTGTGTGTTATACATTACAGAAAGAACTCCCTCTCACAGAGACAAAGTAAGGTGTTATTGTTCTGACTTTAGCTGAAGCGCCTGACTATCTAGAGTTTCCCCCTTGCCCTGCAGCTCTCAGCCCAGACAAGGCCACCAACTATCTCTCTAAGACAGAAGGAGCAACAGTAAATCATGCACAAGACCCTGGAGAGGAGCAGACAATACATATCCTTAAAATTAACCTTAGCTGATTATACCATGATTATTAAATCCACAATATTAAAGAAATTTAAACACATGATCAAACAGGTTAACATAAAAATTTCCTTCACAACTCCCCACTTTTTATCATTAACTGATAATTACATTTGAGTATATGAGTATATAAGCCTTCAGCAACATCAGAATGTAAACCCTGTTTTACGGTTTAATTACACTCGTCACACAGAAGAGGAGTAAAAGAATCATGGTAAAAATCATTGTAATATCTGCTGTCCTGTGAGAATTGTCAATACTTACCCATGTGTGATATCATGTCTGTGTCATAGTCGGGGAAAGGGAAAAGGTCAGGTGAGCGGGGGTCATTAGGGAGGTCAGAGTCAGATGGATCAGTGCTTTGAACGTCAGCTGTTTAGTCAAACTCACGCGTTAGTCTGGTGTGTTTTATTGGTCAGGTCATGTGTGTGCGTCACGCTAGTAGTCAGGTTATCAACTCTGGTTGTCTGCTGTTGCATTTCGAACCATAACAAAGGAAAATGACGATCAATGTTACTAAAGTTAAACAACATCTCCAGGCTGCCAGAATGGTCACCACGGTCGTTGACGATCCATTCTGGGGCAGCACCAAAGGCCACTGATGAGATGGAGCTTGGCACGCTACTGTTGGAGGAGGGCGCTTATTTCACCCCTGCCTCTTTAGGTTCCAACACAGCTGTAGGGTAGGGGGGCGCTAGGCTCACTTCCCAGTTGTCTTCCTCAGCGTCTCAAATTTTGGCTTTTCAGCCTTTTTATTTCTTTCAGGTTCTCCTCAAAGGGAGAAAGAGGCAATGATATTCAAAAGGTTCCCCCCGATGGGAGACAAAACTTGTATATTCCAAAGGTTGTAAATCATTTCCTCAGAGGCTCCCCTGTTGGAGAAGGAGCCAGTTTGCAGTGGCTGGTGTGGACCCAAGTGGCCCTCCCTTGGACTTTGAGAGGGTTGTGTGTTGTTAGGACCTGGAAAGGGCCAGTGAAACGCCTTTGCTTCCATTGCTTCCTCCTAAAATCTTTGAGCACCCAGTCACCAGGCTGGGTGTTGTGTTGAGGACCAGCGGCCTGTTGAGGCAGTGCAGCCTTCACTTGGAGGTGAAGGGCTGAAAGGGAAGCTGTTAGGTTGACCCAGTAATATCTGAAAAGGGCTCAGCCCGCGCTTATCTCACATGCGCGTCCGCATGTGAAACAGGATGAGCAGATACATCTTTACCCATATAAGTTCAGCATCCTTAGCTTTAGCATTTAGCTTTAGCTTCAAAGGAACCATTTTCACGCTGTACTGCACCTGCACTCTGTGGCTGATAGGAGCAGTGGTGTTTTAAATCAAACCCCCAAAACTTCAGACATTTCTTTGATGTTAGTTAGTTGGTTAGTAAATTAGTTAGTTAGATACTTTATTAATCCTTTACAGGAAATGTCACTGCTACAGCAGCTTCAATCACCGTCAAGACACCACATGTAACACTACAACACAATCAGGCACATAAAAATACCAGAATCAGTTTCTAAACAAACTAAAAATCACAACTGACACGTTAGAAGATATTTAATAAATGTAATAAAAATACACATTGTGGATGGAGATGGACGCAGATGGCTTGATGAATGACAGCAAGACCATTACCACAGCTTATCTTACCAGGGATCCCCCACCGGGGCATCACTTCCATGAGCAGTGCTTTTGCCACTGCTGTTGAATCCTGTTTGCTGGAGAGGAAAACTTCAACCCATTTACTGAACATGTCCACCATGACCAAACAGCACTTTTTACCTTCACAGACTGAGAGTTCAATGAAATCCATCATCCAATGTTGTCCTGGGCCTGTAGGGGCGGATGACTGTGCTGTGGGACTTTTGGAGCGCTCACTGCATTGTGAGCTGCACAGATAACAGTTTTTGCAGAAATGTTTCGCAACAACAGAAAAACCACGTGTATACCAGCATGAATTAATGGCAGCAAACGTCCCCCCCTTTACCCACGTGATCCTTTCCATGAGCCAGGCGCGCATACAAAGTGAAAAGAGCACGTGGTAAACCAACCAATTTTGAGCAAAGTGTTTTTCAGATTGTGTAGCCATGTGAGTGAAGGCTGTTAGATCAGGTGGAGTGTCAGACAAATGTGAGGATGAGAACATGTTAAATACATCACCAGAGCGGGCTGCTGCCTTTGCAGCTGCGTCTGCTGACACATGTCCACGAGAAGCAGCATCATCACGTCGTGTGTGTGCTTCACACTTGATTACAGAAACTGCTGAGGGGAGCAAAACAGCACCAAGGAGTGATGAGACCAAAAAAAGGTTAGAAACAGGTTTACCTGAGGATTTTAGAATCCTCCGTGTCTCCAGAGGGCACCAAAGTCATGCACTATTCCAAATGCGTATCGAGAGTCAGTGTAGATGTTAACAGATTTACCAGCAGCTTGTTTACAGGCTTCTGTGAGGGCGACAAGTTCAGCTGCTTGAGCAGAATAGTGTGAGGGTCATTTACCTGATATCACAACTTCATGCTGTGTAACTACCGCAAACCCCGTTTGATTCTTCCCTTTTTCATCACGTGAGGCAGAGCCACCAACGACAAACTGGAGGTCAGCATTTGGAATGGGTACATGGTGCAGCTCTGACACAGAGAGAGATTATTGCCACTGGATCCAGCTTTATTATTATTATTATTATTTTTAAAGGCAACAGGACGTAATCTAACACAGTGTTTTTGGCACAACACTGATGTTGAATAGCATGCTTTGTTATCTACAAACGGTACAAAAGGTTTATCAGGGTCAGGTAAACCTAGAGTTGGAACACTTGTAAGTGCAGACTTGAAGTCATTGAAAACCTGTTGGGCTTCAGGTGTCCACGTGATCTTATCATGATGGGCAGAGAGCTGTTGTCATAAATCACAGATGAGAGAGGAGCTTGTTGTTCAGAGTAGTTAGGGATCCATTGTCGGGAATATGACGTCATGCAAAGGAAACTCATCATTTGTTTGTTACCGGTTTGGGGAGCTCCGATACAGCCTGAACACGTTTGGGAGAGAGGGATTTGCCCTCTGCTGTGATCACATGTCCCAGATAGGTTTCTTTAGTTTGAGCAAACTGCAGTTTTGTGAGACTTGCTTTGTGGCCATTTTCTGTTAGGAACATCAGCAGTGCGAGTGTGTGTTCTCGACAGACTTCAGCTGAAGGGCTACACACCTTTAGATCGAATGCACTGAATGAGGGTGGAGCCTGATGGAAAACTCAAAGTTAAGCAAAATTTTTGAGTCAGCTGTTGATGGAAGTGCGCGGGAGACTCAGAATAAGCTTGGACGCAGCGTATCCATAAGTTTTACCTTTAAACGAGAACGCAAACCAGTACTGGCTATCGGGGTGTACTGGGACCGAAAAAAACAACAACATCGCATTAGTGAGGTCGACAACCGAAAAATGAGTAGTGGTGGTACTTGCAGCAAGATTGTGTGTGGATTCGGTACCTCTGGAACTCTTAGGTGAACTGCAGCATTTACTGCTTGCAGATCTTGTACCTCCATTCTGTGGGTGCACCCTGGTTTCTAGTTTTCTGGGACTGTCGACAGATAAGGTGGAATTTCAGGTGAAGCCATGGTTACATAGGCATCAGTAAGCAAACCATGTGGTGTGTCCTCAACTAATTGGACAGTTCTGTGCACATGTACAGCTGTTCGTCTCGTACGATATACATCACCTTGCGCGCTGTATTCTCTTAGGATCCTCGGTGGCAAACGAAGTCATGACAAGCGGCCCTCTAACGAACCCAGTGTCCCAGATCTTGCCACTCCCAGTCTCGTGGTTTAGCCAGAAATACATGCATTATATTTCTCTGAAAACACACTTTTGGAGAGAGGACAGGGAAACAGCAACAGCAGACACCGAACTTTTCCATATACGTGAGTTAAACTTCTCTCTGGTTCAACAACTTGTCTAAACCATCTGTCCTCATTCTCTTTATCTGGACCTTCATGAATGTGTGAGGTGCAATGTAAATCGTTTGTAGGCACGTAGTCATCTGCACATGGTGTGTGTGTGTGTGTGTGTGTGTGTGTGTGTGTGTGTGTGCGTGTGCAAATGCAATCAGTTCTCCTGAACATCTGGTGAGTTCTTGTCTGTACTCTAACTTTCTCTGGTATGGAGATCAGTACAATGCTGAGAAGACACATAAGATCTTTTTCTAACAGACAAAACAATGTTTGAACTTGATGTGTTCTAGGGAGCATGCTACAGGGACAGTACACTTTTCCTGTACTGGGGTACCACTAGCTCCTACAGTTAGGCATGACCTACCACCTGCCATAATGACAGATGCTTTGGCCTCTGAATCTCAAAGAAAAAGGTGTGGGTTAGCCTGCTATCTAAACTAAAATTTTCTGCAAGCATCTGGAGTTTGATACAAAGTGGAATTTTACACATCTTAGACTGGTAAGGGCTTACGTTTAGCAGGTTTGGGTGAGTCGTTGTGTGGTGTCTGTGTATGTGTGTGTATGTGTGTGTGTGTGTGTGTGTGTGCGTGTGTGTGTGTGTGTGTGAGTGGGTGTGGCGTTTTTACTGTCAGGGCTCATGGAAGGTTGGACTTCACTCTCTGGGGTCCGCCCACCACCGGCAGTCAATCTGAAGAAGGCACTCTCCATGTTTTTGCCCCTCCCTTCTTGTCCTTTGGATGCGGGCAGTCTGCAGCCCAATGTCCACTTTCTCCAAAGTTGAAACACACATCCGGATCATAGCCATGTCCTCGACACCCAAAGCCGCTTCCACATCCTCTGTCTGTGCCTCGTCCACGGTCACCTTGGCCTTGGCCACTGCCTGTGGCAAACTGCACCATAGTCAATATAGCTTGAGCTCTCGTGTCCCGTTGTTTCTTTTCTTCTTTTTCTTTTTACCATCTGTCCTGCTCTTCTGCATGTTCCGCATGTAGCAGGATATTTGACAGAGAGGTTGTGTCCCATGTGATGCAGGAACGTTTCACAGCTTCACACAGATGTGGGTGCATCTGGGCTAAGAACAGTCTCTTTAGGTTGGATTTATCAGGGCGGAGTGGATGTTCGCCCAGTCCTCCTCCTGGATTCTGTATGCTGCTGTGTTGGTCAAACTGGGCTGTAGGAAAGTGTCCACTGGTTCTCCTGGTGTTTCCACTGAGGTCATATGTCTGATCCTCTGTTGGTGTAGGGGCGGAGGCCCTAGGTGATCCTGTGTTGGTGGGGAGGGGGTGCCTGGCCTGGAGGTGCTGGGTTGTAGGGTGGTGGTGGAGGGGAGTCCAGGTGGTGATCCATTCCTCTCCCAGAGGGCCCATGTAACACAGGATATCAGGGTTGGGTTAGTGTGTGTTTTTCTGAACGGTCTTGTTCCTTTTTTCAGCTTTATCTACATGCTTCTGTTCTCCAATCATTAACTGCCTTCCAGTCAGCCTGAAATGGCAAAAACTTTTTCTTTTAGATTTAGACTTTTTTCTACTTTCTTTCTGTCCTTCTGTTCTTTGCATGAACATATTCTCTCTAATATTTCACGTAACTGGTCAAGTTGGCGGAGACTGAAACTGCCCTGTTGAGGGAAACCCAATTCTACCCGTTTTGATAACTGATCACCACTTCCTGGGTGCTTTGACTCTTTAATCATGTCTGATTGGATTTAGGTTTCGGACCTGGGTCCGGTTTTGCGATACTGCTTGCTATGAGCCCTTCCCATCCATCCCTAGCCTTAACTTACCTCCTCTTTGAATAAACAACCTTGGTATCAGTTATCTATGAGTCACCAGACTCCCAACTTCTGTTAAGTTGCTTTGACACATCTATCAACGACCCCGTGAAGCCCTCTCTCTACTTTAATAAAAGACCTTGGTATCAGTCATTTACGAGTCAGCCGGACTCTCTCCTTGGCGACACGGTCCGTGGGATTTTAAGCTTTTTCCTTCTTTTACCGGTAAACCTTTAGCCTACTCAAAAATCAATACTCAACAACTAGATTTTCTCTCACCGTTGTATTGTATGCGCGTATACACGCGGTTTTGGGTTGGTTCTTTTCCCTTTCGATAGGATCCGAGCGCTGGCCGGGCTCCGCAAGGCGGTCAGCTGCGCTTTTCTGCCAGTCCGACGGAGTCCGATCAGGCGTCGGATCCCATCCTTGTCGCCAAGTTTGTGTTGGCAATTTTCTGATGACGAGACCAATAAAGTTCTTAGGGAAACAAAGTTGTCTTTTGATGTCATTTAATTGAAGAATATTAAAAGATGAGTAAAAGCAATTAACAACTCGAGCTGGGTCAGACCAGTCCTACACAGAACGCAGCTGTCTGACTGACTGACACAGACTCAAGGTTCACAGTGTGTGTTATACATTACAGAAAGAACTCCCTCTCACAGAGACAAAGTAAGGTGTTATTGTTCTGACTTAAGCTGAAGCGCCTGACTATCTAGAGTTTACCCTTGGCCTTGGAGGTCTCAGCCCAGACAAGGCCACCAACTATCTCTCTAAGACAGAAGGAGCAACAGTAAATCATGCACAAGACCCTGGAGAGGAGCAGACAATACATATCCTTAAAATTAACCTTAGCTGATTATACCATGATTATTAACTCCACAATATTAAAGAAATTTCAACACATGATCAAACAGGTTAACATAAAAATTTCCTTCACACTGATCTACAGCATTACAACATATTAATAAAAACTATTGACGCTCTGTTCTTCAACTCTCTGACGCTTTTTGATGTAAATTTTGGATTTGTACAAACGAGGATTCAGGAGACGGTCTCTCCTCTGAGCTCCGGGGGGCTGTGAAGGTGGGACAGTGCTGATCAAATAATAAGCAGACTTTTATTCAGTATTTTTCTTCTACATTTTTTAATTGAAAGGTGCTTATGGAATACGTCTCACTACAAGACGAGTACAAATAACACTGCTGGTATGATGTTGATGGTGACATGGCTCGCTCAATAACGCTTGATATTGAGTGACATTAAATGTGTGAAAAGCATCAATATACAACCTGGCTTCAGTTCACCACCTCACCATCTTTGTCGCCAATTTCCCCTGTCTCCAAAATGTTCGTACGCATGGGTCAGAGCTGTCGTGGAGGGCCGCACTTTTTCCCGTCAAGTTTGTTTTTTATAAATCCCAAAGTTTGCTTTGAAAGTGGCGTTCGCCTTCTTTTGTGCGTACGCTGCGTTTATAAATGAGGCCCCAGACCTTTGCACACTTCAACTCCTCTGTTAAGCTAGTTATTGGTAGCTGGAGTATACCTTTCCCATACGACCCCACACTACCAAGACAACGAGGAACTCCAAGCCATTTCCTAATATAGAAATTCCCTCTGGACACTGAGATGCTTCTTGATTTACTGGGCTTAATCTTCATCCTTGCCCACTTGAGATTCTCGTTGAACCTCTCTAGTAGCCTTTTTGTACAGGGCTCTGTCGTGGTCACCAGTGTCATGTCAGCCATATAGGCCCTAATTGGGGGAGGCGTAGCCCGCCCTGCGTTCTCTCCCCACCAACCACCCATTTTGAAGCTCTAATAATTGAACATGAGCAGTACTGAGCAACATTTGGCAACAGTTGTGCTCAAACCCTCGATCAGAACCAGGCGACTGGATGGGCCAACAAGTGGGACAGAGGGAGATGCCAGGACGGAGACAAACACACAGAGCAACCACAACAACAGAAATCAGTAATAGATACATTTATTTATGATTTCAATTTGTAGCAGCAGAAAATAACAAATACAGCTCTGAAAAAAGAAACCACTCCAGATGTTCCTTTAATCAGCATCTCTCTACATGTCACGGCCAGCCCGATCCAGATCTGCCTCGAACAAAGCTGAGCTGCTTGAATATTTGCACAGAGCGGCCTCACGTCACCCAACAGCACTGTGACAGACTGGTGGAGAGCATGCAGAGATGCATGAGAGCTGTGATTATAAACCAGGTTATTCCACCAGATATAGATCTGTGACCTCTTCCTGAGTTCAAACATTATCATTCTGTTGTTTAAACATGAACATGAACTTGTTTTCTTTGCATTATTCCAGCTCTGAAAAACATCTTTTGGTTTTCTTGATCAGTCGTCACTTTCTGCAAATAAAAGACCTCAATGAGAATATTTGATTTGACAGTCGGAGAAATGTTGTTTACAATAAAACAAAAGTTCCTTTTACTCAAACACAAACCGTTAAATAGTAGAACCAGAGAAAAACATGTTTTAGAAGTGGTCTCAGTTTGATCTTTTGAACCTGATCACAGATTTTAACATCATAACAGACCAAGAAGCACTAAACTTTAACTTGTATCAGACTGTGAGTGTGTTATATTTGAACTTGTCACACTTGCAGAGTTTAAGAGGTGAAGTCACTGCGTCTTTATTGAAGTAGCAGCATGTTGTCATTAATATTAATGAGAGCTCTTTTTCACTTTGTGTATTTCACACATTTGAACCTGCATCCTGTTGTGTTCAGGTGTTTGGAGTTTCTATTTTCTAACCTTTGACCTTCTTCACCTTCTTCAGCTCTGAACACATTATTAAACATTAAAGGATTTCATGCAGGAACATTGTCTTCTAAAGTCTCATCATTTATTCTTTATTCAGATTGAGGGGCTGCAGTCTGTCAGAGATGAGCTGTGCTTCTCTGGCCTCAGCTCTGAAGTCCAACCCCTCCCATCTGAGAGAGCTGCAGCTGAGTGACAACAAGCTGCAGGATTCAGGAGTGAAGCTGCTGTGTGGTTTTCTGGAGAGTCCACACTGTAGACTGGAGACTCTGAGGTCAGAAACCATGTTTTACTTCTGTGCTGAGATTAATATGATGTGAAAGTTGTGTTGACACTAAACTGCAGACATGAGGCTGATATTATACTGATCCACACTGAGTATCTTAATGCTAAAGTCTGTTTTCTTCTTCACTGCTTTAGTCCATTGACTGTAGCAGAGCAATGTTGAGTTCCACATTTAAAACCTTCATAGAACAAGAAAAATCCTACACTGTATAATTCACTGTGAACCTCTGAAACACCTGATTTCATCTTTTATTCCACATCATGTTTTTACATAAATCAGTCATACAAACCCCAATTCCAAAAAAGTTGGCACGTTGTGTAAAATGTGAATAAAAACAGAAAACAGTGATTTGCAAATCCTTTTCAACCTATATTCAATTCAAACCAGCACAAAGACAAGATATTAAGAGCGACAGCGAGATCGAAAAGTGGCAGATGGCAACGGCTCGTGCCACTGCACTATCGGCACAGACAGTGGCACATGCCGTTGTCGATGGCATGCCACTAGAGGGCCAGCGGCATGTGCCAATCTTTAGACTGGCATGCCTTTGCCCTCAGTGATATGCCACTCGTCTTCCAAAGGCAGGTGGCGCTCGATAGTGAAAGTGCATATGAAAATGTACAGGGGTCTTGCTTTACGACATGTAAATATATACACTTTTATCTTTATTGACACACAAGTGCAACATGTAAATAAAGGAATGTATACGTTTAAAAAAGTTTCAAGTGAAGATGCTTTGAGTTTCTGGCTCCACTATTTCTAACAGAAATATGTCTTTGTTCACATTCCCTAAGATTCATCCTGACATATTTGGCATCTTGTTGTTACTGGTGTTACACGGTGTTCAGGCTCCCACCGATTGCATAACTCCCCCACCATCGTTTTGCCTTTTTTGGGCGTATAGAAATAAAACCCATAGATTTCATTTTCACGTATCAGCGCAGCTCGTAGTTCATCAAATAAAAACAATATTATTATTTTTTAAATACTTTGGTGTATGTTCTTGATACAAACTGCAGTGTCCGCTCCATCACAGCAGCAGCACAGAGAGTAGCAGCAGGTGTCAGATGTCACAGCGAGGACACCGTTTATTTATAGTGTTTGCTAAATTCTCTTTTTTTTACTATGTATATTATCATCATTATTATTATTATTATTATTATTATTATTATTGTTGTAAGGCTTTAAGCCTGTGGATTTTTGTTGTTCATCTACGTCGCGTACAACCTGCAGTTTGGGCTTTGTTTTCTTTTTTCTTCTGTTTTTTCATTTGGCTCCTGTTGGTTTGAATTCGTTTGCCATTATTTATTTGGTTCCAGAGTGTTTGCCAATGTCACGTTTTTACTATGTTGGCCTATATTACTAAAACCTTTATAGATCTAATTTGTTTTCGTGTTTTTATATCACAGTACGTGTATGTGCGCCATGCGCCGCCGCCAAGCCGTCATCCTTGTTCGTTTTGTTCATAACAGTTCTAGCCTATTTAAAAAATAATAAGGAACCGACCTTCTAAGCATTTGTTTTGTTCAAACATTAATCAGAATCAGAAATACTTCATTAATGCCCGGGGGAAATTCAGGCGTAGAGAAATATATGGCATAAAATAGAAGACAGAAAAAATGTCAAATATGTGCATAATATACAATAAAATAACAGATAAACAACAACAAAGAGATGAAGATTAAATGCTGAGAAGTGGGTCTATGGTGATATAAATATAAATGTCAGAATAAAGTTAAATGCTAAACTAAAGTTAACTAAAGTTAAATACAGAATAAGAGTCACGATGCAAAAAA
The DNA here is from genome assembly GCF_022749685.1 of Semicossyphus pulcher. Taxonomy (NCBI): domain Eukaryota; kingdom Metazoa; phylum Chordata; class Actinopteri; order Labriformes; family Labridae; genus Semicossyphus; species Semicossyphus pulcher. Next base: position 4,972,917 of record NW_027211737.1, on the reverse strand, counting down.
AGATATATACATAAAAGTTATTCACAAATGATGAGGGAAGATCACAGCAAGTGCTCTACAGGTATTGAGCGTCATAAATGACAAGTGACTTTTGGTTTAGTTTTTTATGTCCAGTGTAATCAGTGACACCGGTGGTGTCACGAGTTTATTGACCGGTGGGAACATTTCCCCACCGTGGCATCTCTGTTGTGTTCAGGTGTTTGGAGTTTCTATTTTCTAACCTTTGACCTTCTTCACCTTCTTCAGCTCTGAACACATTATTAAACATTAAAGGATTTCATGCAGGAACATTGTCTTCTAAAGTCTCATCATTTATTCTTTATTCAGATTGTGGAGCTGCAGTCTGTCAGAGAGGAGCTGTGCTTCTCTGGCCTCAGCTCTGAAGTCCAACCCCTCCCATCTGAGAGAGCTGGAGCTGAGCGGAAACGAGCTGCAGGATTCAGGAGTGAAGCTGCTGTGTGGTTTTCTGGAGAGTCCACACTGTAGACTGGAGTCTCTGAGGTCAGAAACCATGTTTTACTTCTGTGCTGAGATTAATATGATGTGAAAGTTGTGTTGACACTAAACTGCAGACATAAGGCTGATATTATACTGATCCACACTGAGTCTCTTAATGCTAAAGTCTGTTTTCTTCTTCACTGCTTTAGTCCATTGACTGTAGCAGAGCAATGTTGAGTTCCACATTTAAAACCTTCATAGAACAAGAAAAATCCTACACTGTATAATTCACTGTGAACCTCTGAAACACCTGATTTCATCTTTTATTCCACATCATGTTTTTAAATAAATCAGTCATAGATACATTTATTAATTATTCAGTTTGTACGAGCAGAAAATAACAAATATATTCAGTATTTAGTTTTTCCAACATTCTGATTGAAATCTTTGTTTCTTGTAACGACTGAAAAGTTTCAAGTGAAGATGCTTTGAGTTTCTGGCTCCACTATTTCTAACAGAAATACTGTCCATGTCTTTGTTCACATTCCCCAAAATTCATCCTGACATATTTGGCATGTTGGAAACTTTATTATTCTGAGTCGACTCTTCAGTTATTTTCTGCTGGTTTTTATTGTATTTCTTGTTTGTTGTGTTTGGCTGCACAGCATGAGTTTGTATAGATGGAGCCACTGGTGCTTCTTGTGTTCCGCCCTGAAAAATGAGGAGAAATAAACACACAGTGATCGGGTGATGTTTCCTCAGAGACATCTGAAGTTAAATGAGCAAAGTGCTGTGATTTCTCCTGGTGAGGGATTAAAAGACCACTTTCACCATCACAGAAGACCTCTATTGCAGTTTAAATTCAACAACAAAGAATCAATCAAATGTTTTAAAATATCACCTAATTCACTTTACAACCAGGGCTTGACATTAACTTTTTTGCTCACTAGCCACATTTTGTTTCTTCACCTTGTCACAGCCGTACGTCCTACAGTCAGTGCAGCTACATTATTTTCTTTGCTGGACCATTTTCAGCGACCTGACCTTTTGGTCTTTTCTTTTTCTTTGTCTCTTTTTCATTTTCTGTTTCACCAAGTTTTCTTTTCTTTGTTGTCTCTACTCCGGGCTTTGTTACACTTCTGTGCAGCCACATTATGAGTCTTCACAGGGGCTTCATGTGTGGTCACTGGCGAGCAAATGCAAGGCAGTACAGTGTGACGATAATGCTCATGTCCGCTCTGTAATCAAATGAACACGGAGCCTCACTCACCTTAATAAGACTTGAAAAAACATATAATGTAAAAAACTGTGATGCAGACTGGCAGCACAGAGAGGGGAGAGCTGCTGCGCAGGCGCACAGAGGGAGGGAGGGAGTGGGTGAGTGCGGACTGAAGTGATGACATGAAACTTAGTTTGATCACGAAGCCTGACGCTCCTCTCTGTGTTTATCAGAGAAATATATGAAGTACACAGCATATGGACATATGCCAGCTTGTGGGGAGTTTATATTTTATAGTAGCCTAGCTGTGCGCGGAAATACGGACAGATCACGATGTTATTGAGCCAGGTAGAAAGACAGATCTGTGTCATATCTGCTCCTCTCCTAACGTGTGTCTCCTCCCTGCGCCGCATGATAAATGATAAACTACGTGTGGATCACCTCCGGTTCAGTTCATTCACAGCCTGTGGATGTGGTTAAATGCTTTATAAATATGATTGTTCGTGGAAATACAGGGACAGATCTCGACCCTATTTAGTCAGGGGTAGAGAACCACGCACAGATCGGTGTCATCACTGCGCTGCATGATTGTAAACCGCTCACTGCTGGATCACATGATTATAAACTGTGATAAACTGTTCATAGATCACACTCTGGATCATCTCTCTCTCACTGCGCTGTCTCTCCCTCTCGTCAGATCAGGATTGTCCCGTATTAAAAACTTTAAAGCAGTCTCCTTACTGAAGAAAAATAGAATGCCACCCGCCAGAGTGGCTAGTTAGAGTGAGTGAGTCACCCGCCACTGCCCAATTCTACCTGCGGTTGGCGGGTTGGCAGGTGTTAATGTATAGCCCTGTTTACAACCATTTTAATAGTGTAACAGTTTTTAAATATCTTTTCTATTTGAATCAGTCCTCATAAATGTTTGATCTTTTGAACCTGATCACAGATTTGAACATCATAACAGACCAAGAAGCACTAAACTTTAACTTGTATCAGACTGTGAGTGTGTTATATTTGAACTTGTCACACTTGCAGAGTTTAAGAGGTGAAGTCACTGCGTCTTTATTGAAGTAGCAGCATGTTGTCATTAATATTAATGAGAGCTCTTTTTCACTTTGTGTATTTCACACATTTGAACCTGCATCCTGTTGTGTTCAGGTGTTTGGAGTTTCTATTTTCTAACCTTTGACCTTCTTCACCTTCTTCAGCTCTGAACACATTATTAAACATGAAAGGATTTCATGCAGGAACATTGTCTTCTAAAGTCTCATCATTTATTCTTTATTCAGATTGAGGAGCTGCAGTCTGTCAGAGAGGAGCTGTGCTTCTCTGGCCTCAGCTCTGAAGTCCAACCCCTCCCATCTGAGAGAGCTGGAGCTGAGTAACAACAAGCTGCAGGATTCAGGAGTGAAGCTGCTCTCTGATCTTGTGGAGAGTCCACACTGCAGACTGGAGACTCTGTGGTGAGTCCATGTTGGTTTCAGTAGTATTGTACTAAACACAGTTATTATCACAGCAAAGATCCATATTGTCTGCTAAACCTCCAACCCTCCCAGTGGCTGCTGTCCTCAGTGAAGCTGTGAGAGGAGAACAGAGACAGGCTTCAGGATTGGACAGAAACACAGAGAGAGAACAGACAGCCAAACAGATCAGCACAAAGCTTGTTGTGATCACGTGTTTGATTTGATGTGAAGACAACAGTTGTTGTTGTGTTCATGTGTACAGGACATGAAGCTGGATCACAGCTGACAGCATCACAAGATGTTTAGAGACAGTGGTCGTCGTTCATCAAACTGTCGTACCATCAAATCTGATCTCAAAGTGTTCGTTCTCTCATTTCAGCACTAAACAACTGATCAGTTCATCTTTGTCACAGCTCTGAGATCAGTCTGCCTGAAGCCTGTAAATCACTGTCTGTTATTACACAGAACCACAGTTACATTTAGTAACCATGGTCTGTGTACAGAACACAACCTCTGCTGAAGTCCAGAAATCACAGCTGATGTTTCTGCTCTTCAGTCTTTGCATGAACATGAAGGACTCTTAACGTCATGTATAGTTTATATATCTGTCCATGTGACAGCAGCTTGTCCAAATGTTTCTGTGACAGACACCATTTTTACACACTTCATGTGAGATTTCACATTTTAAGCAGTTACACTGAAGTAGTTCTACCGTGTTCTGGGGGAATACTCTATTCTGATTGGCTGCAGGGTGTCAAACACTTCCTGACAATGGACACATTTTAACTTGTTGTGGATACGTATACGCTGGCTACGTCTTCATCCTGTATGTACAATGACTGACCATGGCAACAGGTACAAAGTCAAAGGCTCTGTTGACACTTTCTGCACCTTGTTGACGAGCTAACATCTAACTACAACAATGAGGGACTTCAACAGCTCTTTGACCTTATTGGGAGGATATGAGAACTGTGCTGACTGGGATGCAGCTGAAGAAAGAGAAAGAGGAAAGAAAAGAGAAACTTTTATTTACAACACTGAGTGTAGTCCTTCAGTACCTCTGAACACCACAGGATGGCGCCTGTAAAACACGAGCTGCAGGAAGTACACAGCCCCTCTGAACTTACTGACACTGTGGATCACATCAGCATCATCTAACATCCCGTTCACTATTCAACTCTCTGCTTCATTCTGCGGCCGACAGTAAACACTGCAGATCATTTGTTCTTACAAATCCTGATGTTGATTTCAGGACAATGACTCGGCTGGTTAGCTACATAGTCTTGTTGTTAATGTCTAAATAAGTTAACTTAAAGTCAACTGTTAATCAATGTTATTGACTTTTAATCTTGCTAGCATACCGTTAGCTTCCTCGCTCAGAGAGGACTTAAAAATATCTCCTGTTTCACAGTCAAATCTGAGCCCTGTTCTATTTATGTTTTTATTGCAGAAGAACCTTATTAGGTTGTAATGATTGTTCCAGGTATTAGTCAGACCCTCAGGTGTTACCGGTTCTGGCCTCCATGCGTCCACAGATTTCTGATAATGGACACCTCGTCGGGCGTTATCTCTTACAAAAGAAAATGTCAGTGAGAAACTGATTTGAATCCTGATGGAAGAGAATCCATCTTTACAGTGAGCAGTGAATGTGTCTCTGTTTCTGCAGTCATGATGCGTTCAGGGTTTCTCAGCAGTTAAGTTCCACTGTGTACTCAAGTCCTGTAAAGACTTGTGGTATGAACAGACTGAAGTCTCTGCTGGTCTTTAAACTGGATGTGCTGCATCGCTGACTGACAGCTGATGAAGGGACTCTCTGTAAACACTGATGTATGACTTCTGTTATCTGTCTTCTTCTCTCATCAGGTTGGAGTAATGATCTCTGTCAGAGTGTGGGCGATCAGGAAGGAGGTCGTGTTGTCAGAGGATCAGCTTTGTCCTGATGATCCAGAGGGTGAAGCAGCAGCATCAGCTTGTGTGTGTGGAGGCTCTGACTGGGCCATGTTACTGGGAGGTAGAGTGGAGAGGAGAGCTTCATCCAGCAGTGACTGACAGAGGAATCACACCAGTGGAGGTGACTCTCGGTGCTGGAGTCTAAACTGCTCTGAGATCAGCTCCACTGTCAGACACAAAGTCCACCATCATCCCCGTGTGTTCCTCTGGGTGTGACAGAGTATCATCACAGTATGTGGACTGCTCTGCTGCTGCTCTGTCCTTCTGCACAGTCTCTGCAGACACACTGAGACTCCTCCACTCTGCTGCTCCACACTCCACCACCTCCTCCACCCTCCACCTGGACCTGGACTTTATTTAGTCTTTATTTCTGAACCAAAGTGACTCTGCAGGTTACTTCTTTTTAGGACACATTCATCACTCATTTAAAGTGCACACAGGTTAAATCCCTGTTATCTGGTGTGAAGCCTTTTGTTATCTGTGTTTTTCTCTGTGTCATACCTGCACACTGTTGAATGGTGGAGAACATTATACTATATCTAACAGACTGATCACATTATGCATAAGAGTGACATTATGACTCTGTATCCTTTTCTCTTCTGTATGTTCACATTCTTGTTTCATATGAATAAACCGTTATATTCTGTAACAGACGGCATTATTTACAGAAACCAGTGAGCTGACACCACAACACTAATGAAGGTGTTAGAATGGAGAGAAACTTTACATCACTTTCTCTTAATGCCACACGTTCAAATAAATGAGAAGGGCTCCAATAAGATCATGGAGCCTCTACAATGTCAGAGCCCCCGCCTGCATCAACATGTAAGCCAAATGTTTTTTTCCTCTGTGCTGAACACAAAATGTTAAAGACAGTGTTGTTATTATTCCAGCTGATCCTCAGGCCCTGTGATCCGATCACAAGTGGTCATCTCTAAGCACAGCTGTTCACACCTGGAGTTAACGAGCCCCTCAAATGCGTCTTCAGTGAACACTTATGATCGGATCTCACTTTCCCGCTCTGTATGCGAATGGACTCGGAGCTTCGTTCACCTTCATTAGACTTTAAAAAAACATCATATAAGAAAAAACATGATGCAGACTCACAGCACAGAGAGGGGGGGAGCTGCTGTGCACGAGCAGAGGGAGGGAGGGAGGGAGGGAGCAGGTGATCATGAAGCCTGATGCTCCTCTGCAGCTCTGTGTTCATCAGTGAAATATGAGGACTACAGTGTTTCTTCACTTAGACTGAGGCGGCCCGCCATAGTCTAATTTTTCCACAGTTTCATAATGAACGGAAAATATTTCAATTCTTAAGTGCACATGTGCAATAGTCACATCGCAGGACGTGTGATTGTGAGGCAAATGAAGTGGAACACATCAAGCTGCTGCTTTATTGTTGCTCGGTGCAAAAGGAGAACTCGACAGTTTCTCGTTTTCCATGAGTAATCCACAGAAAAAGTCTGATATCACATTAGTGCAGCTCTTCATCAGAGCACAGAGTGAACTGACGCTGAGTCTGTCACCTGCCTGTAAACTGTTTTAGTTTTTCACTTTGGCAGTGAGTGGGCGGGCACAGTCACTGTAGTGCTCCTGAATATAATTGGCTAAAGGGATACAGTCAATTAAACTGTTTCCGGGTCGAAGCTGCTCTCACTTCTCCAATTTACAAAATGTCTCAGCGCTGTTTTCCTCCCTGTTTTAACCGCTCTGAGTCTAAAAACACCCTCAGTTGTCTTTTTATTGATCGCCATGTGTATGTAACGGGTGTCTGACGTGTATGTTATCGCAGAGGGTGAAATAGATCAACTATGACTCGAAACAGTGTTTTTACCTGTGGATGCTACCGTTAGCTGACCTTAGCTAACCTTAGCTTCAAAGCACACAAATGGTTGGCAACCGAAACAGGAAGAAGTGGGTTTACAGCAATAAAAACCCTTATAGAAACTTTCAGCCCACATCAGGAGTTTGTTACCAAACGGAGCAAAGTGGCTACAGGTTGTTGTTCTGATCCAGCAAGAGTGATAATGCCATCTAGCTCCGCTCCAGCTCAGCATTCAGCAGACGCAATTCCACCGCCACCAACACACAACAGCCACAACAGGGCGGCTGAGGCTCAGTGGTAGAGTAGGTCGTCTTTCAATCGGATGGTCGGAGCTTCGATCCCCAGCTCCCTCAGGCTACATGTCAAAGTGTCCTTGGGTAAGACACTGAACCTCAAATTGCTCCTGGTGAATGGGTGAATGTGATATGTAGTGCAAAAGCAGCTTTGAGTGGTCACAAAGACTAGAACAGCGCTATACAGGTACAGTCCATGACACAGCGCGACCTGAGCAGCAAGAGCGTCAAATCTGTGAGTGAGACTGCGAGTACGATCATTAGTGAAAACCGCTTTGTGGCCAGATAAAATTACAGATAAGGAGAGGGTTGAAATCGTAAACAAAGGCCCCAAAAAGGAGAGATCAAGGTCCCAAAGGTTAATAGTTGTATGTAGTTTTTAGACCGTGGTTTACACTAACACCTTCTAAATTGGCCTTTGACAGCCATAAGCTGCTGCTAATTCAGTTTGTTAAAGTGTAAATGAGTCAATCGTGAATTCTCATACACACCAACAGTTCATATTGTAAACACCAGTCGTGCACACAGGCACGTGGTGTGCGCACACACACAGACGCGCGCACTCTCTCACACACACACACACACAAACTTCAGCTAGAAAATAATGGAATGTCAAATACTTTATCACAAAACATGTACTATACTTTTGTCTTAAAAGTGACATTTTATATTCTTATAATCTTTTTCTTGCTCTGTTGTTTTCTTCCAACTGACTGTTACTTGAAGTTCTTCTGTTAGAGCAGTTACAATTCACATTTGGGTCTGTCCTTTAGTTATGTGGCTCTGTTAACTGAAAAGAGCGCCTCCAAATAGTTGCTCACTGGCTATGATTCAGTTCAGCAGGATGGAGAAGGGCCTCACATCGGTCTTTGCATGGGGCCCTAAAATCACTAAACCCGCCCCTGCAGGATGGCATAACATGGAACTTCAACCCACCAGCAGCTTCCCATCAGGGTGGTTTCTGGGAGCCTGATTCGTTCAGTCAGAAGTGTTCTCACCTCAGTTCTTAAGCAGGAAACTCTGGATGACAAAGGGCTCCAGACTATTTTCTGTGAGGTTGAGGCAATATTAAATGACAGACACGTCACTGAAGTCTGAGATGACCCGGATGACCTTGAAGCCCTCACAGCAAACCACATTTTAATGTTAAAGGGCAAGTCAATCATGCCACCAGGACTGTTTGACCAAAAGGATCTGTACGTCAGGATAAGGTGGAAGCAAATACAATACATGGCTCTTTTGGAAGAGATGGATTTCTGAGTATCTGCCTATGATGCAAGAGAGACGAAAATGGACAAGGCCAAGAAGAAGCCTCACTCCTGGAGACACTTGTTGCAGACGCCACAGCTCCAAGAGGATCTTGGGTGATGAGGAAAGTTTTGGATGTCAGACCAGATGCAAAGGGACGGGTACGCTCTGTGTGCCTTCAAACGAGGACCAGCATTCTGGAGAGGCCTGTGATGAAGCTCTGTCTGCTACTGGAAGCAGCAGTCTATCATCATGAACTAACTCTCTCTTTCTCGACCTCTATTTTTCTCTCTCTCTTTCTCTCTGTCTAACTTGTTTTGTTGCAGGTTCATCAAGAAGATGATTCATTTAAGGTTAATGCGTAACACACAGAATATTCCTCATTGGTAGTTCATGTTGCAGGAGTAGCTCCTTTTTTATTGAAGATAATTATAATTGTGATATTATGCACAATCAGGGGCCGGAGTGTAGGAGCTCTTTATTTGTTCTCAGTATTTAGTTGTGTCTTTAGTTTACTAATAATAAGTAGTATAGTTTGATTATTCTCGGCGTTTGCTTTATTTAGATTAGATTTTTGATCATATTTTCTTTTGCTAGTTATTTGTTTTCACTCATTGCACATTTCTCATTTCCCTTCCTGTGAGTCTTCTCCAGATGCTCATCACCACACCCATCACAACAGCTACCTGAGAGGAGCTTCTCTACTTTGAAGAGGAACAAGACTTTCCTCACAGTGACGCAGGATTTCTTCATGCTCTGACTTTGCTGCTTAAAGCAGCTTCTAGGAAACTTTCATTTGACACTGTGAAACTTTGTCAAACAGTTTTTAGAAGCGTTCATACACCTCGCTCATCCTACAGCTGACACATTTGGTTGCTTTGTTATAGTAACTCTGTTGATAAAGCTGCAGTCACAAACAGACCAGCAGATCGTGCCTCTGAGTAAGCTGAGACATTTTAGCTTTGAAGCACAAGTCTGCTGGAGTTCACTTTCTCTGAACCTCAGAGCACTTTACTGCCATGCCTGTGTCCATGTAAGTGTCATTACTGCCAACTGCTCTCCATGTTCACATATACTTTTACATTTGTGTGTGAATCTGCCCGTGTGGGTCACCAACATAACATGTCGAGATGTCTGTGAAGTCGTCATTAACTTCTTTATTTTGTGTTTGAATAAAATATGGGCTGCACGGTGGTGCAGTGGTTAGGCTGCCTCACAGCTAGAAGGTCACTGGTTCAAACCCTGGTTTGGACAAAGTTGGCATGTTCTCCCCGTAAATGGTAAATGGACTGAACTTATAAAGCGCTTTTCTAGTCTTTGCGACCACTCAAAGCTGCTTTTACACTACATGTCACATTCACCCATTCACACACACATTCACACACTGATGGCAGAAGCTGCTACGTAAAGTGCCCAACTGTCAATCAGTCATCACAGTTATACAATTTGGGGTTCAGTGTCTTGCCCAAGGACACTTGGACCATGATGGCTTTCTTGGTCATTTGCATATTTTACATGTAATGTGACATCCACTCCTTGACTTTATCAACAACAAACTCGTAATAAAACCCTGCAGGACTGAAACGCCACAAACTTTCTGTCTCCAAAACAAGATGGACAAGTTTTGAGCATTTAAGTGAAATCTGAAGTTTCATATTGATGTGCAGTGTGTGAGAAGCTACGATGACTTCACACTGAAGAACTACAGCAGAGCTGTCTGAGAGAAGAGTCCAGTTTGGTTTAATAAAGTAACTCAGAATAAGAAGCTCAGACGACTGAAACATGATGACGTTTACATTCATAATAATAAAACAGAAACACTAAAAGTCACATGTTAATATGGCTTCATTGATTCTTCCTCAGACTGAGCTTTAGGAGCTTCATCCAGGATGATGCTGCTGTGTGAGCACTGAGCATGCTCACACACACACACACACACATGCACACACACACCTGCTCTCAGCGGTCAGGATGGAGGACAGAGGGAGGGGGCCGGTCAGAGGGGGTTAAATTACAGAGAAGAGGAAAAAATCCTCCCTTTCCTTTTTTGGTTCCAACCTGTTTGTAGAGTTACCAACAGAAAAAAGGTCCATTCCTCCCGAACACTGCTGATGACGCTCTAAAAGCGTACCCTGTTTAAATACACACATAAAGCTGCATTCAATCTTTGGAGGACTCATATCTGTTGGAGTTGCTGTGCCCATCCTTTCGGCACCAAACGCTTGTGTAAAGAAATACGGTCCTGTTGCTGGATGTGAGGCAGCAGCTGGCGCTGGCACCCCGATGCCCCCGGTAGAGAACACTGCTGTGGTTGCTGCAGGAAGTCAGTGAGGGCTGCTGGCGTCCCAGTGCCAAATGTAGCAGCTGAGTTAAAGTGCTGGAGCTCCTGAAGGAAGAAACCATAGGGCCCTGGTGTCACAGTAACACCTGCCCCTCCACGTACTGTGTTTGCTGCAGCGAGGCAGCGGTGAAGTGCATCCCAGGACTTTAACACTCTTTCCTCATGATCTAAAGCTAAATGTAACCATGATTACAAGGACATACATTTGATGAAGGGTTATTTATAATTAATGATTAATTATTAATAATATAATCAGCATCTTTATAAAAATTCAACAGATAAAATAAGCGGAGCTGAAACAGAGAAATAAAGGGTTAATTCATCATTCAAGTGTTATAAACAAGTGAAAACAAAACTTTCAGAATAAGAAATAAAAATCTAAATGTGTTATAAACTTAGTTTGACAGCTTGGGATCAAAATGTACAACATATTTTCCCTTTAACAGCTTCTTTGCTACAGAAACAGAAACAGACATTAAACTGCACTTCTGTTCTTCACAGCTAGGGGGCGCCGAGTCCCTTTGTAAACTCCATTTGTGGGGCAGTCAAAGAGAGTTAGACAGCTGACCTCTCAGTGACCTTCTGTTGCTTCTTTTTGTCCTCCTTAATTCTTCTTCTTGTTCCTGCGTCATTCATTTAAAAAAGGGTCAAAGATCAAAAGTCAAACTTCATCATGAACAAGCATCACATCGTTACCCCGACTGTTGCACATTTATCCTGATTTCAAATATCAAATGTAGCAGTGTTTGTATTGATGTCATAAATCAGATCTGTGTCGTGTGTCATTTATCATTAATACATATGATGGTGTTTCTGACATCCAGCGTCTCCTGGAACAAAGAGCACCTTCACTTCTGTCAGAAGAAACATTTTCAGTTACATTTCAGTAAAAAGTCCTGTTGGATTGTTGGTTTGATCTTACAGCTGATGCTTACAGAGACGAGGGTGGAGGACAATGACTGTGGACCTGAATGGAGATCAGAGGGAGGAGAACATGTTGAATCAGTCAGACTGACTCTGGAACCAGAGGTGAGTGTGTATCGTCGGCCGCTCCACTTTAACTCTTTAGCTTGGACGCTGCGATGAGTCCCTGTGATGCTGTTATCCCACTGACACCACTGGAGCTTCTGTATCGTGTTCTCTCTCTGCACTAAAGCTCCTCAGACTTGTAGTTTTCTCCCAAAGAGCCCAAACATCTGAAGACAGGCGTGAAGGTTTCCCTTCTGATCACGACTTCTCCCCAAACACACCAGTTTGAGTCGCTAAAAACATGATTCCCTCCATTTGTTCTTTGAGCTGGTGTTTTCCCTGAATGTTGCAGCTTCCTGTGATGTGTTAATGCTTTACAGTCTGCTCTAACATTAACACATCGTCCTCCTTCTGGGCCACCTTGTTCAACACTTTCTTCTCATCTTCTTTACACTGATGAAATCCCAATAGTGATGATATCACCATGTCGTCAGTGATGTCACCACGATATCTGCAGAGACAGATCAGCATCCCTTTTCCTCTTAGTTTTCAGCTTCTGTTGGAGAACACACAAAGTGAGGGATAATGTCGGAGTGCTGCCTCACCATGAAGCTCGTCACTTCTAAAGAAATCATTTATTTTGATTTCAAAGTGTTTTAATGCTTCGTCTAACAAACTAACTCGTCTGTAAGATTTTAGAGTTGGAGCTGCCTGACCCTGCAGCCTTCTTAAAATGAGCTTTTGTAATCCACATTAAACTGAACATTTACACTGATGGAGGAGTGAGACAGGTAACAGGGACCACATGAGTCACTGAGGCTTTCTGTCACTGTCAAAGTCTGTCTTTAGTCCACACCGTGCTCACTGTAGTGTTTACTTCACGTGCCTCTTTTTATGCAGCAGATTTCTGTGTCATCACGCTCTGTGTCTTTTTTTCTGCAGTTTTCATCTTTATTTATTTTCTCTTTCAGCCAGACGTGAAGTTTAACAGAAATCCTGCACATTGACGTGATCGGACGTCGTCCTTCGGTCTGTGATCAGGATTAAATGTGTTCTGTTATTCTGAACAGATATTACAGTGCAGAAATTAACCAATCAGAATCGAGTATTCAACATAGCGTTACACTTAAAAAGAGGCTAATGCACTAAACACTAGTTCATTTAATAACAGGTGCTCACAGTGAAGCTGGAGGACAACACTGACCCTGAAAGCAGAGACTGTTTGGTTCCTTGCACATTAAAGCAGATGCAGTTCCTCTGGAGTCCACTTGAGGCTGTCTCCAGCAGTGAGTCAGTCCCCATAGAGCCCCATGTTAAAATGAGTCATTGGAGCCCTTTGGAGATTTTTTCATACAGAATTGAACCAATCATCTGTCTTGCTGTACGCTTTATTACACGAACCAAGAAGTCTGTGCTTCAGTGTTTTTGGAGAGTGAAAGTTATCACTATTAATTATTGAACAAATAATATTTATATGTTAGCACTAATTAGCAGCTATCTGTGTCTGTTACTGGAGAAGGTTGACTTAACATATGTGCTCACCATACTTTTATTACTGTTTTACAGATAACCAGTTTCCCCCACCCCTCAGTCTCAGGACCTTGTAAAACAAACAAACGCCTCTTTTAGCCCTCCTGTTATCCTTGGGGTCAATTTGACCCCATTCAATGTTTATCATTCAAAAAATAGTAGTTGACTATTTTTTTTTTGCTTCATATTTCATGACTTTTCCTAATTTGATGGGGACAACTGATTATGCATAAAATTATCATGATGATATTTTTTCAATGTGCTGAACACATGAAGCACGCATTGGTGTTCCTCTGGGGTCAGTTTGACCCCAAGCTGTTTTAGCTGTGTAAAACTTGTCTGTGTGTGTGTGACCTAACATCCCCACACCTGCAGGTGCAGAGTTAATACTTTTGAGTTGATACATAACAGGGGGGGGGGGGGGGACAACTATTCCCACCAGAACTTTGATTCTTCTCGTGGTGTGGGCATGTGGGAAACAACTTGACTTGTGAACTCCTGCCAAAATGAGGAAGCCAATGTAGGCTTGCAAGTTGATCACATCCAAGTCTTTCCAACTACACATGCCTCCCCTCTCAAATTATCATCTCAAGTACAATATTTTCAATCGATGGTTATATGAAGAGCTCATAATGACTTTATGTCTTCAACATGGCTGACTGTGTGTCTGGTGGGACACACTCTTAGCAGCACGTCTACCTTGTTGTTGAAGTGAGTAGAGGGACCATAATTTTCCATTTTTGGTGCTAACGTGACATGGGGGAGGGGGAAACAATATTCTCATGAGAACTTTCCCGCACCATGGGCATGAAGGTGTGTGTGTGGAGGGCAGGGTATTCCCGCAAGGACATTGGTAGTTCATGCAAAATAAGGGAGGTCACCAACATCAATCAATACGGTTCATTCTGTGAGAGTCATGAATGTGCACCCCAAATTAGAAAAGATTTGGATGAAAGATTTTCAAGACACACTAACTCTAAAACTGAAAGTTTGACCTGATGGTGGCGCTACAGGAAAGGTCATATCATCACCAAAACCAACAGGGTTCATACTCTAGTGTTCATTAATGTTGTCAGTCAATTTGAGAAGATTTGTATGAAAACTTTTCAAGATACATTCATTCTAATTTAAAAGTTTGGCCTGATGGTGGCGCTAGAGAACAGGTCAACTCACCGATATGTTTCATTATCAAGGGGTTATTTATGTATTCAACAAATAAACAAAGTGCCTGACACAAAGACTTGGTCAACAATTTTATGTAAATCATTTTCTGGAGTCAAATATCCCTGGGGTCAGATTACACTAAAATGTGTTAGTTTATTTGAGGATAATAGGAGGGTTAAGAGCCTATCTACCCATCTATCTGTCTATCTGTCTGTGCTTCCATCCACCCATCCCTCCCTCCCTCCCACCATCTCTCTCTCTCTATCTGTGTGGTTTTCTGTGTGTTGCCTGTCTGTCCTTGCTAGCTTGCTGGCTTTGCATCCATCCACCTTGCTATGGAGTTCCATGCACAGCAATTCTCTGGTAAGTAGTAGTGTGCACGAGGCATAGCTAAAATGTCTCTCAAAATAAGATCTTAAATATTTGAGGGGATTTTAGTTTAAAACAACAGCGTTTGGTTTGATATCACACTTAACATTTTAATGCATTTCAGTGAAATGAACAGCAATTGGATCATTTATCTTGTGATTTTGTATCCATGAATAAATGTCATGATATAGGGCCTATATCAGGATTGGGGAAAAAAGATTGCTGTGAAAGGAATGTCTTACATGTATTATATCTACATTTTAAGTTTTCATGCGTACATTGATATAACGAGTATTCATTGTGGCATCTGTAATGTTAACCTTAGTACGTGTTAGCTAAACAATAGCCTCTTGTGTTGGGCTTAAGGTGGGCATGGTGATTATAATGTATCCACACAAAAGCCTAGGCTTCAGTGGGCTTTAATCTGGACTATGATGGTGCTTACAATCTGAGCTTCCTACCCCCTAGACCTTTCAAGTGAAAGGAGACGTGCATGTTTTAAGACATGGGTAGGATTTAATAGAAAATAGGGCTGTCACTTATTGTTCGTAAATGGAATTATCAGGAATTACAGTTTGAACATTATGAAATATGTGTTCGAATTCAAAATTCAAGGGCAGTTACCCCTCTTATTCATTTCACAATCTGCTTTCCAGTGTCCCAGATCACTGTAAACACACTAAAAGTAAAGCATAGTCTTTCAAAATGTACACTTACTGGTATGTTTATAGGTGAGGTATTAAACAAGGGCTGCCTTGTTCCCCAAAACTGTATTGCGCTCTCTATTTAGTCTGAGATTAGTCAGGCACACACGCAGGCATATAGTTAAAACCTCAATCTCAGATTGCTTGAGTTCAGAACAAAAAACAACACCACTTCCAGAATGCCAAAACAACTGTCACAACACCTGTCTGCCAAGAGAGGTACTGGCTAATCTATAACTGTTCATTTTCAATATACTTTGTTGTTGTACACATTGTTTTTGTTGCTATTATCGCAGATAGTTAGCTCTAGTCACCTTTTGCTATATTCATCTTGCTAGCATATTGTTTCACTGTCGTGAAAAAACACTCAGGTAGCCCCTCTAGCCCTCTGTGTAAATGGTAACAAAGGAAAGCTGGGGCTGTTTCCCCACAGATCAAAGATTGATGGTTTAAAATGTTTTATTTTTGTTTGTTTTGGTACTTTGGCATCAGAAGATGATACAGAGACTCAGCTTCATGAGATGCTCCAAAAAGACCTCAACACAGTGGTAATGTATCAATTTCAATATCTTGTTCCGTACATGGGGATCAGACATTATGATTCATACCAACATTCTGTTTACTATATCTGCCAAATTTCAATGGGTAGGGACATTGATCATCAAAATTTCCTGATAGCTAGATTGTATCAAAGGCAAATTGCCGACACAGATATGAAAGAGACCAACGTTACTGAAAAAGCAGCTAGGCTAACATAGCTACAGTGAAGAGGCTAACCTAGCCTATGGGGTTGTCTCTTTCAGATCTGCGTCAGCTCTTTGCCTGATACAACCTAACAGATGGAATCTAGAATATATAACTCTAAAACTCTTGATAAAACTAGGTAAAACTCTACTCATTCAGTCAGTGATGTTATGGCAGCTAAATAGTGTAATGTTAGCAACAGGTTTGCCCTGTGTGCTGCTGAATGAAAACAGTGTAGTCCATATGTCCCTGTTCATTTAATATGTTTCACTAAAGTTGACAGCGCTTTACAGTGGTCACTTGGTATTGTTGTGATTTGAAAGAAGTTATTTGTGCAGGTTGGTGGTTTTGCATTACTTGGATTATGTTGTTCTTTTTAGGTGAAAAAGAGAAAGAAATCTAAACCATCACAGTCGTGTAAATGGAGATAACGAGATGAAGACGGCAACATTATTGCCCAAACCATCAAGTCCTCTTCATCAAGCTCACATGGTTAGTTTATCATATCCAGCTTTGCATAGTGTATACAAATTTGCTAGTAGTAGTAGTAGTAAGATCCATCCTCAACAACTCCTCAACAACTACCATTGAAGTGCTCTTGAGCAAGGTATTCAGCCCCCAACTGCTCCTGTAAAGGTACTCAGCGAGCAACAGACGAAGACTGATTGTACCGGGCACCTCACATGTTTGAATGTATTTGACTTTGTGAATGATTAGCAGGGCTCTGCTGAAAAGCAGCATACATGCTCAGCAAATCTTTCCTCTGTAAACTGGGCCAGTACTCAAGAGTAAAAGTTGTGATCCAGGGCTTGGCACAGGGTTGGGAGTAAGGAGACCAATGATTTTTTAAGTCAGTGTGTGTGGTTTGTTACTGTTAGTGACAGTGATCATGGTGAAGTAGCATGTGGAACAGTAGAGGAATGGTTTGATGATGCTCCTGTACAGTAGAAGCAGAAGGTGAGGTTTGACTGGGATGACAGTAGTGTGTTGAGCAAAGAGTTCATAGTCAAGGGTGAACCCGAGGTACTTGATTTAAGTTAGGTGAAATTCTTTTTTTTTTTTTAGGTGGAAATTCTTTTTCTACCTCCATCAACCTATGCCAATACCTCGTGAATAAAACCAAAAGCCAAGGCACGAACCGAACTTTGGCTCGGTGTGCCCACTGAAATCATTTCAGGGCCAGTGGCTTTAATAGTTGTGCCAGAGAATTTGAAATGTTAAAGGTATAATGGGTAGGATTTGCTTTTTGTAAACATTAAAGTTGGTCCCTCCTCCCTGGCTCAAAGGGCACGCATTTCTGGTGGTCCCACGTGCTTACCATCTGGTAACTGGTCACTGTTTTTTTTCGAGTCTCGCACCTCACACCCAGCGTGCTGTTATTGGCTGGGGGCTACACCACTCCCAGAAGAGTCCCAAGCACAGCCAAATAAGAAAAACCAGGCAGACTGCAGTGTCTATGTAGATACAGACACAAACACAAACGAGCCCTGTGATGTATTATCACATGGCAGCTCACAATTTGTTATTATTTGTAGTTTTAATAATTGCATTTACTTCATTTTTCTTAATGTGCATGTAGATATGACCACTGTGTCAAAATGTGAAAGACTGCATCACAATCCTGCAACTAACATCTGTCATTCTCTGCACTGTCAAGATCATATGTGATGCTGCACATCTAATCACCAATGTGGAGGCCAAGTGGCCCGGGTCTGTGCATGACTCACGGATTTACTGTGAGTCTACTGTAAGCCACAGAATGGAACGTGGTAAGTAGCCTCGACCTTTGTTCAATATAATTCACTTGTCTCTCTCCTTTGACACACTCAAAGTATCCACTATACATTACAGGACACTTTGACGGCTACCTGCTGGGTGACAGGGGGTACCCATGCCGGCCAACGTTGCTGACCCCTTACCCTGACCCTGAGCCAGGCCCCCAGCAGCGCTTCAATGTGGCCCACTGCAGGACGAGAGCTCGGGTGGAGATGACCATAGGCCTGTTGAAAGCCCGTTTCCAGTGCCTACGTCACCTCAGGGTAACCCCTGAGAGGGCCTGCGACATTATTGTGGCATGTGTTGTTCTCCATAATATTGCCACAATTAGAGGAGAGCAACACCCTGCCCTACAAATAGAGGCTGAAAAAGACCCCCTCCCTGCAGCTGACATGCAGGATGGAAGGTCAGTCAGAGGCGTCATCTGCCACAATCATTTCGCTGTCTAAGACACGTTTATTTTTTTTTCTTTTAGTTCTTTAACATGTCTTACCTTATTTAGATCAGACTTTGAAGTCTTAGTTATACTTCTTAACTTCCAACCGCTTAGCCATTGTTCATATGTTTGACCTTTGACCCATTTACACAGTGCTTGTCAGATGAGGCCTGGGTAGTTTTCTACTTTCTGAAGCCCAAGGACACCGAGTACTCCTATCTCTATAAAATGCCTGTGTATTCACTCATTTCTTTATCATTCTTATTAGGCTCTCTTTGGTTGCCTCTCTGTTATGCTCTGACCCTTTTCAAAAGTCTTTTATAGTTATAATAAAATAATCAAAAGATAAATCTGTGTCAAAGTCATGTTTTGTAGATTTTCAACCACCACTGCCGAGAGCAGTCAAATAAGACAAATGAGTCACATTTTATTTGGTCCTCTTTATTTCCTACAAATACAAAAGCAGACGTTAATTACTGGAACAATATTTAAAAAATAAAATAACACAATTCACCTGTGAATATGCACCCACCTCTAACTTGTGTTGCAATATTTTGATCTCCAGCGCTGTCTTTGGCTGTCACCAATTCTTTATTTGTTTTTTCTATTTTTTTAAACGATGCCTCCTGTACAGTTCCTTTACAGGTAACTGGGAATACATAAGGATGACATTAAATCATACAGTTCATGCAGAATTAACCTCTGGCATTTAGTGACTCACTGTGTTCACCTGTGCTGTTGAGTCTGATGGACCCTCCTCCTGCTGCCCAGCCATGCTCTGTTAAAAAGGATAAGAATGTCTGTTCATACTTCAGTGTAGGCTACATGCCACAATGTTCCACACAAGAACTTAAAGAGCAGTGAATGGGAAGATAACGCCAGATATCAGTAACATATCATTTTAACATGTTACCTCTGTAGGCCTCTCTGTGGCAGCAGAGAGGGTGTCTTCATCTTCCTGAGGTTCTTCCTGTTTAGATGAGCATTAGGTTTTAGAACACTTTACACTATTATTTGGTCATCTCTGGAGTATTGAGTAGCCTACTTACAGCTGCAAGGTGTTCTGTCGTTGGATGGGGCTCGACAAGGCAGAGAACCCCATCACAATCTGTTAGGACAAATGGCCATGGCTTTTACATCAATCAATTAATTTTTATTTCTATAGTGACAAATCACAATGAAAATAATGTCATAACACTTAACATGCAGCGCAGGTTTAGACAGTACTCTTTATTTCTTACATCTTATGAAGGCACTGGTGTCCTGGGGAGTGACAGGCTCAGATGAGCTCCCACCAGGGATTCCCTCTGCCACTGGCCTCCCCGTGTTCTGGCTCAGGGCCAGCTCCTCTGCCGCAGTCAGAGGTGGTGGTGCTGGACCTCCACCAGCCTCTGCCTTCTTTCTGTTGGCTGAGCAGAATTTAAATGTATTGAGGCCTAATTAATGAAATGTATGTGAAATCAGCATCATGTTAGGGATAAAGCGGCACAAAAACTACCACTGAATGATATTTACTTTAATATTCTAAATATGATTGAAGTGAGGTTCAGACATGAGCCCATTTTACCTGTTTGAATGATGTTCTTGTACTTCATTTTTAGCTGCTTCCATGTGCGTTTAGGTCCCGCTGGATTGCACCTAAATTAATATAAATTGTAGCTTCTATTCCTTGATTATATATTTAATTAATACACCAATTCAAACTTAGGCGTTCACTCGAGCAGCGATTTCTTCCCACGCCGCTTCTCTCTCTCTTGCAGCTGCAGCCGTATTGCTTCTCTTGCGAAATATTTAAAAATATAAAAAAAATATAAAATTAAAATATAAAAATTTATTTATATTTAGTTATTTTTTGTTTTTTCATTGATTACCAAAAATGACTTTTTCAGGCTCTCTTTTCTTATTCATAATCTGGAAGCTAAAGTCAGCTGTCAACTGAAAGAAGAAAAAGGTTTACGGGCAGGTTTACAGCAGCTATACAGGTATTAACTAATATTGTTAATGCCCTGTACAAAAACAACACAGTGCTGCTTTATGAGCTAGACTGAAATAAAAGTTTAATAATGGTTCAAACGTTTTATTAATGGCACGTCAGAAGAAGTCTCGGCCTGTATATTCTTTTTCACTTCATCAGATGAACCCTGTTACACAAGAAACCACAATGTGTTGTCTGACTTCCCCTGAGGCTTTGATTTGTTAAAATCTTCATAGTCAGCTTTATTTGTAGATTATCACGTCCAAAGACCAAGCAGCTCTCGTACTCATGTAACCTTCAGATCCAGACGTCCAGCAGTCTTTGTTCCACCAGGGGGCGTCCTCACCAGGTTCCAAGGGTTTGCACTGACCAGGGAAAAATAACTTCTTTTCCCACTTTTCTTCTTGGATTTGGAATAATCTGCAGAACATGTAAAGTATCAGGTGACAAACTTTAGGCCCTGTTAAAAGTCCATGTAAGTGAGAAAAGCATGTTTGAAAAGGATTGAGTCTTTTCACGAGAGCTCTTGGTGTCTGTGTTCTCTGTCTGCTGTGTTTGAGTTTAAACTGTAGCTGCTGTCTCTGCCAGGTCTCCCTCAGAGAGCGGACTTCAGTCTTTAGGGACTTCCTGTTAAAATAAAGCTTTGAAAACAGAACAAATATTCAGAGTATCCTGATCACTACAGTTTCAACAGGTTTGTGCTAATTAAGGTCTCAAATGTGAACCAACCAATATGGACTGACAGTGTGTGACAAAACCCAGAGTATCAGTCAGGTTAATCCAGCCTTATATGGGCACAGATTATAATGTTTTTTATTCTTAATTCACTTCTATCAGTTATTTTTGTTTTCCTCAGAGAGTGAATAAAATCCTGTTTAATCACATTCTGCTAATGGACGCTGTTTTCAGATTATCATTGAAGCATTTTCCCTCCAAGCTTTACAAACGAGGCTCTCCTCTTTGGTGATCCTGTGACAACGCTGCCACCCAGTGGCTGAAAGGTGCCATTAACCACTGACAGCACAGAATATCGGAATATTCCAGGTTGATCAGTTAAACCAGGCTGAGACTAAAACAGTGAAACAGCAGCTCTGCATTAAACTCTGTCTTCATGGAGGTTTGAATGTTTCTGATTCATTTTCAACCTTTTTCAGTCTGCAGCTTTTCTTTCAGCAAATTTAAAATATGTTTCATTTATTTTCAGAACTTCCTTTGATTCACTTCTGTTCAGTGTTTCGTCTCCTTTATAAAATAACACAAACACACATGTAACACCGTGTCTGACACTCTGATGAATTTGTCACCTCAAGGTTTGGACAGAGGGGAGACAACACACGGCTGATAACTGAAACAGAAACAATTTACTTATTCCAACATGACATTAACATTTGAGTGGGAGATTTTGCCAGGTGCCACATTTACCTCCTTAATCAGCCTGTGTCAGTGTGGTTAGGATCAGTATAGGCTAGTGGTGATGATGCGGCTTGGGAAATAGGTCACTTTTATTTGGAGTAGAGCAGACACTGCTACATGATGTCAGCACAGTGTCATCAGTACTCCAGCTGCTTCATATGCTTTGTGTTGAAAAGCTTTTGTTGGCAGGTTCCTTTCATCTGTGGCTTTATTATCTGTGTTGTCTTTGCAATGAGGATGTAGATTCTTGTTATGTGAATGTCTGCCCCTTAAAATGTTTGAGGAGAAGCAAACACAATGTAGCTCTTTGTCAACAGAAGCTGCAGCTTCAGAAGCAAGCACAGACGGGTCAAGTGTCAGTTTCAGTTACAGCACAAATAATTGTCATGGAAATCTGTGATTAAATAAACACTATTTAATATAAAGAAAGATTGCAAAAAAGCACTTCACTAACCTGAGAATTATACAGCTGAATAATAAGCCTCATGCTTAAAGGACCAGTTTCTGTCTGTGTGCATGCAGTCTCTCTCTCTCTCTCTCTCTCTCTCTCTCTCTCTCTCTCTCTCTCTTTATACATCACATACATCCTCAGAAATGTCCCCCTGAAAACACAATGAGGTGAGGAACACAGAGTCTACTGTGCAAGCTGCCATACCAGACTGTTGTCAACAAGATCAGGATACTTTAACGTTGTACAAACATGTAGGATCAGTCCTTCTTCACCTTTCTGCACAGAAAAGTCTCTTCAGGAGTTTTGATGATGTAAATTTAGCTCCATATAAAGGTGACGCTGAGGTGTGTGAAAAAAGTGATGTGACTGTTGTTCCTGTTGGGTTTTGGATGTGTTGAGCAGCAGGTTGTTGTGGTGGCACAATGTGACTCCTTAGACAACCTGCTCCCGCTCACTGTGCTCTTTTTAGTTACACTCAGCTCATTTCCTGTAAATGGAGAGGGGAGGAGACACCTGACCAGGTGATCCATGAGAACAGGGAGGGAACCTGAAAGTGAAAGTGTCAGGCACCTCAGACTCCATTTTGAGTCGACGGAGCAGAAGGAGACAAAGCTGAAGGCTGAGGCAGGGTGAGTGTTAACAAACATTTGTATCATTTGACTGTTAAAGTCTCTGAGTCACTTTTCTACCTGTGGACTGTAGAGGAAAGAAAAGTTCGAATAAACTCGACAGTTTGTTTCATCTGTGGACACAAAGTCTGATTGGCTGAATAATTTACATGAAACCTTCAGTAACTCAAGAAAACAGGCAGAGATATAAAGAACACTGAGCAGGTGGAGCGCTGACTGCTTTAATTTCACTGTATACTGTGTGCGTGTGTGTGTGTGTGTGTGTGTGTGTGTGTGTGTGTGTGTGTGTGCGCGTGTGCGTGCGTGTGTGCGTGTGTGCATGTGCGTGTGCGTGTGTGTGCATGTGTGTGCGTGTGAGTACGTGCGTGCGTGTGTGTGTGTGTGTGTGTGTTCATGTGTGTGTGTGACTCCTTGACAGACTTGTTTTTCTTGAATGTTCTATCAGAAGATGAGTGTTTGTGTGGATGAAGAGGAGGACAGAGCAGAGTCTGCAGTATCCAGCTGTCTGTCTCTGAAGAGTGACCGGTCCAAAGATCGTCCTCCAGCCTTCAGTAATGAACCTGGACCCTCAGACACAAAGTAAGAGACTGATTCTAACTCAAGTATGATTCATTTTAGTTTCATCTAACACTTCCTTGTGATTTTGTTTTTATAGTAAATATTTCCACTGTTATTTCAAACATTTCAACCTGTTTTTGTTAAAAGCCGATAAAAAGTTTAAGAGTTAAAAACAACTCTATGATCAACAGCAGCAGCAGTTTGAGCTTTTAGATCTTCTTAAATGTTTGTAGTCTGAGGATTTATCAAGGATTCACATGATAAGAATAAAAACATGTTGTGTGTTGCAGAGTTCAGCCCAACAGATGGAGAGCAGAGTCTGCAGTATCCAGCTGTCTGTCTCTGAAGAGTGACCGGTCCAAAGAGCATCCTCCAGAGTTCAGTAATGAACCTGGACCCTCAGACACAAAGTAAGAGACTGTTTTTACTGTAAACTGACCTGACAGACGACGATGCATTGAGGATGAATACTAAATGTTTTGCTAATAGATTTATATTCCTGATGCAGAATGATTACTGCAGGAACAGTTTCACACTAAGGTGGATATAGTCTGAGTTTTATATCCACAAACTTCTGATGTTTCTTCTGCAGGAAACACTTGAAACCTCCATTTCAGAATTTACACTTCAGAAAATATAGGATTCATTACGTTTCAAAATCTGCTTCAAATGTTTAAATATTTTTCATATCACCGTTCTGATCTACCAGCTGCCATCTTGAATCAGTTCATATAATAACATTGTAGTGTCTGTGTTGGCTTCAGTAATCAGATGAGAGAGGTGAACACACGTCTTTACTTGGAAACCTCAGGTAATAACACCTCACAGCAGGTTACAGCGTGTGTAGGCAGAGGTTATATGTTGGCCAACCATACAGTGACATCCAGGGTTGGGAGGGTTGTGTTCTGATACAGTTACTCATTACCTGTTAAAAATGTGATCAGTAACGTAATCCAAGTATCACAATGTTAAAGTAACGTAACTGATTACTTTTAGTTACTTTAGAATGACTTCAATATTAAATCTGCAAATTAAGACGAGAGAAAAGAGATGTCAGTACTTATGTCATGTGTTAATGCCCGTTTAAATGAAGAGCGGTAATTATGCACATTCAAATGTACTTTGTTAAGTCTGCTATTCACACTACTTAACAGTCAAACTTCAAGTAAACTGCCATAAAGTTATTCCAGTCCGGGGCTTGTGTTTTTACGCACACCATTCCGGCCGCGGCCTCACCACAGTCACAAACTATTTTTCAGTAGCAGAAGAAGACGACGACAGGTTAGCTTTGAACATGTTTAACTGAACTGATCCGTGCAGCTGACGTTAGCGGTTGGTCTTACCTGTAAATGTTTCTTTAAATTAGATGTCGAGTCCTTGAATAATGACAGCATTTTCACAGCCGGAAGGCAGAACTTGCACTGGACTGTGATGTTGCTTCAGGCAACTTTGAGGAGCGGTGTTGTGAGCAAGCGGCAACCTCCGGTGTTGAAAAATGAAGCCAATGCGGAAGTGCAAAAAACTGCAGTTCCTCGAGTTGCCACTTGAGGCTCCAGAAAACAAGAAATAACATTACAGCAGGTGGGAAAATGCCCATTTTTACAGCAGAAATAAACATTTTACAGCCTGGTTAAAAAGAACAGGTTTGTTATAAATAGCTGATTTTATTGTTCAAGATAACTGTACGGGTGGTGCATGTTTTTTTATAACACACCCGTTTTAATTATATTAAGCCTTAAATTATAGGGGTCGGATCACTTGATTGACAGGCGGATCCTGCAGGCTGTCAGCTAGACATCAACACAGACACAGACACTGAGCTTAACTTCACCCGTTTGTGTTGTTGGAGACTTTTGGGGATTTTTTCCATTCAAAGTTTGGACAAATAATCTCTCTGTGGGATTTATGGAACTTTATGGCTGTGCAAGAAGTCTGAGCTCCAGCTTTACGGTGAGTTAAATGTTAGTGTTATTGTATTGAAATATTTTTCGCACTAAGTAGCAGGTATACTGTGCTCGCTTTAGCTGCTTGTTAGCCTGTACAGTGTTTATCAAACATTTATTTAATCGTCGGCCAGTAAATAGGAGTCAGGAGTTGTTGGCTTTTCCCCGGAGAGATTACAGCGGACTGCAGTGATGAGAAGACCAGTTACTTTAAGTTACGTGTCGGCTCGCCGCTCTCTCATCAGGCGAGCGAGCAGCGAGTCCGCTACTTCTTTAGTCTGATAACTAAACACCTGCATTCAGTCACCAACAGAATCTCCTCCTGGCAAAGCCAAACTAGCTCATTCATGATTTATACAGTCTATGGCCTAATAACCGCTAGCTACGCTGAGGAGCATATAGCCTAGCTTCATAGCCGTAGCTAGCTGATTATTGTGGCCCGCCTATAGAGCTCAGCCATAGCCTTTAGCTCTGTCGCGCTCCGCCTCTTTGCCTGCCTCTGGATTAGCCGGCTCTGGCGTTTCCAATATGGCGACCCCCAGCAGCGGCGCAATTCGGGCTTCAAAATGCTTCTTCAGAAACCAATGGGTGACGTCACTGAGACTACGTCCATTATTTATACAGTCTATGGTTGTGAGATGTGTGTGTCGTGAAGCATCGTGAAGCATCGTGAAGCGCAGTGAAGTGTCATAACGTGTGCGCGCAGGTGCATGTTATTATCAGACGGTCAGACGGACGGGTTAGAAATGAGACGCCAGATGTTATAGAGCCATGGTTCTCAACTGGTGGGTCAGGACCCAAAAGTGGGTCCCATGCGTGCAGTAGTAGTGTAGTTAGTTCACACTCCATTAATCCACTGAGTGGATAATCCCAGCTACATTTACGTTCTTGAAACTTGATGAGCCCCACAGTAGTTGCATTTATTATGCACTTTTTTTTATTTCTGTCGGAAAAACGGCCGTTACATGAATAAATGGTGGAGAGAATATTTTCCTCACAATGTCACCTGCTGGTCATTTTGGGTGACTATTACACTGGTGTGTTTTGTGATGTTGACATTCTGTGATGTTTTGTTCTGTCTCAGGTCATTTTTCATGAAATAGATTTTAGTGGTTAAAACACGTCAGAAATTTGGGTCGTGATTAATCATTAAAGGTGGTGATGGGTCCTGAGGCTAGGCCAGTTGAGAACCACTGTTATAGAGCATCTTTGGTATTAAATCGTCTTCATCTTCAAATGTATTTTAAAATTGTAATCCTGCTAGTAATCCCCATTTTTAATAAATGTATCTGTAATGTAATTACCACCTTTTTTTAACTGTGACTGTAAGAGAATACAGTTGCCTGTTTTTGTATCCTAATTACGTAACGCCGTTACTTGTATTCTGTTGCTCCCCAAGCCTGGTGACATCACAGCTGCATGTGCATATATAAACCAGCAGGTGGCAGACTACCACTCTGATACAAACAGCTTTGCTCACGTTGATTCTCGGTGTTGACGGTTTGCTCTTTGGATTTAGTTTTCAGAACAATGCTTTCATGGATTTATGATTTAAACTCTTACTTTGATAATGTCTTTGCATTGAGGTCCGGGTATCATCAAATAATCCGTTCTGTGATCAGAGAACCCAAAACGAAACTGCTGAAAACGACTCGTTTTATCGTTTTCGACCAATGACTGTATATATAGATGGACAACGCGTCTCCATCTGCTCCCATCGTACGAAAGTGATGTTGAAATAGCCCCTGCAATAGGTGCTGCCATCTTGTGATGGTGACGTCATACGGAGCCAGGGACTGCGCAGTAGAGATCAGCGGGTGAAGCAGCCGTAGCCACTTCCGCTAACTAAAACACACATTTAACTTACTGAAAAAACAGCAAGGATCCCGCACACCAGCATATTTAACAGCAGAGCAGCTTCTCTGTGTTGGTCTGAGGTTAACGTTCACAGGTAAAAAGTAAGATCCATCCATGTTCTAACATCACTCATGCAGTTAAGCACGGCCTGAAGAGAGTCTTTGGTAGGGACCTTTAATGGTAAATACACCTGCACATCATCAGCAAAGCAGTGAAAAGGAACAACATGCTTTCTAAAAATCAACCCCAGGGGTAGCATATAAAGGGAGAACAGTAGGGGGCCCAGAACTGACCCCTGGGGGACCCCGCATGTCAGAGGGGCCACTGTGGAGGAAAACTGGCCCATGTGCACAGAGAGTGTTCTTTCAGAGAGGTACGATTTGAACCAGCCCAAAGCAGTGCCTTTGATGCCTACACAGTGTTCAAGGTGTGAGAGAAGGATTGTATGATCCACTGTGTCAAACGCCGCTGTCAGGTCAAGAAGAATTAAAAAGGCACAGTGACCAGAATCAAGGTTCAACAAGAGATCATTAAAAACTTTTAAAAGAGCAGTTTCAGTGCTGTGAAGAGACTTAAAACCAGACTGAAACAATTCACAAACATTGGCCCTTTGTAAAAATTCTTGGAGTTGGTTAAAAACAGCTTTCTCTGAAACTTTGGCCTAAAGTTAGATAAAACCACGGGATCCAAATTTTTTCAAGAGAGGCTGCACTGTGGCATGTTTGAAAGAGGATGGAACACATCCAGCGCTGAGACACCGATTTATAAGAAACAAAATAAAAGACTGAACTGAGCTAAAAACCTCCTTAAACAAGCGGGATGGAATGCTGTCGGATGGACAGTTCGCAGGACACAAGTGTTCCACTATTTCAATGAGTGTATGTGGAGAAACAGGCTCAAACTGCTGAAAAACAGCTGAGCTTGCTGAAGGAACTGAGGGGTCCTGAGCAGACTGAGGGAGCAGGGACCTAAGAGCAGAAATCTTATTGATGAAGAACTGCAGAAAATCCTCACACAGAGAAGGAGAAGGCAATACAGGCAGCATCACAAGCATTCACAAGAGAATCAAACACATTAAATAGAACCTGCGGTTTGTGAGCATTGGCAGAGATATTCAGTTTTAGCAGCTTTTACAGCCTGCTGATACGTAAGGAAACAGTCACGTAGGAGATCCCAAGAAATATGGAGTTTGTCCTTTTTCCACTTTCTTTCCGCCTGTCTGCATGCGCGTCTGAGCGCGCGAGTGGACTCATTCAGCCAGGGCTCAGTCTGAGGCTTTACACGCCTTACAGTCAAGGTCCAAAATCTCAGTGCAGAGGGAATCAAACATAGTCAAACAGACATCCACACTGAGGTCGCCAAAATCATCCACAGAATACAAGAAAGAGTCTTTAAAAGCAGCGGAAAACTGCGAAGGAGTTGAAGAATTAAAAACACGGAGACAGCGAACGGGGGCGGAGTTCGTAGTTAAAGATGCAGGCAGTGAGAGGGAAAATAAAACAGGTAGATGGTCGGATAGGGGTGTGTGACAGATTTCGGATATCTGCAAATTCAATCCATATGACAGCACAAGATCCAAAATGTGGCCTTTGTCATGCATCGGCTCCGAAACAGATTGCGTGAGATTAAAAGAGTCGATGAGATTGAGAAAGTCTCTGACCAGCGGTCTGGTCTCACAGCAGACATGCACGTTGAAGTCGCCAACAATTGAAAAGTGATCATATTTAAGAGTGACACCCGATACAAAGTCTGCAAAGTCCTGTATAAAGGCTTTGTTAAATTTGGGTGGCCGATAGACCACCGCACAGAGAACAGTCGCAGGGAAGTTTACCTCAAAGAGTTAGAGCTCGAAGCTGGAGCAGCTGACAGCTGGAGACTGCTGGCAGTGAAAGGTAGACTTGAATATGGATGCCAGTCCTCCACCTTTGCCGGTGACGCGAGGAGAGCTGAAGAAACTACATCCAGGGGGAAGGAGCTCCGAAAAAGGAGCAAATTCACCTTCACGGAGCCAGGTTTCCGTTAAGAACATTCCGGCTATTCAGCTTCTACTATGGCGGAGATGGACCAGAGATCAGACCGGACATACGCAAACGATTAAGTAACGTGATACGGAGAAGACGGCTCTGAGTATGATGCCACCAGCATCCTAATAGTCAGGTTAGTAGGCAGTATGCAGTACATACTGTTTGAGTATGTAGTAGGCAGTATGTTCGTATGCGGTTTCAGACACATCATCTGTTTTAGACAAAAAACGAAAAAACAGAAGAACAGAGCAGTTTTCTCGTTTTGTCACTCAGAAACAAAAATCGAAAAAATGGCAAAAACAATTTAAACAAAACGGTCAAATCTGTTTTATTGTCAATTTATCATTTTAATTTTTATCATAATGAATAAAGGAATAAATTGGGGACGTCATGTGACACGGAAGTAACACTTAAAATGTCAAAATAAAAGCCCCTAAACAGTACAGCTGGCTAGAAGATAGATAGATAGATAGAAAGAGAGAGAGAGAGAGAGAGAGAGATAGATAGATAGATAGATAGATAGATAGATAATAGTTTTGAAATTGCAATTTAACTTAAATCTACATTCTTATATCATTTGATTTTTTTTATATCATATCACCAGATTATTTTTTTTGCAAGTCTGCAAAACATTTTGTTTCATATTTTGTTGAACCCAATAAATAATAAATCTTAACCCCAAATTAACATTTATATGAAGATGAGGTCATTAAAAAAAATATCTAATTTCTTTCAGACAAATTTGAGCCAAATTTCAAATCATCACAGATTTTGTTTTGGTTATTAACTTATTTTTTTCAATTTTCTTTTCACAACTGAAGATTTTTTGTGATTTTTTTTAATTAAGTGAAATAATTTTATGTTGTTTAGTTAACATCTTCCAGCCAAATAGAGCATCTTCAAAGTCACCAGCAGAGGTCCCCATCCTCCACCCTGAAGGTTACAAACAGTGACATGGTTTAGGATAATCATGACAACAGCAAAATAATGATAACAATTATACAACATATTACAATTGAACTTAAAGGTACATTGCTCTATCATTTCATTTGGCCTGAGTGACTCATTTTACGAACAGGTATATATTCCAAATGTGTATAAAAATAGGCAACAAACAGTAACATGTAATTTTCAGCTGCCAAAGAATGATTGTGGTTTGTCTATGCCCAAAAATAACTAGATCTAAATTTATAGACATGATCATTTCCAGCAATCAAATATACTTTGTTACCACACAACCATATAGAAATGAGAAAATAACACTTAAAGTGTCATCTTCCTTGTTTCAGTGGACAAATGCACATTATAAATCTACAGAACATATTTCTCTTTACAATTTACCAGAGGATCTAAATATGCAGTGGGGTGTGAGAGATGTCACTGGCTTGCTTTGCAAATATTGTTTTCCTTTCTGCGTGTTGGAGGCCTCTTGGGGCAGCTCTTGTGCCACATAATCAAACAATTACCTACCCACCTACCTACCTGCCTACCAGCTAGCGCTGTTTAGGGGCTTTTATTTTGACAACTGTTACTTCCGTGTCACGTGACGGCCACATTTATATCTTTATTCACTGTGATAAAATCCAAAATAATAAATGGACAATAAACCTGATTGGACCGTTTAGTTTAAATTGTTTTTGTCGTTTTTTCAATTTTTGATTCTGAGTGACAAAACGAGAAAACTGCTCCGTACTTCTGATCACAGAACAGATTATCCGATGATACCCGGACCTACCCGGACCTTGTTGGTTACATGTTGTTTAAAGTTGTTTACAGCTGTGTGTAGCTTTATTACCCAGGGGACATTTGTGGACTATAGATTCATCTTCTCTTTAACTCACTACTTGTGTAAAACATGGTGAAAAAATGAAGCTCAAAGTTGCACTTGGTAATTCTCCAGTGGATTCAGGTGTTATCAGGACATTAAACGGCTGCTGTCAGTTGTCCTCTGGAGGAAAGATGTGAGGGCCGTACTCTAACTCCTAGTCGACCGATAATATCTAAACATTTTATAACACTAGAAGTATTTGGTTGTAGTACTTTGAAATCAAGTACAACAGAGACAATACATGTGACAGTAGTATCTCAAGTCCCATCAAACAGCTTCATTACAGTTAAATGCTCAGACCTTATGTTCCCTTTTAAACGCTGTCACTGCCAGTTATTACAATCTTTTTATATTTGGATCATTAAATGTGAAAAACAGCAAACAGGTGAAACGTATGTTGTTAAACTATTGACTTGAATAATTGAGTGATTATTATTTAGTTTTCTGCATTATGAAGAGTTACTTTCATTGCATGCTGGGATATACGTAAATAAAGCAGGAACAGGAGGAAGATTCAGAAACTTGCTGCAGTCACAATGTGGTTATAAAACGTAAAGAAAAGACTTGATGTGTTTAAATGTGTTTATTCAGGATGAGGAGCACAGCAGGCTCTGACACTCAGTGAGTATTGTTGTTCAACTAGAGAGAGACACAGATATATAAACACTGCAGCACACTGACATCATTGTGTTTGTGGTAGTATTACATTAGTGATGGTTCTACATCGATACACTGGCTTGTATAGCACTGTTAGATAAAATGAGGCTATGTGAGAACCCTGTCAGGGACCACGTTGTGTTCACGTGATGTTTGTGTCAAACTCCAGAGCTGCTTTTATGTCCCAGTCCGTCCCTGAACAGTGGAAAGTGACTGAAGACATAAAGGGCCTGAAAACAAAGGCACCTGTCTGGACTTGAACCTGTGACACCTCTGTTACATGCTGTGTGTCTGAAGCCTTTTTTACACTGCGGTTCCTCCTCAGCGCCGTAACGAAGCTCCGTCCTCATGCCACCTTGTCATTCTACATTGGACCACACAACGCCGCCGCCCCAGAGTCTTTTTAAATAGCGTTCCAGCGTTGCGTCCGCCGTTTCGTTACATTCCGTCCTCTGACGCCGGCTCAGAGGCATCGGAGGACGGAACGTAACAGAGGCATAATAATCATAAAATAATAATGAGCCTGCTGCTCTACTTCAGTTTAATTTAGGCCACTTCTGACCTCAGTTCAAACATGACCTACTCACGCTGAGCCGCCCACAGTGAGAGTAAAACGGTGAAGGACAAAATCAGCTGTCTTTAATGGAGGCTTTTACTGTGAAGCAGCTGCAGGAAGTGTTTGTATTACTAACAGACTACAGGCAGATCCCTGAATGTTTAATAAGACTGTCAGATAGGAAAGCAGTTAATGAAAGGACAGTGTCACAGATCAGAGAGAACCCATACGCAGAATCACAGGGCAGAGGCAGGAGTAAGGCAGCAACAGTTATTTTACTTAGTTTGAGCAATGTACAGTCCTTTCCAGAGGTCAAAACCACAAATCCACAGAATCAGGCAGAGGTACAGAGGCGACAGGCAAAAGTTCAAAAACATGTAGCAAGCACAGGTCAAAATCCAAAAGGCAATACATACAGAACGGCAGGATGCGAAGCAGGAAGAAGCTCAAACTACGATCCGGCAAATGACAAAGGCAAGATGGCTTGTTTAAATACTGAGGGGTGAATGAGCTAACAGGCCACAGGTGTGTGGCAGGAGGAGCAGGCTGGCAAGTGATTGGCTGAAATGAGGGGAAGAGTCAGTGGCATGGAAAAAGCTGGCAGGTGCTGACTGGATAATGAGCAGAGGGGTGTGTGCAGGAGAAGCAGCAGGAGGGTGGGGTCTAAGAGGAGCAGGAGGCTCTAGCAGAGTCTGTGACAGACCAACACTTTCAGTGCTCTCTGTGAGCTATCACAGCTTCTACACAGTGTTGATCACATGGTGACATTTTTCTACCAAACTCAACAAATCATTTCAGTCATAAAGAAATGTCTTCACAGAGAGAAGAAGAGGAGTCATGTTCCTGTGGAGGAGCAGCCGTCCTGCTGTGCTGTGTGTCAGGACGTCCTGAAGGATCCAGTCTCTACCAGCTGTGGACACTGGTTCTGCAGACAGTGCCTCCCCTCATACTGGGACCAGTGTGGTTCATCAGGAGACTCCTCCTGTCCCCAGTGTGGAGAAAGATCCAGAACAACACCTGGACTGCAGACAGCCAGTCAGACCAGCACTTTACAAAGTAAGACCGTCCATCAGTCTGCTGATGTCATCACGTCTGAAACACGGCTTGTTGTTTTCATACAGAGACATTTGTTGTGTCATTCAGCACCAACATTAAGAGCTTTATAAATACCATCACATGTGAACTGATGTGTTCTGCTCCAGCAGACAGATCTGCTCTGTGTCACGTGTCCCCTGTTCTCCTTTGAAGATAGATGAGGGGGGGGGGGGCACATCACTGAGGATCAATCTGTTCTCTCTGCTGTCAATCAAACACGTACCCTGACACACAGTCAGAGGCTGATTTGGACTTTATAACCTTTTGTAACACTCAACCTTTTTATTTTGTCGGGGTTAAAACGCTCAAGGGGTTCTTTTAGAAGAAAAGAAACCTGTAACACTTATAAACAGAAAGTTCCAACTGAGAAACAGTTAATTTCCTCTTAAGATAAGTTTCACCCCTTTTTAGAGCCACTTTGTACTGACAGGCTATTTAAGGGATCAACCAGTGTGCGTCACACAAGTAACTTAAGTTCACTCAGCTCAGTCCGACAAATGAAAATTTAAATACAACAAAACCAACCCTTTAAGTCATTCCATTGTGCATTCAAAACCAACTAAGAGTCCAAAGCTAACGAAATATGAATAAACGAAAGTTCACCTGATTTCTTTTTAGTGCTTTTACACCCAGAAAACAAACAATAAATCCGCCGTCCGTTTGCCTCAACAAAAAGGCGATCGATCACAACTGGTATACCAGTAAACAAATACAAAAAGGCATCGGTCTCACCCAGGTTCAGGAGGGAGAATAATCCACATGATAGATCCTGTCTTTGTTGTTGTTTCCCCTCCTGCGTGTCCAGCCGCGGGAGATGCCCGCACGGAGAGTCGCAATAATCCTTTTAGCTTCTTTCAGTTTCGCCACAGCTCATTCAAAGTTCTTGTTATCCTCATATTTTACTTTCACACTTGAACAGTCTATGGATTATTAAAAGGGTAGCTGCAGTGCTTTCGCCTGGCGCTACATAATTCAATCAGTGCGCACACTGATCCTCCCCCAGCGTCTACGCCACATCCTGCTAATACAACTTCAGCATAGTCATAATTACCAGCCA
This sequence comes from Semicossyphus pulcher, assembly GCF_022749685.1. Classification (NCBI taxonomy): domain Eukaryota; kingdom Metazoa; phylum Chordata; class Actinopteri; order Labriformes; family Labridae; genus Semicossyphus; species Semicossyphus pulcher. Next base: position 4,938,402 of record NW_027211737.1, on the reverse strand, counting down.
TAACTGCCACATGCACACATCCTTTTACTTTACTGTGGAATATTTAAGTTTACCAGCATTAAAGGCAAAACAGGCATTCAAAAACTTAGGCTATCTCTTTGATTTAAAACCTTCTCATGCACTCCCTTTTACAATTGATTTGACACTTACTTTTTTAATGTGGCACTGTCACACTTTAACACTTTATATTTTCTTATATTGATCTTCTTTTTGGCAATAAGATAATCACCAGACTGTCAAATGTTCTTGGTTTCGTTTCACACTATTTTCTCTTTTTAGTAAAAGGTCAGCAGGAGGTTTTAGATCAACATAAGATCAGTCTGAGGACGAGATGTGAACGTGTGACTGAAGGAACTGATGAAACAGGAAGTGGAACCCTCCTCAACAGAATCTACACTGAGCTCTACATCACTGAGGGACAGAGTGAAGAGGTCAACACCCAACATGAGGTCAGGCAGCTTGAGACAGCTTCCAAGATGGAGACCCTCCGTGACACTCCAATCAAGTGCCACGAAATCTTTAAAGCCTTAGCTGACCAACAGACACCCATCAGAGTGGTCCTGACGAACGGCGTCGCTGGTGTTGGAAAAACCTTCTCAGTGCAGAAGTTCACTCTGGACTGGGCAGAGGGCTCGGAGAACCAAGATGTCAGTCTGCTGATTCTGCTTTCCTTCAGGGAGCTGAACTTGATCAAAGACGAGCAGTACAGTCTTCTCAAGCTGCTTCATGATTTCCATCCAACATTACAGAAGCTCACAGCAGAGACGCTCGCTGTCTGTAAACTGTTGTTCATCTTTGACGGCCTGGATGAAAGCAGGCTTTCATTAGATTTCACCAACACTCAGGTTGTGTCTGACGTCTCACAGAAGTCATCAGTCACTGTCCTGTTTATGAATCTCATCAAGGGGAATCTGCTTCCCTCGGCTCTCGTCTGGATAACTTCCCGACCTGCAGCAGCCAATCAGATCCCTCCTACATACATTGACAGGCTAACAGAAGTCCGAGGCTTCACTGACGCCCAGAAGGAGGAGTACTTCAGGAGGAGGTTCAGTGATGAAGAGCTGTCCAGCAGAATCATCTCACACATGAAGACATCCAGGAGCCTCCACATCATGTGTCTAATCCCAGTCTTCTGCTGGATCACTGCTACAGTTCTGGAGCACATGATGACCACAGACCAGAGGGGAGAGCTGCCCAAGACCCTGACTGACATGTACTCACACTTCCTGCTGGTTCAGACAAAGAGGAAGAAGCAGAAGTATGATGAGGGACATCAGGTGAGTCCTCAGGAACTGATGGAGGCTGACAGGGAAGTTCTTCTGAAGCTGGGGAGGCTGGCGTTTGAACATCTGGAGACAGGAAACATCATGTTCTACCAAGAAGACCTGGAGCAGTGTGATCTGGATGTCACAGAGGCCTCGGTGTACTCAGGAGTTTGTACTGAGATCTTTAAAAGAGAGTGTGTGATCTTCAAGAAAACAGTCTACTGCTTTGTTCATCTGAGCGTTCAAGAGTTCCTGGCTGCAGTCTACATGTTCCACTGTTACACAAACAAGAACACACAAGTACTGGAGGCTTTCCTAGAAGAGAATGATAGGACGAACCCCTCCCTTGATGACTTTTTGAGGAGAGTCATGGAGAGATCCCTTCAAAGTAAGAATGGTCACCTGGACCTGTTTGTTCGCTTCCTGCATGGCCTCTCTCTGAAGTCCAACCAGAGAGAGGCCATGAAGGAAGCAAACAAAAGTGGTCTCATGGACCTGTTTGTTCGCTTCCTGCATGGCCTCTCTCTGAAGTCCAACCAGGGACTCTTAGGAGGCCTGCTGGGCCGGACAGACAACAGTCCAGAAATCATCCAGAGAGTCATCAACAACCTGAAGGAGATGAACAGTAAAGATATCTCTCCTGACAGAAGCATCAACATCTTCCACTGTCTGATGGAGATGAACGACCACTCAGTACACCAGGAGATCCAAGAGTTCCTGAAGTCAGAGAACAGATCAGAGAAAAAACTCTCTGAGATCCACTGCTCTGCTCTGGCCTACATGCTGCAGATGTCAGAGGAGGTTCTGGATGAGTTGGACCTGCAGAAGTACAAAACATCAGATCAGGGACGACTGAGACTGATTCCAGCTGTGAGGAACTGCAGAAAGGCTCGGTGAGTCCAGATGTGATTAAAATTACAAATCAGGTTAATAAGTAGTTCAGTTCTTCAAACATCATCACTATAGAATTATCATTACTCTTAAATACTGTTCCACTCTTTTATTGCACAAATGATCTGTCAGTTTATTCTGTCACAGATTCTCTTGAGCTGTTTCAAATGTTTGAAATGCAAAACTGTTGTTTCAGTCAGTTTTGTTTCCTGCTGTCAAGTTCATGAAGGAAAAGCTTTTCTAGTTATTTCTAATATGTGTCACCTTTGACCTTTTTTCTGCTGATGTTTTATCACAGCAGCATTTAACGACATATATATATAACAGTATTTTCCAGCTATCAGTAAAATGATTACTACATGAGTAGATTCTGCAAGGTGTGCTATATAACCAATAACTATGACCACTATTCTTCAAAGTTTAAAAAAAGATCTGTTTCATTTTCTAAAGCAGATTTCTGAAGACAGAGAGAATTGCTTTCATGTGATTATTTCTGCCATGTTTCTGGTCAGGACAGAGGATGGTCGGGGACGCAACACACTCTGCTTTATATTTTCTATTTCTACAAAGCACTTTATTTTACTTTGTGATGCTCTGTATATATCCAGTGTTTCTGTTGTCAAAGCACTTTGTAAACGTGTTTCTACAAAGTGCTATAGATAAAGGATAAGTGTTATTAGTATGATTCAGATGTAGTATCTAATGTTTGCTGCAGCCGCTGTGGCCACAGGTGAAACTATGGGATCATGTTGAGAGCTGTAACACAGTGATTTGGTAGCACAAGCAGAGAATCGTCATCAAACCTGCAAACTGGTTCAGTGATGTCAGTTACACAACAATATCTATGTACAGTTTGCTAACATTAGCTAACATTAGCTTCTGTAAACTGCTGCTCATACGACACAGACTGTCACAGTAACACCCCTGAGTGTGTTGAACTGAGCAGTGGTGCATTTAGCTGCTCATGAGTTCCACAGTTTACAGAGGGAGGTTGTGTTACATGGCTGTGTTTGAAGTGTTTCCTGATATTCTGTTGCTCACAGAAAGAAGCTGACAGGTGTTTCTCTCTCTTGTTGCTGTAGAGAAGAGTAGGAGCAGGAAATGCACAGCTTCCACCAATATTTAAGGTCTGATGAATATCTCAGAACATTCTGGTCAAATCCAGACTTTTAAAGAGATCGTATACACACCAGTGTTATTTCTCTTAATACTGATACACTGAGAACATCTTTCTGGTGACATCATGGTAACGATAATTAAACCTTACCGGTTTGTTAACTGTGTTTGTTTGCTGAATAAGTTCTTCAGATGCTCACAACAGAATGTAGACGACAGAACTTCATGCGCTCAGCTGTCATACACATCAAAATGTTTGATTATTATATTATTTAAATATGTCCACGTCTAATACTGTCAATAGTTCCCTTTGGTTTCGGTCCCACTTGACAGCAGTCACTGATTTTTCCCACTCATGCACGTGAACCTGAAAGCAGCAGGTAGCCAGCAAAGACAGATCGTCTTTTTAACTAAGTTGTAAAAATGTCTTTTAATCAAGACGACCTCATGTTAACTTTTTGGAGACAGACGTTTTCTCCTCCTTTATCTGCATATTAAAGCAAATCAAAGATTCAAAGTGTGCAGGTACGAGAGGGAGTGAGGAGAATTATTGTTTCATGTCAAACACAGAAAGATAAGATGAGCTGAACCCTGAGGTGAACAGCAAACTTAGATTTTTATTTAACCTGATGTGTCAAACTGTGATCAGACTCACGAAGTAAACACAAAGTGTCTCTTTCATTATAACATATCATGTAATTAATGTGTCATAACAGACTTGTTGGCTGTGGACTGTCAGAGACTCACTGTGAAGTTGTGGCCTCAGCTCTGAAGTCCAACCCCTCCCATCTGACAGAGCTGGACCTGAGCAACAACGATCTGCAGGATTCAGGAGTGAAGCTGCTGTCTGCTGGAGTGGAGAGTCCAAACTGTAGACTGGAGACTCTTCAGTAAGTTTACTGACTGTAGCATGTAGTGTTTCTTATGAGGTTTTAAAGTTTTGGGTCATTAATCTTCAGGATGGACCTGATCACAGATCTGAAGGAGTGATTTAAAAATGTTCTGTCTTTCCAAACAACAAGTCAAGAAAAGAAAAAGGAGAAATTAATTGTTTGAAAGTTTCCACACGACTCACATTGGTGTCGATCAGACCGTGAAGATGATGTCAGCAGTGACGAGGCTGTAGTGTGTGTGAGGGATGTGAACGATGTCGTAGATCTGATGATAGCAGATGAAAACAGGCTGCAGAGAGTTTGAGCTTCTGTGTCACAGACAGAGAGACAGGGTCGATACAGGAAAGAGAGACATGAATGCAGAGCTCAGTAAAGGTGAAGGAAGGAACTGTGATGATCTTCATGGTATCAGAAGCTGACAGCCCACACAGCTGCTGTGCTGTGGTGTGCATCAAAGCAGAGCTAAGAGTAATAAACAGCAGCCTAACAGCAGCCACAACAACACAACAGAGCAGGATTCAAGGTCTGTTTGAAGGTTTAAAAAAAGACTGATGTAATTAGTACAAGAATATCAGTCATAGTGTTTGTGATTTACAACATGAACAGACTGTACATTTATGCAGATTTTATTGACCAAAGTTCAGTCAAACTTTAGAAGCTGGATAAAGATTAAATGACACATCAAAGTCATTTGAACAGGTCAAAAGGTGCAGCATCCTTCAAAAGAACAAGTGTTACACCTGCTTAAAGCCACATGAAGAGATGATTCTGAGTGACAGCATTAAGTTTGAGTTATCTAAGCTTCTATATTATTTCCTGTTCTTCTTTCTAACAGATCAAAGTGTTGCTTTGTTTTCATGTCAGCATTGAGGACTTATCTGAAGAAACAACTTTAGATTTCAGCTAAAACAAATCAATAGTCTGCACCAGAAACATGTTTGTCTTAATGCAGAGGTTCATATTGATTCAAGTCAGTCTCATTACAACACTCACATTCCCACATGCACATCTATTTATAGAGTTATTTAATGCCTGTCATCTTTCCTTCTGTCCATACTGTCTGTGAAGAAATCCTCTCATAACCTGACTCCAGTGTTACGAGATGGAGGACAAACATTCAGTCTGTCACTTTACAAAATGACTTTTACAGTTGAGCTTAAACTAATAGAGGCTTCAGCAGACTGAGCGACACATATCAAGTGTTTAGTGTTTGGCTGTCTGCTTGTTGAGCTGCAGTGGAGGAATAGTGACTCAAAGAGTGAATTTGGTTCTTAGTTTGAAACGTTGGTGGACACAGACTTGATTTGGCTGACTCAGACTGCTGAAGCTTCATATTAGTTTCACATGAACTTATGGAGTTTATCCTGCTGTGTAGTTTTGCTAGGAAGGGACCACTTCACACTCACTGGGGACAGTAGGAATCATTACTGCCACTAATGAGTCTTTCATGTGCAGACAGCATGTGGCTGTTATTTTAAGACTTCAACAAATGTGGACATCTCCTTTTATTACATAGACCTACTAAGCCCCAAATACAGTAAGAAGAAGGCCATTGAATAAATGAATTAGTGAACAGTGTTTAGTCCAACATGTCTGATGTGTTAATGGTTCTCTAATGACACACGTGACTGACATCAGCAGCATGTTATGAACCTGTGCGGACATGAAAAGGTGTATGACTGACTGCAGAAGGCTGACGTCTTGATGATCCACATAACACAATGGAAAAGTCACTCCACTCATTTTAAGGGAAATCTGTCATTTTATCTTCATCATTTATTCAGATTGAGGGGCTGCAGGTTGTCAGAGAGGAGCTGTGCTTCTCTGGCCTCAGCTCTGAAGTCCAACCCCCCAGTCGTCACTTTCTGCAAATAAAAGACCTCAATGAGAATATTTGATTTGACAGTCGGAGAAATGTTGTTTACAATCAAACAAAAGTTCATTTTACTCAAACACAAACCGTTAAATAGTAGAACCAGAGAAAAACATGTTTTAGAAGTGGTCTCAGTTTGATCTTTGAACCTGATCACAGATTTGAACATCATAACAGACCAAGAAGCACTAAACTTTAACTTGTATCAGACTGTGAGTGTGTTATATTTGAACTTGTCACACTTGCAGAGTTTAAGAGGTGAAGTCACTGCGTCTTTATTGAAGTAGCAGCATGTTGTCATTAATATTAATGAGAGCTCTTTTTCACTTTGTGTATTTCACACATTTGAACCTGCATCCTGTTGTGTTCAGGTGTTTGGAGTTTCTATTTTCTAACCTTTGACCTTCTTCACCTTCTTCAGCTCTGAACACATTATTCAACATTAAAGGATTTCATGCAGGAACATTGTCTTCTAAAGTCTCATCATTTATTCTTTATTCAGATTGAGGGGCTGCAGTCTGTCAGAGATGAGCTGTGCTTCTCTGGCCTCAGCTCTGAAGTCCAACCCCTCCCATCTGAGAGAGCTGCAGCTGAGTGACAACAAGCTGCAGGATTCAGGAGTGAAGCTGCTGTGTGGTTTTCTGGAGAGTCCACACTGTAGACTGGAGACTCTGAGGTCAGAAACCATGTTTTACTTCTGTGCTGAGATTAATATGATGTGAAAGTTGTGTTGACACTAAACTGCAGACATAAGGCTGATATTATACTGATCCACACTGAGTATCTTAATGCTAAAGTCTGTTTTCTTCTTCACTGCTTTAGTCCATTGACTGTAGCAGAGCAATGTTGAGTTCCACATTTAAAACCTTCATAGAAGAAGAAAAATCCTACACTGTATAATTCACTGTGAACCTCTGAAACACCTGATTTCATCTTTTATTCCACATCATGTTTTTAAATAAATCAGTCATAGATACATTTATTAATTATTCAGTTTGTACGAGCAGAAAATAACAAATATATTCAGTATTTAGTTTTTCCAACATTCTGATTGAAATCTTTGTTTCTTGTAACGACTGAAAAGTTTCAAGTGAAGATGCTTTGAGTTTCTGGCTCCACTATTTCTAACAGAAATACTGTCCATGTCTTTGTTCACATTCCCCAAAATTCATCCTGACATATTTGGCATGTTGGAAACTTTATTATTCTGAGTCGACTCTTCAGTTATTTTCTGCTGGTTTTTATTGTATTTCTTGTTTGTTGTGTTTGGCTGCACAGCAGGAGTTTGTATAGATGGAGCCACTGGTGCTTCTTGTGTTCCGCCCTGAAAAATGAGGAGAAATAATCACACAGTGATCGGGTGATGTTTCCTCAGAGACATCTGAAGTTAAATGAGCAAAGTGCTGTGATTTCTCCTGGTGAGGGATTAAAAGACCACTTTCACCATCACAGAAGACCTCTATTGCAGTTTAAATTCAACAACAAAGAATCAATCAAATGTTTTAAAATATCACCTAATTCACTTTACAACCAGGGCTTGACATTAACTTTTTTGCTCACTAGCCACATTTTGTTTCTTCACCTTGTCACAGCCGTACGTCCTACAGTCAGTGCAGCTACATTATTTTCTTTGCTGGACCATTTTCAGCGACCTGACCTTTTGGTCTTTTCTTTTTCTTTTTCTCTTTTTCATTTTCTGTTTCACCAAGTTTTCTTTTCTTTGTTGTCTCTACTCCGGGCTTTGTTACACTTCTGTGCAGCCACATTATGATTCTTCACAGGGGCTTCATGTGTGGTCACTGGCGAGCAAATGCAAGGCAGTACAGTGTGCAGGTAGTGCTCATGTCCGCTCTGTAATCAAATGAACACGGAGCCTCACTCACCTTAATAAGACTTGAAAAAACATAATACAAAAAACTGTGATGCAGACTGGCAGCACAGAGAGGGGAGAGCTGCTGCGCAGGTGCACAGAGGGAGGGAGGGAGGGAGCGGGTGAGTATGGACTGAAGTGATGACATGAAATTTAGTTTGATCACGAAGCCTGACGCTCCTCTCTGTGTTTATCAGTGAAATATATGAAGTACACAGCATATGGACATATGCCAGCTTGTGGGGAGTTTATATTTTATAGTAGCCTACCTGTGCGCGGAAATACGGACAGATCACGATGTTATTGAGCCAGGTAGAAAGACAGATCTGTGTCATATCTGCTCCTCTCCTAACGTGTGTCTCCTCCCTGCGCCGCATGATAAATGATAAACTACGTGTGGATCACCTCCGGTTCAGTTCATTCACAGCCTGTGGATGTGGTTAAATGCTTTATAAATATGATTGTTCGTGGAAATACAGGGACAGATCTCGACCCTATTTAGTCAGGGGTAGAGAACCACGCACAGATCGGTGTCATCACTGCGCTGCATGATTGTAAACCGCTCACTGCTGGATCACATGATTATAAACTGTGATAAACTGTTCATAGATCACACTCTGGATCATCTCTCTCTCACCGCGCTGTCTCTCCCTCTCGTCAGATCAGGATTGTCCCGTATTAAAAACTTTAAAGCAGTCTCCTTACTGAAGAAAAATAGAATGCCACCCGCCAGAGTGGCTAGTGAGAGTGAGTGAGTCACCCGCCACTGCCCAATTCTACCTGTCAAGGTACCTGTCTAATGTCAAGCCCTGTTTACAACCATTTTAATAGTGTAACAGTTTTTAAATATCTTTTCTATTTGAATCAGTCCTCATAAATGTTTGATCTTTTGAACCTGATCACAGATTTGAACATCATAACAGACCAAGAAGCACTAAACTGTAACTTGTATCAGACTGTGAGTGTGTTATATTTGAACTTGTCACACTTGCAGAGTTTAAGAGGTGAAGTCACTGCGTCTTTATTGAAGTAGCAGCATGTTGTCATTAATATTAATGAGAGCTCTTTTTCACTTTGTGTATTTCACACATTTGAACCTGCATCCTGTTGTGTTCAGGTGTTTGGAGTTTCTATTTTCTAACCTTTGACCTTCTTCACCTTCTTCAGCTCTGAACACATTATTAAACATTAAAGGATTTCATGCAGGAACATTGTCTTCTAAAGTCTCATCATTTATTCTTTATTCAGATTGAGGGGCTGCAGTCTGTCAGAGATGAGCTGTGCTTCTCTGGCCTCAGCTCTGAAGTCCAACCCCTCCCATCTGAGAGAGCTGCAGCTGAGTGACAACAAGCTGCAGGATTCAGGAGTGAAGCTGCTGTGTGGTTTTCTGGAGAGTCCACACTGTAGACTGGAGACTCTGAGGTCAGAAACCATGTTTTACTTCTGTGCTGAGATTAATATGATGTGAAAGTTGTGTTGACACTAAACTGCAGTCATAAGGCTGATATTATACTGATCCACACTGAGTATCTTAATGCTAAAGTCTGTTTTCTTCTTCACTGCTTTAGTCCATTGACTGTAGCAGAGCAATGTTGAGTTCCACATTTAAAACCTTCATAGAAGAAGAAAAATCCTACACTGTATAATTCACTGTGAACCTCTGAAACACCTGATTTCATCTTTTATTCCACATCATGTTTTTAAATAAATCAGTCATAGATACATTTATTAATTATTCAGTTTGTACGAGCAGAAAATAACAAATATATTCAGTATTTAGTTTTTCCAACATTCTGATTGAAATCTTTGTTTCTTGTAACGACTGAAAAGTTTCAAGTGAAGATGCTTTGAGTTTCTGGCTCCACTATTTCTAACAGAAATACTGTCCATGTCTTTGTTCACATTCCCCAAAATTCATCCTGACATATTTGGCATGTTGGAAACTTTATTATTCTGAGTCGACTCTTCAGTTATTTTCTGCTGGTTTTTATTGTATTTCTTGTTTGTTGTGTTTGGCTGCACAGCAGGAGTCCGTTTCACAAAGCAGGTTCAACAAACTCTGAGTCTATCCCTGAACTCTGAGTTGATCTACTCTGAGATAGGAAACTCTGAGTTTTTGGTTCCAACAGCTGATCAGAGTTAGTTCAATCAACTCTGAGTAAGTTCAGCCAGAGTTAAGTGCGTGCACTTTGACTATAAAAAGCCAGCCTTAATGGAGCCCCGATACCACGATTCACCGTGGCAACGGTACACAAAAAGAGGTCCTCCTACGTCACACCAGTGGAGCTCGAAATCCTCATGCGGACGTTCAGCGAATACGAGCATGTTTTTAGAAAAATAAAGTAACACGGCTGCAGCTGCAAAAGAGAGAGAAGCGGCGTGGGAAGAAACTGCTGCTCAAGTAAATTTGCAAGTTTGAACTGGTCTATTTATTTAATACTTAATCACGACCGGAAGCTAAAATGTATATTAATTTAGGAGCAATCCAGCGGGAGAAAAAAACATACATGGAAGCAGTTAAAAATAAAATACCAGAACATCACTCAAAGGTGCGGCTCAGGCAGAACAGGCTCATGGCTGAACCTCACTTCAGTCATATTTTAAATATTAAACTAATGAAACATCATTCAGTGGCTGTGTTAATGTGCATCAGCTTTATCCCTAACATGATGCTGACTTCACATACATTATAATTCATGTTTATTAAATGAATGTGTTAGTTTAAATAAATAAAAAAATTCCAATAACTTAAGGTGTCTTATTTGAGCGCTCTCGGCAGTGGTGGTGGAAAATCTAAAAGTTATGACTTTGACACAGATTTGTCTTTTGATTTTTTTTATCATAATTATAAAAGACTTTTGCAAAGCGGTCAGAGCAGCACAGAGACGCAACGTTTCTTTTTTTTTAATTTGTAACCGCTCAAACACGCGTGAGACGGGCTGAATGAATGAGGAAGTCGAATGAGGGTTTTTTGTATTCTAGAGGGAGGAGACGGAACGAAACTCTGAGTTTCCTGAGGAACACCTGCTCCCGACCAGGTTAGGTTCAAAGAGTCTGTTACTACGGTAACTGACCGAGAGCTTAAGTTACCTCTCTCTGTGAAACAGGCTAGAGTTACCCCTCTTTCTCTGGTTTGAGTTACCTCCCTTTGTGAAACGGAAAACTCAGAGTTTCCCTCATTTCAGGGTTAACAGACTCAGAGTTTTCAATAAACCTGCTTTGTGAAACGGACCCCTGGAGTTTGTATAGATGGAGCCTCTGGTGCTTCTTGTGTTCCGCCCTGAAAAATGAGGAGAAATAATCACACAGTGATCGGGTGATGTTTCCTCAGAGACATCTGAAGTTAAATGAGCACCCTATTTAGTCAGGGGTAGAGAACCACACACAGATCGGTGTCATCACTGCGCTGCATGATTGTAAACCGCTCACTGCTGGATCACATGATTATAAACTGTGATAAACTGTTCATAGATCACACTCTGGATCATCTCTCTCTCACCGCGCTGTCTCTCCCTCTCGTCAGATCAGGATTGTCCCGTATTAAAAACTTTAAAGCAGTCTCCTTACTGAAGAAAAATAGAATGCCACCCGCCAGAGTGGCTAGTGAGAGTGAGTGAGTCACCCGCCACTGCCCAATTCTACCTGTCAAGGTACCTGTCTAATGTCAAGCCCTGTTTACAACCATTTTAATAGTGTAACAGTTTTTAAATATCTTTTCTATTTGAATCAGTCCTCATAAATGTTTGATCTTTTGAACCTGATCACAGATTTGAACATCATAACAGACCAAGAAGCACTAAACTGTAACTTGTATCAGACTGTGAGTGTGTTATATTTGAACTTGTCACACTTGCAGAGTTTAAGAGGTGAAGTCACTGCGTCTTTATTGAAGTAGCAGCATGTTGTCATTAATATTAATGAGAGCTCTTTTTCACTTTGTGTATTTCACACATTTGAACCTGCATCCTGTTGTGTTCAGGTGTTTGGAGTTTCTATTTTCTAACCTTTGACCTTCTTCACCTTCTTCAGCTCTGAACACATTATTAAACATTAAAGGATTTCATGCAGGAACATTGTCTTCTAAAGTCTCATCATTTATTCTTTATTCAGATTGAGTGGCTGCAGTCTGTCAGAGATGAGCTGTGCTTCTCTGGCCTCAGCTCTGAAGTCCAACCCCTCCCATCTGAGAGAGCTGCAGCTGAGTGACAACAAGCTGCAGGATTCAGGAGTGAAGCTGCTGTGTGGTTTTCTGGAGAGTCCACACTGTAGACTGGAGACTCTGAGGTCAGAAACCATGTTTTACTTCTGTGCTGAGATTAATATGATGTGAAAGTTGTGTTGACACTAAACTGCAGTCATAAGGCTGATATTATACTGATCCACACTGAGTATCTTAATGCTAAAGTCTGTTTTCTTCTTCACTGCTTTAGTCCATTGACTGTAGCAGAGCAATGTTGAGTTCCACATTTAAAACCTTCATAGAAGAAGAAAAATCCTACACTGTATAATTCACTGTGAACCTCTGAAACACCTGATTTCATCTTTTATTCCACATCATGTTTTTAAATAAATCAGTCATAGATACATTTATTAATTATTCAGTTTGTACGAGCAGAAAATAACAAATATATTCAGTATTTAGTTTTTCCAACATTCTGATTGAAATCTTTGTTTCTTGTAACGACTGAAAAGTTTCAAGTGAAGATGCTTTGAGTTTCTGGCTCCACTATTTCTAACAGAAATACTGTCCATGTCTTTGTTCACATTCCCCAAAATTCATCCTGACATATTTGGCATGTTGGAAACTTTATTATTCTGAGTCGACTCTTCAGTTATTTTCTGCTGGTTTTTATTGTATTTCTTGTTTGTTGTGTTTGGCTGCACAGCAGGAGTTTGTATAGATGGAGCCACTGGTGCTTCTTGTGTTCCGCCCTGAAAAATGAGGAGAAATAATCACACAGTGATCGGGTGATGTTTCCTCAGAGACATCTGAAGTTAAATGAGCAAAGTGCTGTGATTTCTCCTGGTGAGGGATTAAAAGACCACTTTCACCATCACAGAAGACCTCTATTGCAGTTTAAATTCAACAACAAAGAATCAATCAAATGTTTTAAAATATCACCTAATTCACTTTACAACCAGGGCTTGACATTAACTTTTTTGCTCACTAGCCACATTTTGTTTCTTCACCTTGTCACAGCCGTACGTCCTACAGTCAGTGCAGCTACATTATTTTCTTTGCTGGACCATTTTCAGCGACCTGACCTTTTGGTCTTTTCTTTTTCTTTTTCTCTTTTTCATTTTCTGTTTCACCAAGTTTTCTTTTCTTTGTTGTCTCTACTCCGGGCTTTGTTACACTTCTGTGCAGCCACATTATGATTCTTCACAGGGGCTTCATGTGTGGTCACTGGCGAGCAAATGCAAGGCAGTACAGTGTGCAGGTAGTGCTCATGTCCGCTCTGTAATCAAATGAACACGGAGCCTCACTCACCTTAATAAGACTTGAAAAAACATAATACAAAAAACTGTGATGCAGACTGGCAGCACAGAGAGGGGAGAGCTGCTGCGCAGGTGCACAGAGGGAGGGAGGGAGGGAGCGGGTGAGTATGGACTGAAGTGATGACATGAAATTTAGTTTGATCACGAAGCCTGACGCTCCTCTCTGTGTTTATCAGTGAAATATATGAAGTACACAGCATATGGACATATGCCAGCTTGTGGGGAGTTTATATTTTATAGTAGCCTACCTGTGCGCGGAAATACGGACAGATCACGATGTTATTGAGCCAGGTAGAAAGACAGATCTGTGTCATATCTGCTCCTCTCCTAACGTGTGTCTCCTCCCTGCGCCGCATGATAAATGATAAACTACGTGTGGATCACCTCCGGTTCAGTTCATTCACAGCCTGTGGATGTGGTTAAATGCTTTATAAATATGATTGTTCGTGGAAATACAGGGACAGATCTCGACCCTATTTAGTCAGGGGTAGAGAACCACGCACAGATCGGTGTCATCACTGCGCTGCATGATTGTAAACCGCTCACTGCTGGATCACATGATTATAAACTGTGATAAACTGTTCATAGATCACACTCTGGATCATCTCTCTCTCACCGCGCTGTCTCTCCCTCTCGTCAGATCAGGATTGTCCCGTATTAAAAACTTTAAAGCAGTCTCCTTACTGAAGAAAAATAGAATGCCACCCGCCAGAGTGGCTAGTGAGAGTGAGTGAGTCACCCGCCACTGCCCAATTCTACCTGTCAAGGTACCTGTCTAATGTCAAGCCCTGTTTACAACCATTTTAATAGTGTAACAGTTTTTAAATATCTTTTCTATTTGAATCAGTCCTCATAAATGTTTGATCTTTTGAACCTGATCACAGATTTGAACATCATAACAGACCAAGAAGCACTAAACTGTAACTTGTATCAGACTGTGAGTGTGTTATATTTGAACTTGTCACACTTGCAGAGTTTAAGAGGTGAAGTCACTGCGTCTTTATTGAAGTAGCAGCATGTTGTCATTAATATTAATGAGAGCTCTTTTTCACTTTGTGTATTTCACACATTTGAACCTGCATCCTGTTGTGTTCAGGTGTTTGGAGTTTCTATTTTCTAACCTTTGACCTTCTTCACCTTCTTCAGCTCTGAACACATTATTAAACATTAAAGGATTTCATGCAGGAACATTGTCTTCTAAAGTCTCATCATTTATTCTTTATTCAGATTGAGGGGCTGCAGTCTGTCAGAGATGAGCTGTGCTTCTCTGGCCTCAGCTCTGAAGTCCAACCCCTCCCATCTGAGAGAGCTGCAGCTGAGTGACAACAAGCTGCAGGATTCAGGAGTGAAGCTGCTGTGTGGTTTTCTGGAGAGTCCACACTGTAGACTGGAGACTCTGAGGTCAGAAACCATGTTTTACTTCTGTGCTGAGATTAATATGATGTGAAAGTTGTGTTGACACTAAACTGCAGTCATAAGGCTGATATTATACTGATCCACACTGAGTATCTTAATGCTAAAGTCTGTTTTCTTCTTCACTGCTTTAGTCCATTGACTGTAGCAGAGCAATGTTGAGTTCCACATTTAAAACCTTCATAGAAGAAGAAAAATCCTACACTGTATAATTCACTGTGAACCTCTGAAACACCTGATTTCATCTTTTATTCCACATCATGTTTTTAAATAAATCAGTCATAGATACATTTATTAATTATTCAGTTTGTACGAGCAGAAAATAACAAATATATTCAGTATTTAGTTTTTCCAACATTCTGATTGAAATCTTTGTTTCTTGTAACGACTGAAAAGTTTCAAGTGAAGATGCTTTGAGTTTCTGGCTCCACTATTTCTAACAGAAATACTGTCCATGTCTTTGTTCACATTCCCCAAAATTCATCCTGACATATTTGGCATGTTGGAAACTTTATTATTCTGAGTCGACTCTTCAGTTATTTTCTGCTGGTTTTTATTGTATTTCTTGTTTGTTGTGTTTGGCTGCACAGCAGGAGTCCGTTTCACAAAGCAGGTTCAACAAACTCTGAGTCTATCCCTGAACTCTGAGTTGATCTACTCTGAGATAGGAAACTCTGAGTTTTTGGTTCCAACAGCTGATCAGAGTTAGTTCAATCAACTCTGAGTAAGTTCAGCCAGAGTTAAGTGCGTGCACTTTGACTATAAAAAGCCAGCCTTAATGGAGCCCCGATACCACGATTCACCGTGGCAACGGTACACAAAAAGAGGTCCTCCTACGTCACACCAGTGGAGCTCGAAATCCTCATGCGGACGTTCAGCGAATACGAGCATGTTTTTAGAAAAATAAAGTAACACGGCTGCAGCTGCAAAAGAGAGAGAAGCGGCGTGGGAAGAAACTGCTGCTCAAGTAAATTTGCAAGTTTGAACTGGTCTATTTATTTAATACTTAATCACGACCGGAAGCTAAAATGTATATTAATTTAGGAGCAATCCAGCGGGAGAAAAAAACATACATGGAAGCAGTTAAAAATAAAATACCAGAACATCACTCAAAGGTGCGGCTCAGGCAGAACAGGCTCATGGCTGAACCTCACTTCAGTCATATTTTAAATATTAAACTAATGAAACATCATTCAGTGGCTGTGTTAATGTGCATCAGCTTTATCCCTAACATGATGCTGACTTCACATACATTATAATTCATGTTTATTAAATGAATGTGTTAGTTTAAATAAATAAAAAAATTCCAATAACTTAAGGTGTCTTATTTGAGCGCTCTCGGCAGTGGTGGTGGAAAATCTAAAAGTTATGACTTTGACACAGATTTGTCTTTTGATTTTTTTTATCATAATTATAAAAGACTTTTGCAAAGCGGTCAGAGCAGCACAGAGACGCAACGTTTCTTTTTTTTTAATTTGTAACCGCTCAAACACGCGTGAGACGGGCTGAATGAATGAGGAAGTCGAATGAGGGTTTTTTGTATTCTAGAGGGAGGAGACGGAACGAAACTCTGAGTTTCCTGAGGAACACCTGCTCCCGACCAGGTTAGGTTCAAAGAGTCTGTTACTACGGTAACTGACCGAGAGCTTAAGTTACCTCTCTCTGTGAAACAGGCTAGAGTTACCCCTCTTTCTCTGGTTTGAGTTACCTCCCTTTGTGAAACGGAAAACTCAGAGTTTCCCTCATTTCAGGGTTAACAGACTCAGAGTTTTCAATAAACCTGCTTTGTGAAACGGACCCCTGGAGTTTGTATAGATGGAGCCTCTGGTGCTTCTTGTGTTCCGCCCTGAAAAATGAGGAGAAATAATCACACAGTGATCGGGTGATGTTTCCTCAGAGACATCTGAAGTTAAATGAGCACCCTATTTAGTCAGGGGTAGAGAACCACACACAGATCGGTGTCATCACTGCGCTGCATGATTGTAAACCGCTCACTGCTGGATCACATGATTATAAACTGTGATAAACTGTTCATAGATCACACTCTGGATCATCTCTCTCTCACCGCGCTGTCTCTCCCTCTCGTCAGATCAGGATTGTCCCGTATTAAAAACTTTAAAGCAGTCTCCTTACTGAAGAAAAATAGAATGCCACCCGCCAGAGTGGCTAGTGAGAGTGAGTGAGTCACCCGCCACTGCCCAATTCTACCTGTCAAGGTACCTGTCTAATGTCAAGCCCTGTTTACAACCATTTTAATAGTGTAACAGTTTTTAAATATCTTTTCTATTTGAATCAGTCCTCATAAATGTTTGATCTTTTGAACCTGATCACAGATTTGAACATCATAACAGACCAAGAAGCACTAAACTGTAACTTGTATCAGACTGTGAGTGTGTTATATTTGAACTTGTCACACTTGCAGAGTTTAAGAGGTGAAGTCACTGCGTCTTTATTGAAGTAGCAGCATGTTGTCATTAATATTAATGAGAGCTCTTTTTCACTTTGTGTATTTCACACATTTGAACCTGCATCCTGTTGTGTTCAGGTGTTTGGAGTTTCTATTTTCTAACCTTTGACCTTCTTCACCTTCTTCAGCTCTGAACACATTATTAAACATTAAAGGATTTCATGCAGGAACATTGTCTTCTAAAGTCTCATCATTTATTCTTTATTCAGATTGAGTGGCTGCAGTCTGTCAGAGATGAGCTGTGCTTCTCTGGCCTCAGCTCTGAAGTCCAACCCCTCCCATCTGAGAGAGCTGCAGCTGAGTGACAACAAGCTGCAGGATTCAGGAGTGAAGCTGCTGTGTGGTTTTCTGGAGAGTCCACACTGTAGACTGGAGACTCTGAGGTCAGAAACCATGTTTTACTTCTGTGCTGAGATTAATATGATGTGAAAGTTGTGTTGACACTAAACTGCAGTCATAAGGCTGATATTATACTGATCCACACTGAGTATCTTAATGCTAAAGTCTGTTTTCTTCTTCACTGCTTTAGTCCATTGACTGTAGCAGAGCAATGTTGAGTTCCACATTTAAAACCTTCATAGAAGAAGAAAAATCCTACACTGTATAATTCACTGTGAACCTCTGAAACACCTGATTTCATCTTTTATTCCACATCATGTTTTTAAATAAATCAGTCATAGATACATTTATTAATTATTCAGTTTGTACGAGCAGAAAATAACAAATATATTCAGTATTTAGTTTTTCCAACATTCTGATTGAAATCTTTGTTTCTTGTAACGACTGAAAAGTTTCAAGTGAAGATGCTTTGAGTTTCTGGCTCCACTATTTCTAACAGAAATACTGTCCATGTCTTTGTTCACATTCCCCAAAATTCATCCTGACATATTTGGCATGTTGGAAACTTTATTATTCTGAGTCGACTCTTCAGTTATTTTCTGCTGGTTTTTATTGTATTTCTTGTTTGTTGTGTTTGGCTGCACAGCAGGAGTCCGTTTCACAAAGCAGGTTCAACAAACTCTGAGTCTATCCCTGAACTCTGAGTTGATCTACTCTGAGATAGGAAACTCTGAGTTTTTGGTTCCAACAGCTGATCAGAGTTAGTTCAATCAACTCTGAGTAAGTTCAGCCAGAGTTAAGTGCGTGCACTTTGACTATAAAAAGCCAGCCTTAATGGAGCCCCGATACCACGATTCACCGTGGCAACGGTACACAAAAAGAGGTCCTCCTACGTCACACCAGTGGAGCTCGAAATCCTCATGCGGACGTTCAGCGAATACGAGCATGTTTTTAGAAAAATAAAGTAACACGGCTGCAGCTGCAAAAGAGAGAGAAGCGGCGTGGGAAGAAACTGCTGCTCAAGTAAATTTGCAAGTTTGAACTGGTCTATTTATTTAATACTTAATCACGACCGGAAGCTAAAATGTATATTAATTTAGGAGCAATCCAGCGGGAGAAAAAAACATACATGGAAGCAGTTAAAAATAAAATACCAGAACATCACTCAAAGGTGCGGCTCAGGCAGAACAGGCTCATGGCTGAACCTCACTTCAGTCATATTTTAAATATTAAACTAATGAAACATCATTCAGTGGCTGTGTTAATGTGCATCAGCTTTATCCCTAACATGATGCTGACTTCACATACATTATAATTCATGTTTATTAAATGAATGTGTTAGTTTAAATAAATAAAAAAATTCCAATAACTTAAGGTGTCTTATTTGAGCGCTCTCGGCAGTGGTGGTGGAAAATCTAAAAGTTATGACTTTGACACAGATTTGTCTTTTGATTTTTTTTATCATAATTATAAAAGACTTTTGCAAAGCGGTCAGAGCAGCACAGAGACGCAACGTTTCTTTTTTTTTAATTTGTAACCGCTCAAACACGCGTGAGACGGGCTGAATGAATGAGGAAGTCGAATGAGGGTTTTTTGTATTCTAGAGGGAGGAGACGGAACGAAACTCTGAGTTTCCTGAGGAACACCTGCTCCCGACCAGGTTAGGTTCAAAGAGTCTGTTACTACGGTAACTGACCGAGAGCTTAAGTTACCTCTCTCTGTGAAACAGGCTAGAGTTACCCCTCTTTCTCTGGTTTGAGTTACCTCCCTTTGTGAAACGGAAAACTCAGAGTTTCCCTCATTTCAGGGTTAACAGACTCAGAGTTTTCAATAAACCTGCTTTGTGAAACGGACCCCTGGAGTTTGTATAGATGGAGCCTCTGGTGCTTCTTGTGTTCCGCCCTGAAAAATGAGGAGAAATAATCACACAGTGATCGGGTGATGTTTCCTCAGAGACATCTGAAGTTAAATGAGCACCCTATTTAGTCAGGGGTAGAGAACCACACACAGATCGGTGTCATCACTGCGCTGCATGATTGTAAACCGCTCACTGCTGGATCACATGATTATAAACTGTGATAAACTGTTCATAGATCACACTCTGGATCATCTCTCTCTCACCGCGCTGTCTCTCCCTCTCGTCAGATCAGGATTGTCCCGTATTAAAAACTTTAAAGCAGTCTCCTTACTGAAGAAAAATAGAATGCCACCCGCCAGAGTGGCTAGTGAGAGTGAGTGAGTCACCCGCCACTGCCCAATTCTACCTGTCAAGGTACCTGTCTAATGTCAAGCCCTGTTTACAACCATTTTAATAGTGTAACAGTTTTTAAATATCTTTTCTATTTGAATCAGTCCTCATAAATGTTTGATCTTTTGAACCTGATCACAGATTTGAACATCATAACAGACCAAGAAGCACTAAACTGTAACTTGTATCAGACTGTGAGTGTGTTATATTTGAACTTGTCACACTTGCAGAGTTTAAGAGGTGAAGTCACTGCGTCTTTATTGAAGTAGCAGCATGTTGTCATTAATATTAATGAGAGCTCTTTTTCACTTTGTGTATTTCACACATTTGAACCTGCATCCTGTTGTGTTCAGGTGTTTGGAGTTTCTATTTTCTAACCTTTGACCTTCTTCACCTTCTTCAGCTCTGAACACATTATTAAACATTAAAGGATTTCATGCAGGAACATTGTCTTCTAAAGTCTCATCATTTATTCTTTATTCAGATTGAGTGGCTGCAGTCTGTCAGAGATGAGCTGTGCTTCTCTGGCCTCAGCTCTGAAGTCCAACCCCTCCCATCTGAGAGAGCTGCAGCTGAGTGACAACAAGCTGCAGGATTCAGGAGTGAAGCTGCTGTGTGGTTTTCTGGAGAGTCCACACTGTAGACTGGAGACTCTGAGGTCAGAAACCATGTTTTACTTCTGTGCTGAGATTAATATGATGTGAAAGTTGTGTTGACACTAAACTGCAGTCATAAGGCTGATATTATACTGATCCACACTGAGTATCTTAATGCTAAAGTCTGTTTTCTTCTTCACTGCTTTAGTCCATTGACTGTAGCAGAGCAATGTTGAGTTCCACATTTAAAACCTTCATAGAAGAAGAAAAATCCTACACTGTATAATTCACTGTGAACCTCTGAAACACCTGATTTCATCTTTTATTCCACATCATGTTTTTAAATAAATCAGTCATAGATACATTTATTAATTATTCAGTTTGTACGAGCAGAAAATAACAAATATATTCAGTATTTAGTTTTTCCAACATTCTGATTGAAATCTTTGTTTCTTGTAACGACTGAAAAGTTTCAAGTGAAGATGCTTTGAGTTTCTGGCTCCACTATTTCTAACAGAAATACTGTCCATGTCTTTGTTCACATTCCCCAAAATTCATCCTGACATATTTGGCATGTTGGAAACTTTATTATTCTGAGTCGACTCTTCAGTTATTTTCTGCTGGTTTTTATTGTATTTCTTGTTTGTTGTGTTTGGCTGCACAGCAGGAGTCCGTTTCACAAAGCAGGTTCAACAAACTCTGAGTCTATCCCTGAACTCTGAGTTGATCTACTCTGAGATAGGAAACTCTGAGTTTTTGGTTCCAACAGCTGATCAGAGTTAGTTCAATCAACTCTGAGTAAGTTCAGCCAGAGTTAAGTGCGTGCACTTTGACTATAAAAAGCCAGCCTTAATGGAGCCCCGATACCACGATTCACCGTGGCAACGGTACACAAAAAGAGGTCCTCCTACGTCACACCAGTGGAGCTCGAAATCCTCATGCGGACGTTCAGCGAATACGAGCATGTTTTTAGAAAAATAAAGTAACACGGCTGCAGCTGCAAAAGAGAGAGAAGCGGCGTGGGAAGAAACTGCTGCTCAAGTAAATTTGCAAGTTTGAACTGGTCTATTTATTTAATACTTAATCACGACCGGAAGCTAAAATGTATATTAATTTAGGAGCAATCCAGCGGGAGAAAAAAACATACATGGAAGCAGTTAAAAATAAAATACCAGAACATCACTCAAAGGTGCGGCTCAGGCAGAACAGGCTCATGGCTGAACCTCACTTCAGTCATATTTTAAATATTAAACTAATGAAACATCATTCAGTGGCTGTGTTAATGTGCATCAGCTTTATCCCTAACATGATGCTGACTTCACATACATTATAATTCATGTTTATTAAATGAATGTGTTAGTTTAAATAAATAAAAAAATTCCAATAACTTAAGGTGTCTTATTTGAGCGCTCTCGGCAGTGGTGGTGGAAAATCTAAAAGTTATGACTTTGACACAGATTTGTCTTTTGATTTTTTTTATCATAATTATAAAAGACTTTTGCAAAGCGGTCAGAGCAGCACAGAGACGCAACGTTTCTTTTTTTTTAATTTGTAACCACTCAAACACGCGTGAGACGGGCTGAATGAATGAGGAAGTCGAATGAGGGTTTTTTGTATTCTAGAGGGAGGAGACGGAGCGAAACTCTGAGTTTCCTGAGGAACACCTGCTCCCGACCAGGTTAGGTTCAAAGAGTCTGTTACTACGGTAACTGACCGAGAGCTTAAGTTACCTCTCTCTGTGAAACAGGCTAGAGTTACCCCTCTTTCTCTGGTTTGAGTTACCTCCCTTTGTGAAACGGAAAACTCAGAGTTTCCCTCATTTCAGGGTTAACAGACTCAGAGTTTTCAATAAACCTGCTTTGTGAAACGGACCCCTGGAGTTTGTATAGATGGAGCCTCTGGTGCTTCTTGTGTTCCGCCCTGAAAAATGAGGAGAAATAATCACACAGTGATCGGGTGATGTTTCCTCAGAGACATCTGAAGTTAAATGAGCACCCTATTTAGTCAGGGGTAGAGAACCACACACAGATCGGTGTCATCACTGCGCTGCATGATTGTAAACCGCTCACTGCTGGATCACATGATTATAAACTTTGATAAACTGTTCATAGATCACACTCTGGATCATCTCTCTCTCACCGCGCTGTCTCTCCCTCTCGTCAGATCAGGATTGTCCCGTATTAAAAACTTTAAAGCAGTCTCCTTACTGAAGAAAAATAGAATGCCACCCGCCAGAGTGGCTAGTGAGAGTGAGTGAGTCACCCGCCACTGCCCAATTCTACCTGTCAAGGTACCTGTCTAATGTCAAGCCCTGTTTACAACCATTTTAATAGTGTAACAGTTTTTAAATATCTTTTCTATTTGAATCAGTCCTCATAAATGTTTGATCTTTTGAAC
The DNA here is from genome assembly GCF_022749685.1 of Semicossyphus pulcher. NCBI lineage: Eukaryota > Metazoa > Chordata > Actinopteri > Labriformes > Labridae > Semicossyphus > Semicossyphus pulcher. The sequence continues at coordinate 4,915,535 of NW_027211737.1, read as the reverse complement.
CTGATCACAGATTTGAACATCATAACAGACCAAGAAGCACTAAACTTTAACTTGTATCAGACTGTGAGTGTGTTATATTTGAACTTGTCACACTTGCAGAGTTTAAGAGGTGAAGTCACTGCGTCTTTATTGAAGTAGCAGCATGTTGTCATTAATATTAATGAGAGCTCTTTTTCACTTTGTGTATTTCACACATTTGAACCTGCATCCTGTTGTGTTCAGGTGTTTGGAGTTTCTATTTTCTAACCTTTGACCTTCTTCACCTTCTTCAGCTCTGAACACATTATTAAACATTAAAGGATTTCATGCAGGAACATTGTCTTCTAAAGTCTCATCATTTATTCTTTATTCAGATTGAGGAGCTGCAGTCTGTCAAAGAGGAGCTGTGCTTCTCTGGCCTCAGCTCTGAAGTCCAACCCCTCCCATCTGAGAGAGCTGCAGCTGAGTGACAACAAGCTGCAGGATTCAGGAGTGAAGCTGCTGTGTGGTTTTCTGGAGAGTCCACACTGTAGACTGGAGACTCTGAGGTCAGAAACCATGTTTTACTTCTGTGCTGAGATTAATATGATGTGAAAGTTGTGTTGACACTAAACTGCAGTCATAAGGCTGATATTATACTGATCCACACTGAGTCTCTTAATGCTAAAGTCTGTTTTCTTCTTCACTGCTTTAGTCCATTGACTGTAGCAGAGCAATGTTGAGTTCCACATTTAAAACCTTCATAGAAGAAGAAAAATCCTACACTGTATAATTCACTGTGAACCTCTGAAACACCTGATTTCATCTTTTATTCCACATCATGTTTTTAAATAAATCAGTCATAGATACATTTATTAATTATTCAGTTTGTACGAGCAGAAAATAACAAATATATTCAGTATTTAGTTTTTCCAACATTCTGATTGAAATCTTTGTTTCTTGTAACGACTGAAAAGTTTCAAGTGAAGATGCTTTGAGTTTCTGGCTCCACTATTTCTAACAGAAATACTGTCCATGTCTTTGTTCACATTCCCCAAAATTCATCCTGACATATTTGGCATGTTGGAAACTTTATTATTCTGAGTCGACTCTTCAGTTATTTTCTGCTGGTTTTTATTGTATTTCTTGTTTGTTGTGTTTGGCTGCACAGCAGGAGTCCGTTTCACAAAGCAGGTTCAACAAACTCTGAGTCTATCCCTGAACTCTGAGTCGATCTACTCTGAGATAGGAAACTCTGAGTTTTTGGTTCCAACAGCTGATCAGAGTTAGTTCAATCAATTCTGAGTAAGTTCAGCCAGAGTTAAGTGCGTGCACTTTGACTATAAAAAGCCAGCCTTAATGGAGCCCCGATACCACGATTCACCGTGGCAACGGTACACAAAAAGAGGTCCTCCTACGTCACACCAGTGGAGCTTGAAATCCTCATGCGGACGTTCAGCGAATACGAGCATGTTTTTAGAAAAATAAAGTAACACGGCTGCAGCTGCAAAAGAGAGAGAAGCGGCGTGGGAAGAAACTGCTGCTCGAGTAAATGTTCAAGTTTGAACTGGTCTATTTATTTAATACTTAATCACGACCGGAAGCTAAAATGTATATTAATTTAGGAGCAATCCAGCGGGAGAAAAAAACATACATTGAAGCAGTTAAAAATAAAATACCAGAACATCACTCAAAGGTGCGGCTCAGGCAGAACAGGCTCATGGCTGAACCTCACTTCAGTCATATTTTAAATATTAAACTAATGAAACATCATTCAGTGGCTGTGTTAATGTGCATCAGCTTTATCCCTAACATGATGCTGACTTCACATACATTATAATTCATGTTTATTAAATGAATGTGTTAGTTTAAATAAATAAAAAAATTCCAATAACTTAAGGTGTCTTATTTGAGCGCTCTCGGCAGTGGTGGTGGAAAATCTAAAAGTTATGACTTTGACACAGATTTGTCTTTTGATTTTTTTTATCATAAATATAAAAGACTTTTGCAAAGCGGTCAGAGCAGCACAGAGACGCAACATTTCTTTTTTTTAAATTTGTAACCACTCAAACACGCGTGAGACGGGCTGAATGAATGAGGAAGTCGAATGAGGGTTTTTTGTATTCTAGAGGGAGGAGACGGAACGAAACTCTGAGTTTCCTGAGGAACACCTGCTCCCGACCAGGTTAGGTTCAAAGAGTCTGTTACTACGGTAACTGACCGAGAGCTTAAGTTACCTCTCTCTGTGAAACAGGCTAGAGTTACCCCTCTTTCTCTGGTTTGAGTTACCTCCCTTTGTGAAACGGAAAACTCAGAGTTTCCCTCATTTCAGGGTTAACAGACTCAGAGTTTTCAATAAACCTGCTTTGTGAAACGGACCCCTGGAGTTTGTATAGATGGAGCCACTGGTGCTTCTTGTGTTCCGCCCTGAAAAATGAGGAGAAATAATCACACAGTGATCGGGTGATGTTTCCTCAGAGACATCTGAAGTTAAATGAGCAAAGTGTTGTGATTTCTCCTGGTGAGGGATTAAAAGACCACTTTCACCATCACAGAAGACCTCTATTGCAGTTTAAATTCAACAACAAAGAATCAATCAAATGTTTTAAAATATCACCTAATTAGCTTTACAACCATTTTAATAGTGTAACAGTTTTTAAATATCTTTTCTATTTGAATCAGTCCTCATAAATGTTTGATCTTTTGAACCTGATCACAGATTTGAACATCATAACAGACCAAGAAGCACTAAACTTTAACTTGTATCAGACTGTGAGTGTGTTATATTTGAACTTGTCACACGTGCAGAGTTTAAGAGGTGAAGTCACTGCGTCTTTATTGAAGTAGCAGCATGTTGTCATTAATATTAATGAGAGCTCTTTTTCACTTTGTGTATTTCACACATTTGAACCTGCATCCTGTTGTGTTCAGGTGTTTGGAGTTTCTATTTTCTAACCTTTGACCTTCTTCACCTTCTTCAGCTCTGAGCACATTATTAAACATTAAAGGATTTCATGCAGGAACATTGTCTTCTAAAGTCTCATCGTTTATTCTTTATTCAGATTGAGGGGCTGCAGTCTGTCAGAGAGGAGCTGTGCTTCTCTGGCCTCAGCTCTGAAGTCCAACCCCTCCCATCTGAGAGAGCTGGAGCTGAGTGACAACAAGCTGCAGGATTCAGGAGTGAAGCTGCTCTCTGATCTTGTGGAGAGTCCACACTGCAGACTGGAGACTCTGAGGTGAGTCCATGTTGGTTTCAGTAGTATTGTACTAAACACAGTTATTATCACAGCAAAGATCCATATTGTCTGCTAAACCTCCAACCCTCCCAGTGGCTGCTGTCCTCAGTGAAGCTGTGAGAGGAGAACAGAGACAGGCTTCAGGATTGGACAGAAACACAGAGAGCAGTCTCTCTTCTGCAGTCATGATGCGTTCAGGGTCTCTCAGCAGTTAAGTTCCACTGTGTACTCAAGGCCTGTTAAGACTTGTGGTATGAACAGACTGAAGTCTCTGCTGGTCTTTAAACTGGATGTGCTGCATCGCTGACTGACAGCTGATGAAGGGACTCTCTGTAAACACTGATGTATGACTTCTGTTGTCTGTCTTCTTCTCTCATCAGGTGGGAGTAATGATCTCTGTCAGAGTGTGGGCGATCAGGAAGGTGGTCGTGTTGTCAGAGGATCAGCTGTGTCCTGATGATCCAGAGGGTGAAGCAGCAGCAGCAGCTTGTGTGTGTGGAGGCTCTGACTGGGCCATGTTACTGGGAGGTAGAGTGGAGAGGAGAGCTTCAGCCAGCAGTGACTGACAGAGGAATCACACCCAGTGGAGGTGACTCTCGGTGCTGGAGTCTAAACTGCTCTGAGATCAGCTCCACTGTCAGACACAGAGTCCACCATCATCCCCGTGTGTTCCTCTGGGTGTGACAGAGTATCATCACAGTATGTGGACTGCTCTGCTGCTGCTCTGTCCTTCTGCACAGTCTCTGCAGACACACTGAGACTCCTCCACTCTGCTGCTCCACACTCCACCACCTCCTCCACCCTCCACCTGGACCTGGACTTCATTTAGTCTTTATTTCTGAACCAAAGTGACTCTGCAGGTTACTTCTTTTTAGGACACATTCATCACTCATTTAAAGTGCACACAGGTTAAATCCCTGTGATCTGGTGTGAAGCCTTTTGTTATCTGTGTTTTTCTGTGTGTCATACCTGCACACTGTTGAATGGTGGAGAACATTATACTATATCTAACAGACGGATCACATTATGCATAAGAGTGACATTATGACTCTGTATCCTTTTCTCTTCTGTATGTTCACATTCTTGTTTCATATGAATAAACCGTTATATTCTGTAACAGACGGCATTATTTACAGAAACCAGTGAGCTGACACCACAACACTAATGAAGGTGTTAGAATGGAGAGAAACTTCACATCACTTTCTCTTAATGCCACACGTTCAAATAAATGAGAAGGGCTCCAATAAGATCATGGAGCCTCTACAATGTCAGAGCCCCCGCCTGCATCAACATGTGAGCCAAATGTTTTTTTCCTCTGTGCTGAACACAAAATATTAAAGACAGTGTTGTTATTATTCCAGCTGATCCTCAGGCCCTGTGATCCGATCACAAGTGGTCGTCTCTAAGCACAGCTGTTCACACCTGGAGTTAACGAGCCCCTCAAATGCGTCTTCAGTGAACACTTATGATCGGATCTCACTTTCCCGCTCTGTATGCAAATGAACTCGGAGCTTCGTTCACCTTCATTAGACTTTGAAAAAATATCATATATGAAGAAACATGATGCAGACTCACAGCACAGAGAGGGGGAGAGCTGCTGTGCACGAGCAGAGGGAGGGAGGGAGGGAGCAGGTGATCATGAAGCCTGATGCTCCTCTGCAGCTCTGTGTTCATCAGTGAAATATGAGGACTACAGTGTTTCTTCATTTAGACTGAGGCGGCCCGCCATAGTCTAATTTTTCCCGCCACAGTTTCTTATTGAACAGAAAATATTTCAATTCTGAAGTGCACATGTGCAATAGTCACATCGCAGGACGTGTGATTGTGAGGCAAATGAAGTGGAACACATCAAGCTGCTGCTTTATTGTTGCTCGGTGCAAAAGGAGAACTCGACAGTTTCTCGTTTTCCATGAGTAATCCACAGAAAAAGTCTGATATCACATTAGTGCAGCTCTTCATCAGAGCACAGAGTGAACTGACGCTGAGTCTGTCACCTGCCTGTAAACTGTTTTAGTTTTTCACTTTGGCAGTGAGTGGGCGGGCACAGTCACTGTAGTGCTCCTGAATATAATTGGCTAAAGGGATACAGTCAATTAAACTGTTTCCGGGTCGAAGCTGCTCTCACTTCTCCAATTTACAAAATGTCTCAGCGCTGTTTTCCTCCCTGTTTTAACCGCTCTGAGTCTAAAAACACCCTCAGTTGTCTTTTTATTGATCGCCATGTGTATGTAACGGGTGTCTGACGTGTATGTTATCGCAGAGGGTGAAATAGATCAACTATGACGCGAAACAATGTTTTTACCTGTGGATGCTACCGTTAGCTGACCTTAGCTAACCTTAGCCTCAAAGCATACAAATGGTTGGCAACCGGAACAGGAAGAAGTGGGTTTACAGCAATAAAAACCCTTATAGAAACTTTCAGCCCACATCAGGAGTTTGTTACCAAACGGACCAAAGTAGCTACAGGTTGTTGTTTTGATCCAGCAAGAGTGATAATGCCATCTAGCTCCGCTCCAGCTCAGCATTCAGCAGACGCAATTCCACCGCCACCAACACACAACAGCCACAACAGGGCGGCTGAGGCTCAGTGGTAGAGTCGGTCGTCTTTCAATCGGATGGTCGGAGGTTTGATCCCCAGCTCCCTCAGGCTACATGTCAAAGTGTCCTTGGGCAAGACACTGAACCCCAAATTGCTCCTGGTGAATGGGTGAATGTGATATGTAGTGCAAAAGCAGCTTTGAGTGGTCGCAAAGACTAGAACAGCGCTATACAAGTACAGTCCATGACACAGCGCGACCTGAGCAGCAAGAGCGTCAAATCTGTGAGTGAGACTGCGAGTGCGTTCGTTAGTGAAGACCGCTTTGTGGCCGGATAAAATTATAGATAAGGAGAGGGTTGAAATCGTAAACAAAGGCCCCAAAAAGGAGAGATCAAGGTCCCAAAGGTTAATAGTTGTATGTAGTTTTTAGACCGTGGTTTACACTAACACCTTCTAAATTGGCCTTTGACAGCCATAAGCTGCTGCTAATTCAGTTTGTTAAAGTGTAAATGAGTCAATCGTGAATTCTCATACACACCGACAGTTCATATTGTAAACACACACTCAGGCACGTGGTGTGCGCACACACACAGACGCGCGCACTCTCTCACACACACACACACAAACTTCAGCTAGAAAATAATGGAATGTCAAATACTTCATCACAAAACATGTACTATACTTTTGTCTTAAAAGTGACATTTTATGTTCTTATAACCTTTTTCTTGCTCTGTTGTTTTCTTCCAACTGACTGTTACTTGAAGTTCTTCTGTTAGAGCAGTTACAATTCACATTTGGGTCTGTCCTTTAGTTATGTGGCTCTGTTAACTGAAAAGAGCGCCTCCAAATAGTTGCTCACTGGCTATGATTCAGTTCAGCAGGATGGAGAAGGGCCTCACATCGGTCTTTGCATGGGGCCCTAAAATCACTAAACCCGCCCTGCAGGATGGCATAACATGGAACTTCAACCCACCAGCAGCTTCCCATCAGGGTGGTTTCTGGGAGCCTGATTCGTTCAGTCAGAAGTGTTCTCACCTCAGTTCTTAAGCAGGAAACTCTGGATGACAAAGGGCTCCAGACTATTTTCTGTGAGGTTGAGGCAATATTAAATGACAGACACGTCACTGAAGTCTGAGATGACCCGGATGATCTTGAAGCCCTCACAGCAAACCACATTTTAATGTTAAAGGGCAAGTCAATCATGCCACCAGGACTGTTTGACCAAAAGGATCTGTACGTCAGGATAAGGTGGAAGCAAATACAATACATGGCTCTTTTGGAAGAGATGGATTTCTGAGTATCTGCCTATGATGCAAGAGAGACGAAAATGGACAAGGCCAAGAAGAAGCCTCACTCCTGGAGACACTTGTTGCAGACGCCACAGCTCCAAGAGGATCTTGGGTGATGAGGAAAGTTTTGGATGTCAGACCAGATGCAAAGGGACGGGTACGCTCTGTGTGCCTTCAAACGAGGACCAGCATTCTGGAGAGGCCTGTGATGAAGCTCTGTCTGCTACTGGAAGCAGCAGTCTATCATCATGAACTAACTCTCTCTTTCTCTACCTCTATTTTTCTCTCTCTCTTTCTCTCTGTCTAACTTGTTTTGTTGCAGGTTCATCAAGAAGATGATTTATTTAAGGTTAATGCGTAACACACAGAATATTCCTGATTGGTAGTTCATGTTGCAGGAGTAGCTCCTTTTTTATTGCAGATAATTATAATTGTGATATTATGCACAATCAGGGGCCGGAGTGTAGGAGCTCTTTATTTGTGTATTTAGTTGTGTCTTTAGTTTACTAATAATAAGTAGTATAGTTTGATTATTCTCGGCGTTTGCTTTATTTAGATTAGATTTTTGATCATATTTTCTTTTGCTAGTTATTTGTTTTCACTCATTGCACATTTCTCATTTCCCTTCCTGTGAGTCTTCTCCAGATGCTCATCACCACACCCATCACAACAGCTACCTGAGAGGAGCTTCTCTACTTTGAAGAGGAACAAGACTTTCCTCACAGTGACGCAGGATTTCTTCATGCTCTGACTTTGCTGCTTAAAGCAGCTTCCAGGAAACTTTCATTTGACACTGTGAAACTTTGTCAAACAGTTTTTAGAAGCGTTCATACACCTCGCTCATCCTACAGCTGACACATTTGGATGCTTTGTTATAGTAACTCTGTTGATAAAGCTGCAGTCACAAACAGACCAGCAGATCGTGCCTCTGAGTAAGCTGAGACATTTTAGCTTTGAAGCACAAGTCTGCTGGAGTTCACTTTCTCTGCACCTCAGAGCACTTTACTGCCATGCCTGTGTCCATGTAAGTGTCATTACTGCCAACTGCTCTCCATGTTCACATATACTTTTACATTTGTGTGTGAATCTGCCCGTGTGGGTCACCAACATAACATGTCGAGATGTCTGTGAAGTCGTCATTAACTTCTTTATTTTGTGTTTGAATAAAATATGGGCTGCACGGTGGTGCAGTGGTTAGGCTGCCTCACAGCTAGAAGGTCACTGGTTCAAACCCTGGTTTGGACAAAGTTGGCATGTTCTCCCCGTAAATGGTAAATGGACTGAACTTATAAAGCGCTTTTCTAGTCTTTGCGACCACTCAAAGCTGCTTTTACACTACATGTCACATTCACCCATTCACACACACATTCACACACTGATGGCAGAAGCTGCTACGTAAAGTGCCCAACTGTCAATCAGTCATCACAGTTATACAATTTGGGGTTCAGTGTCTTGCCCAAGGACACTTGGACCATGATGGCTTTCTTGGTCATTTGCATATTTTACATGTAATGTGACATCCACTCCTTGACTTTATCAACAACAAACTCGTAATAAAACCCTGCAGGACTGAAACGCCACAAACTTTCTGTCTCCAAAACAAGATGGACAAGTTTTGAGCATTTAAGTGAAATCTGAAGTTTCATATTGATGTGCAGTGTGTGAGAAGCTACGATGACTTCACACTGAAGAACTACAGCAGAGCTGTCTGAGAGAAGAGTCCAGTTTGGTTTAATAAAGTAACTCGGAATAAGAAGCTCAGACGACTGAAACATGATGACGTTTACATTCATAATAATAAAACAGAAACACTAAAAGTCACATGTTAATATGGCTTCATTGATTCTTCCTCAGACTGAGCTTTAGGAGCTTCATCCAGGATGATGCTGCTGTGTGAGCACTGAGCATGCTCACACACACACACACACACATGCACACACACACCTGCTCTCAGCGGTCAGGATGGAGGACAGAGGGAGGGGGCCGGTCAGAGGGGGTTAAATTACAGAGAAGAGGAAAAAATCCTCCCTTTCCTTTTTTGGTTCCAACCTGTTTGTAGAGTTACCAACAGAAAAAAGGTCCATTCCTCCCGAACACTGCTGATGACGCTCTAAAAGCGTACCCTGTTTAAATACACACATAAAGCTGCATTCAATCTTTGGAGGACTCATATCTGTTGGAGTTGCTGTGCCCATCCATTCGGCACCAAACGCTTGTGTAAAAAAATACGGTCCTGTTGCTGGATGTGAGGCAGCAGCTGGCGCTGGCACCCCGATGCCCCCGGTAGAGAACACTGCTGTGGTTGCTGCAGGAAGTCAGTGAGGGCTGCTGGCGTCCCAGTGCCAAATGTAGCAGCGGAGTTAAAGTGCTGGAGCTCCTGAAGGAAGAAACCATCGGGCCCTGGTGTCACAGTAACACCTGCCCCTCCACGTACTGTGTTTGCTGCAGCGAGGCAGCGGTGAAGTGCATCCCAGGACTTTAACACTCTTTCCTCATGATCTAAAGCTAAATGTAACAAATGATTACAAGGACATACATTTGATGAAGGGTTATTTATAATTAATGATTAATTATTAATAATATAATCAGCATCTTTATAAAAATTCAACAGATAAAATAAGCGGAGCTGAAACAGAGAAATAAAGGGTTAAATCATCATTCAAGTGTTATAAACAAGTGAAAACAAAACTAACAGAATAAGAAATAAAAATCTAAATGTGTTATAAACTTAGTTTGACAGCTTGGGATCAAAATGTACAACATATTTTCCCTTTAACAGCTTCTTTGCTACAGAAACAGAAACAGACATTAAACTGCACTTCTGTTCTTCACAGCTAGGGGGCGCCGAGTCCCTTTGTAAACTCCATTTGTGGGGCAGTCAAAGAGAGTTAGACAGCTGACCTCTCAGTGACCTTCTGTTGCTTCTTTTTGTCCTCCTTAATTCTTCTTCTTGTTCCTGCGTCATTCATTTAAAAAAGGGTCAAAGATCAAAAGTCAAACTTCATCATGAACAAGCATCACATCGTTACCCCGACTGTTGCACATTTATCCTGATTTCAAATATCAAATGTAGCAGTGTTTGTATTGATGTCATAAATCAGATCTGTGTCGTGTGTCATTTATCATTAATACATATGATGGTGTTTCTGGCATCCAGCGTCTCCTGGAACAAAGAGCACCTTCACTTCTGTCAGAAGAAACATTTTCAGTTACATTTCAGTAAAAAGTCCTGTTGGATTGTTGGTTTGATCTTACAGCTGATGCTTACAGAGACGAGGGTGGAGGACAATGACTGTGGACCTGAATGGAGATCAGAGGGAGGAGAACATGTTGAATCAGTCAGACTGACTCTGGAACCAGAGGTGAGTGTGTATCGTCGGCCGCTCCACTTTAACTCTTTAGCTTGGACGCTGCGATGAGTCCCTGTGATGCTGTTATCCCACTGACACCACTGGAGCTTCTGTATCGTGTTCTCTCTCTGCACTAAAGCTCCTCAGACTTGTAGTTTTCTCCCAAAGAGCCCAAACATCTGAAGACAGGCGTGAAGGTTTCCCTTCTGATCACGACTTCTCCCCAAACACACCAGTTTGAGTCGCTAAAAACATGATTCCCTCCATTTGTTCTTTGAGCTGGTGTTTTCCCTGAATGTTGCAGCTTCCTGTGATGTGTTAATGCTCTACAGTCTGCTCTAACATTAACACATCGTCCTCCTTCTGGGCCACCTTGTTCAACACTTTCTTCTCATCTTCTTTACACTGATGAAATCCCAATAGTGATGATATCACCATGTCGTCAGTGATGTCACCACGATATCTGCAGAGACAGATCAGCATCCCTTTTCCTCTTAGTTTTCAGCTTCTGTTGGAGAACACACAAAGTGAGGGATAATGTCGGAGTGCTGCCTCACCATGAAGCTCGTCACTTCTAAAGAAATCATTTATTTTGATTTCAAAGTGTTTTAATGCTGCGTCTAACAAATTAACTCGTCTGTAAGATTTTAGAGTTGGAGCTGCCTGACCCTGCAGCCTTCTTAAAATGAGCTTTTGTAATCCACATTAAACTGAACATTTACACTGATGGAGGAGTGAGACAGGTAACAGGGACCACATGAGTCACTGAGGCTTTCTGTCACTGTCAAAGTCTGTCTTTAGTCCACACCGTGCTCACTGTAGTGTTTACTTCACGTGCCTCTTTTTATGCAGGAGATTTCTGTGTCATCACGCTCTGTGTCTTTTTTTCTGCAGTTTTCATCTTTATTTATTTTCTCTTTCAGCCAGACGTGAAGTTTAACAGAAATCCTGCACATTGACGTGATCGGATGTCGTCCTTCGGTCTGTGATCAGGATTAAATGTGTTCTGTTATTCTGAACAGATATTACAGTGCAGTAATTAACCAATCAGAATCGAGTATTCAACATAGGGTTACACTTAAACAGAGGCTAATGCACTAAACAATAGTTCATTTAATAACAGGTGCTCACAGTGAAGCTGGAGGACAACACTGACCCTGAAAGCAGAGACTGTTTGGTTCCTTGCACATTAAAGCAGGTGCAGTTCCTCTGGAGTCCACTTGAGGCTGTCTCCAGCAGTGAGTCAGTCCCCATAGAGCCCCATGTTAAAATGAGTCATTGGAGCCCTTTGGAGATTTTTTCATACAGAATTGAACCAATCATCTGTCTTGCTGTGCGCTTTATTACACGAACCAAGAAGTCTGTGCTTCAGTGTTTTTGGAGAGTGAAAGTTATCACTATTAATTATTGAACAAATAATATTTATATGTTAGCACTAATTAGCAGCTATCTGTGTTTGTGCTCAACGCATTCTCATACAACGGTTTGTATGATATCCTAGGAAAAGTTATGCACAATTTATCGTGCGGAATCCTACGAATGGTCAGCAACACGAGTGATCAGCGCGCCTGTGCAAGCCCCTGCAGTGAAGAACCCAGGACATCGGCCTCCCTGCGCCTCAGGTAAGGTCTCTAAATTGTAATAGCTATTTTCTCATGAAACCAGTTGATTTTGTCAATAACAAAAACGTTTTTGACAAATTTGACTAATGAACGTCGTGAAAAGTAGCCAGCGTTACCAACTTCAACTTGGTAAGATTTGATGATTTGTAACGCAATTAACGTGAGGCTAAGGCTAACGTTAACATCCAGTTACATGGCTAACGTTAGCTAAGTTACTTTTATGGTTTTATTGCAAAACGTTACTATTAACGTTAGTGTTTTGGTTGAATGCTCTCCGACGTGTAACTAAGTATCCCCAAACCCTTTGTTTACCAACTTAATGATTTGGTCTTTTAACGTTAGACTGCACCAATGTTGATGATGGAGAGAGGAATAGCTATGATGTATGCTTGTTGTTCAAGTCCTCTACCATCTTCTCTCTCTCTGCTCTTCACCTCTCTTGTCTAAACGCATTGCATTGCAAGTGTGTGTGTGGACAATTATGCATGGTGGGTCTTGAGGAAAATAACACCTCTTGGGGGGGGTCCTGCCATAAAAAAGTTTGGGAACCACTGCTGTAGAGTCCAGACTACTTAGCTAAAGGTATGTTACTGGAGAAGGTTGACTTGACATATGTGCTCACCATACTTTTATTACTGTTTTACAGATAACCAGTTTCCCCCACCCCTCAGTCTCAGGACCTTGTAAAACAAACCAACGGCTCTTTTAGCCCTCCTGTTATCCTTGGGGTCAATTTGACCCCATTCAATGTTTATCATTCAAAAAATAATAGTTGACTTTTTTTTTTTTGCTTCATATTTCATGACTTTTCCTTATTTGATGGGGACAACTGATTATGCATAAAATTATCATGATGATATTTTTTCAATGTGCTGAACACATGAAGCACGCATTGGTGTTCCTCTGGGGTCAATTTGACCCAAAGCTGTTTTAGCTGTGTAAAACTTGTCTGTGTGTGTGTGACCTAACATCCCCACACCTGCAGGTGCAGAGTTAATACTTTTGAGTTGATACATAACAGGGGGGGGGACAACTATTCCCACCAGAACTTTGATTCTTCTCGTGGTGTGGGCATGTGGGAAACAACTTGACTTGTGAACTCCTCCCAAAATGAGGAAGCCAATGTAGGCTTGCGAGTTGATCACATCCAAGTCTTTCCAACTACACATGCCTCCCCTCTCAAATTATCATCTCAAGTACAATATTTTCAATTGATGGTTATATGAAGAGCTCGAATAATGACTTTATGTCTTCAACATGGCTGACTGTGTGTCTGGTGGGACACACTCTTAGCAGCACGTCTACCTTATTGTTGAAGTGAGTAGAGGGACCATAATTTTCCATTTTTGGTGCTAACGTGACATGGGGGAGGGGGAAACAATATTCTCATGAGAACTTTCCCGCACCATGGGCATGAAGGTGTGTGTGTGGAGGGCAGGGTATTCCCGCAAGGACATTGGTAGTTCATGCAAAATAAGGGAGGAGCAAACATATAAAAGCTTGCACGGCAACCCTCAGTCCAAATCATTCCTCATTGTGCTCTGTGTATATATATATATATCAGGAGGACCCTGATTTTGAGGCCTTCTCATCTGATGAGAATGAGTGTTGACCCTCCTGTTGTCTCTCAACCACCAGCAGAAACGATCCCTTCCAAAAATGGAAACATAATATGGTCCCTTTCCCCACTTCAACAGCAGGGTAGACTGAGCGCTACTAGGCTTCCAGGCCCCACCAGATATGCAATCAGCCATGTTGAAGACATCAAGTCATCATTAGAGCTCTTCATAACACCATCGATTGAAAATATTGTACTTGGGATGACAAATTTGCCGGTCCCAAGCCGGGATAACAAAAGAGTAGGGGTGAGTGAGACTTTATAGTGACTAAACACAAATATGTTACAAAAAAAGGAGATAAAAATAAGTAAATAAATATGCTTTTGAGCGGGGGGGGGTCACCAACATCAATCAATACGGTTCATTCTGTGAGAGTCATGAATGTGCACCCCAGATTAGAAAAGATTTGGATGAAAGATTTTCAAGACACACTAACTCTAAAACTGAAAGTTTGACCTGATGGTGGCGCTACAGGAAAGGTCATATCATCACCAAAACCAATAGGGTTCATACTCTAGTGTTCATTAATGTTGTCAGTCAATTTGAGAAGATTTGTATGAAAACTTTTCAAGATACATTCATTCTAATTTAAAAGTTTGGCCTGATGGTGGCGCTAGAGAACAGGTCAACTCACCGATATGTTTCATTATCAAGGGGTTATTTATGTATTCAACAAATAAACAAAGTGCCTGACACAAAGACTTGGTCAACAATTTTATGTAAATCATTTTCTGGAGTCAAATATCCCTGGGGTCAGATTACACTAAAATGTGTTAGTTTATTTGAGGATAATAGGAGGGTTAAGAGCCTATCTACCCATCTATCTGTCTATCTGTCTGTGCTTCCATCCACCCATCCCTCCCTCCCACCATCTCTCTCTCTCTATCTGTGTGGTTTTCTGTGTGTTGCCTGTCTGTCCTTGCTAGCTTGCTGGCTTTGCATCCATCCACCTTGCTATGGAGTTCCATGCACAGCAATTCTCTGGTAAGTAGTAGTGTGCACGAGGCATAGCTAAAATGTCTCTCAAAATAAGATCTTAAATATTTGAGGGGATTTTAGTTTAAAATAACAGCGTTTGGTTTGATATCACACTTAACATTTTAATGCATTTCAGTGAAATGAACAGCAATTGGATCATTTATCTTGTGATTTTGTATCCATGAATAAATGTCATGATATAGGGCCTATATCAGGATTGGGGAAAAAAGATCGCTGTGAAAGGAATGTCTTACATGTATTATATCTACATTTTAAGTTTTCATGCGTACATTGATATAACGAGTATTCATCGTGGCATCTGTAATGTTAACCTTAGTACGTGTTAGCTAAACAATAGCCTCTTGTGTTGGGCTTAAGGTGGGCATGGTGATTATAATGTGTCCACACAAAAGCCTAGGCTTCAGTGGGCTTTAATCTGGACTATGGTGGTGCTTACAATCTGAGCTTCCTACCCCCTAGACCTTTCAAGTGAAAGGAGACGTGCATGTTTTAAGACATGGGTAGGATTTAATAGAGAATAGGGCTGTCACTTATTGTTCGTAAATGGAATAATCAGGAATTACAGTTTGAACATTATGAAATATGTGTTCGAATTCAAAATTCAAGGGCAGTTACCCCTCTTATTCATTTCACAATCTGCTTTCCAGAGTCCCAGATCACTGTAAACACACTAAAAGTAAAGCATAGTCTTTCAAAATGTACACTTACTGGTATGTTTATAGGTGAGGTATTAAACAAGGGCTGCCTTGTTCCCCAAAACTGTATTGCGCTCTCTATTTAGTCTGAGATTAGTCAGGCACACACGCAGGCATATAGTTAAAACCTCAATCTCAGATTGCTTGAGTTCAGAACAAAAAACAACACCACTTCCAGAATGCCAAAACAACTGTCACAACACCTGTCTGCCAAGAGAGGTACTGGCTAATCTATAACTGTTCATTTTCAATATACTTTGTTGTTGTACACATTGTTTTTGTTGCTATTATCGCAGATAGTTAGCTCTAGTCACCTTTTGCTATATTCATCTTGCTAGCATATTGTTTCACTGTCATGAAAAAACACTCAGGTAGCCCCTCTAGCCCTCTGTGTAAATGGTAACAAAGGAAAGCTGGGGCTGTTTCCCCACAGATCAAAGATTGATGGTTTAAAATGTTTTATTTTTGTTTGTTTTGGTACTTTGGCATCAGAAGATGATACAGATACTCAGCTTCATGAGATGCTCCAAAAAGACCTCAACACAGTGGTAATGTATCAATTTCAATATCTTGTTCCGTACATGGGGATCAGACATTATGATTCATACCAACATTCTGTTTACTATATCTGCCAAATTTCAATGGGTAGGGACATTGATCATCAAAATTTCCTGATAGCTAGTTTGTATCAAAGGCAAATTGCCGACACAGATATGAAAGAGACCAACGTTACTGAAAAAGCAGCTAGGCTAACATAGCTACAGTGAAGAGGCTAACCTAGCCTATGGGGTTGTCTCTTTCAGATCTGCGTCAGCTCTTTGCCTGATACAACCTAACAGATGGAATCTAGAATATATAACTCTAAAACTCTTGATAAAACTAGGTAAAACTCTACTCATTCAGTCAGTGATGTTATGGCAGCTAAATAGTGTAATGTTAGCAACAGGTTTGCCCTGTGTGCTGCTGAATGAAAACAGTGTAGTCCATATGTCCCTGTTCATTTAATATGTTTCACTAAAGTTGACAGCGCTTTACAGTGGTCACTTGGTATTGTTGTGATTTGAAAGAAGTTATTTGTGCAGGTTGGTGGTTTTGCATTACTTGGATTATGTTGTTCTTTTTAGGTGAAAAAGAGAAAGAAATCTAAACCATCACAGTCGTGTAAATGGAGATAACGAGATGAAGACGGCAACATTATTGCCCAAACCATCAAGTCCCCTTCATCAAGCTCACATGGTTAGTTTATCATATCCAGCTTTGCATAGTGTATACAAATTTGCTAGTAGTAGTAGTAGTAAGATCCATCCTCAACAACTCCTCAACAACTACCATTGAAGTGCTCTTGAGCAAGGTATTCAGCCCCCAACTGCTCCTGTAAAGGTACTCAGCGAGCAACAGACGAAGACTGATTGTACCGGGCACCTCACATGTTTGAATGTATTTGACTTTGTGAATGATTAGCAGGGCTCTGCTGAAAAGCAGCATACATGCTCAGCAAATCTTTCCTCTGTAAACTGGGCCAGTACTCAAGAGTAAAAGTTGTGAAATTCTTTTTTTTTTTAGGTGGAAATTCTTTTTCTACCTCCATCAACCTATGCCAATACCTCGTGAATAAAACCAAAAGCCAAGGCACGAACCGAACTCTGGCTCGGTGTGCCCACTGAAATCATTTCAGGGCCAGTGGCTTTAATAGTTGTGCCAGAGAATTTGAAATGTTAAAGGTATAATGGGTAGGATATGTCGGTTGCTTTTTGTAAACATTAAAGTTGGTCCCTCCTCCCTGGCTCAAAGGGCACGCATTTCTGGTGGTCCCACGTGCTTACCATCTGGTAACTGGTCACTATGTTTTTTCGAGTCTCGCACCTCACACCCAGCGTGCTGTTATTGGCTGGGGGCTACACCACTCCCAGAAGAGTCCCCAGCACAGCCAAATAAGAAAAACCAGGCAGAGTGCAGTGTCTATGTGGATACAGACACAAACACAAACGAGCCCTGTGATGTATTATCACATGGCAGCTCACAATTTGTTATTATTTGTAGTTTTAATTATTGCATTTACTTCATTTTTCTTACTTTTTTTTGCGAATGGAAGTTTTCTTTATAATATTGGGGATGCAGAGCACCTCAGCAAAGCCACTGTCTGCAGGGCAGTGAGGAAAGTGTGTCTGGCTCTAAAACCTTTTTTGCACACTTTTGTTACATTCCCTGGGCACAAACCTCCGAGAGCCATGAAGGAGGAATTCCACAGGATTGCAGGTAAACGATGTAGAAATCTGTTTTAAAGAATGATAATCTATTGTGTACTGTTCATGACATGTTGCTGTGACCTCAGACTAGGATTACTAATTTCAGTGTATTCTAGGATTTCACAATGTGATTGGGTGTGTCGATGGAACCCATATTCCCATCAGGGCTCCCTCTGAAAATGAGGGAGACTATGTGAATAGAAAGTCCATCCACAGCATTAATGTGCAGGTAGATATGACCACTGTGTCAAAATGTGAAAGACTGCATCACAATCCTGCAACTAACATCTGTCATTCTCTGCACTGTCAAGATCATATGTGATGCTGCACATCTAATCACCAATGTGGAGGCCAAGTGGCCCGGGTCTGTGCATGACTCACGGATTTACTGTGAGTCTACTGTAAGCCACAGAATGGAACGTGGTAAGTAGCCTCGACCTTTGTTCAATATAATTCACTTGTCACTTGACACACTCAAAGTATCCACTATACATTACAGGACACTTTGACGGCTATCTGCTGGGTGACAGGGGGTACCCATGCCATCCAACATTGTTGACCCCTTACCCTGACCCTGAGCCAGGCCCCAATGTGGCCCACTGCAGGACGAGAGCTTGGGTGGAGATGACCATAGGCCTGTTGAAAGCCTGTTTCCAGTGCCTACGTCAAACGACATGCGACATTATTGTGGCATGTGTTGTTCTCCATAATATTGCCACAATTAGAGGAGAGCAACACCTTGTCCTACAAATAGAGGCTGATGAGGACCCCATCCCTGCAGCTGACATGCAGGATGGAAGGTCAGTCAGAGATGTCGTCTGCCACAATCATTTCGCTGTCTAAGACACGTTTATTTTTTTTTCTTTTAGTTCTTTAACATGTCTTACCTTATTTAGATCAGACTTTGAAGTCTTAGTTATACTTCTTAACTTCCAACCGCTTAGCCATTGTTCATATGTTTGACCTTTGACCCATTTACACAGTGCTTGTCAGATGAGGCCTGGGTAGTTTTCTACTTTCTGAAGCCCAAGGACACTGAGTACTCCTATCTCTATAAAATGCCTGTGTATTCACTCATTTCTTTATCATTCTTATTAGGCTCTCTTTGGTTGCCTCTCTGTTATGCTCTGACCCTTTGCAAAAGTCTTTTATAGTTATGAAAAAAATAATCAAAAAGATAAATCTGTGTCAAAGTCATGTTTTGTAGATTTTCAACCACCACTGCCGAGAGCAGTCAAATAAGACAAATGAGTCACATTTTATTTGGTCCTCTTTATTTCCTACAAATACAAAAGCAGACGTTAATTACTGGAACAATATTTAAAAAATTAAATAACACAATTCACCTGTGAATATGCACCCACCTCTAACTTGTGTTGCAATATTTTGATCTCCAGTGCTGTCTTTTTAATCTGGAGGTCCAGGAACACCAATTCTTTATTTGTTTTTTCTATTTTTTTAAAAGATGCCTCCTGTAATGTCTGTTCATACTTCAGTGTAGGCTACATGCCACAATGTTCCACACAAGAACTTAAAGAGCAGTGAATGGGAAGATAACGCCAGATATCAGTAACATATCATTTTAACATTACCTCTGTAGGCCTCTCTGTGGCAGCAGAGAGGGTGTCTTCATCTTCCTGAGGTTCTTCCTGTTTAGATGAGCGTTAGGTTTTAGAACACTTTACACTATTATTTGGTCATCTCTGGAGTATTGAGTAGCCTACTTACAGCTGCAAGGTGTTCTGTCGTTGGATGGGGCTCGACAAGGCAGAGAACCCCATCACAATCTGTTAGGACAAATGGCCATGGCTATTACATCAATCAATTAATTTGTATTTCTGTAGTGACAAATCACAATGAAAATAATGTCATAACACTTAACATGCAGCGCAGGTTTAGACAGTACTCTTTATTTCTTACATCTTATGAAGGCACTCGTGTCCTGGGGAGTGACAGGCTCAGATGAGCTCCCACCAGGGATTCCCTCTGCCACTGGCCTCCCCGTGTTCTGGCTCAGGGCCAGCTCCTCTGCCGCAGTCAGAGGTGGTGGTGCTGGACCTCCACCAGCCTCTGCCTTCTTTCTGTTGGCTGAGCAGAATTTAAATGTATTGAGGCCTAATTAATGAAATGTATGTGAAATCAGCATCATGTTAGGGATAAAGCGGCACAAAAACTACCACTGAATGATATTTACTTTAATATTCTAAATATGATTGAAGTGAGGTTCAGACATGAGCCCATTTTACCTGTTTGAATGATGTTCTTGTACTTCATTTTTAGCTGCTTCCATGTGCGTTTAGGTCCCGCTGGATTGCACCTAAATTAATATAAATTGTAGCTTCTATTCTGTGATTATATATTTAATTAATACACCAATTCACTCGAGCAGCGATTTCTTCCCACGCCGCCTCTCTTGCAGCTGCAGCCGTATTGCTTCTCTTGCGAAATATATGTTCATGTTCGCCATACGTTCACATGAGGATTTCTAGCTCCATTGGTGTGAAGTAGGAGGACCTCTTTTTGTGTACTGTTGCCATGGTGAATCGTGGTATCGGGGCTCCATTAATGCTGGCTTTTTATAGTCAGCGTGCACGCACTTAACTCCGGCTGAACCCACTCAGAGTTGATTGAACTAACTCTGATCAGCTGTTCTGGAACCGAAAACTCAGAGTTTCCTATCTCAGTAGATCAACTCAGAGTTCAGGGTTAGACTCAGAGTTTGCTGAACCTGCTTTGTGAAACGGACCCCAGAACTGATTCCAGCTGGGACTTATTACTGCTGGGAAATGACGCAAAGGGATAGATGTATCTGTGTAGGTCACATGCAAACATCGGAGGATGCTTTTTGTTTTAGCGAGTGGTCTTTCTTCATGTAATATTATAGAATATCCCTAACTGTTATGAAGCATAACAATTCTGCCACATCTTCTTTATTGCAAAAGAGATCTAATAATTTATTTATATTTAGTTATTTTTTGTTTTTTCATTGATTACCAAAAATGACTTTTTCAGGCTCTCTTTTCTTATTCATAATCTGGAAGCTAAAGTCAGCTGTCAACTGAAAGAAGAAAAAGGTTTACGGGCAGGTTTACAGCAGCTATACAGGTATTAACTAATATTGTTAATGCCCTGTACAAAAACAACACAATGCTGCTTTATGAGCTAGACTGAAATAAAAGTTTAATAATGGTTCAAACGTTTTATTAATGGCGCGTCAGAAGAAGTCTCGGCCTGTATATTCTTTTTCACTTCATCAGATGAACCCTGTTACACAAGAAACCACAATGTGTTGTCTGACTTCCCCTGAGGCTTTGATTTGTTAAAATCTTCATAGTCAGCTTTATTTGTAGATTATCACGTCCAAAGACCAAGCAGCTCTCGTACTCATGTAACCTTCAGATCCAGACGTCCAGCAGTCTTTGTTCCACCAGGGGGCATCCTCACCAGGTTCCAAGGGTTTGCACTGACCAGGGAAAAATAACTTCTTTTCCCACTTTTCTTCTTGGATTTGGAATAATCTGCAGAACATGTAAAGTATCAGGTGACAAACTTTAGGCCCTGTTAAAAGTCCATGTAAGTGAGAAAAGCATGTTTGAAAAGGATTGAGTCTTTTCACGAGAGCTCTTGGTGTCTGTGTTCTCTGTCTGCTGTGTTTGATTTTAAACTGTAGCTGCTGTCTCTGCCAGGTCTCCCTCAGAGAGCGGACTTCAGTCTTTAGGGACTTCCTGTTAAAATAAAGCTTTGAAAACAGAACACGTATTCAGAGTATCCTGATCACTACAGTTTCAACAGGTTTGTGCTAATTAACATCTCAAATGTGAACCAACCAATATGGACTGACAGTGTGTGACAAAGCCCAGAGTATCAGTCAGGTTAATCCAGCCTTATATGGGCACAGATTATAATGTTTTTTATTCTTAATTCACTTCTATCAGTTATTTTTGTTTTCCTCAGAGAGTGAATAAAATCCTGTTTAATCACATTCTGCTAATGGACGCTGTTTTCAGATTATCACTGAAGCATTTTCCCTCCAAGCTTAAAAACGAGGCTCTCCTCTTTGGTGATCCTGTGACAACGCTGCCACCCAGTGGCTGAAAGGTGCCATTAACCACTGACAGCACAGAATATTGGAATATTCCAGGTTGATCAGTTAAACCAGGCTGAGACTAAAACAGTGAAACAGCAGCTCTGCATTAAACTCTGTCTTCATGGAGGTTTGAATGTTTCTGATTCATTTTCAACCTTTTTCAGTCTGCAGCTTTTCTTTCAGCAAATTTAAAATATGTTTCATTTATTTTCAGAACTTCCTTTGATTCACTTCTGTTCAGTGTTTCGTCTCCTTTATAAAATAACACAAACACACATGTAACACCGTGTCTGACACTCTGATGAATTTGTCACCTCAAGGTTTGGACAGAGGGGAGACAACACACGGCTGATAACTGAAACAGAAACAATTTACTTATTCCAACATGACATTAACATTTGAGTGGGAGATTTTGCCAGGTGCCACATGTACCTCCTTAATCAGCCAGTGTCAGTGTGGTTAGGATCAGTATAGGCTAGTGGTGATGATGGGGCTTGGAAAATAGGTCACTTTTATTTGGAGTAGAGCAGACACTGCTACATGATGTCAGCACAGTGTCATCAGTACTCCAGCTGCTTCATATGCTTTGTGTTGAAAAGCTTTTGTTGGCAGGTTCCTTTCATCTGTGGCTTTATTATCTGTGTTGTCTTTGCAATGAGGATGTAGATTCTTGTTATGTGAATGTCTGCCCCTTAAAATGTTTGAGGAGAAGCAAACACAATGTAGCTCTTTGTCAACAGAAGCTGCAGCTTCAGAAGCAAGCACAGACGGGTCAAGTGTCAGTTTCAGTTACAGCACAAATAATTGTCATGGAAATCTGTGATTAAATAAACACTATTTAATATAAAGAAAGATTGCAAAAAAGCACTTCACTAACCTGAGAATTATACAGCTGAATAATAAGCCTCATGCTTAAAGGACCAGTTTCTGTCTGTGTGCATGCAGTCTCTCTCTCTCTCTCTCTCTCTCTCTCTCTCTCTCTCTCTCTCTCTCTTTATACATCACATACATCCTCAGAAATGTCCCCCTGAAAACACAATGAGGTGAGGAACACAGAGTCTACTGTGCAAGCTGCCATACCAGACTGTTGTCAACAAGATCAGGATACTTTAACGTTGTACAAACATGTAGGATCAGTCCTTCTTCACCTTTCTGCACAGAAAAGTCTCTTCAGGAGTTTTGATGATGTAAATTTAGCTCCATATAAAGGTGACGCTGAGGTGTGTGAAAAAAGTGATGTGACTGTTGTTCCTGTTGGGTTTTGGATGTGTTGAGCAGCAGGTTGTTGTGGTGGCACAATGTGACTCCTTAGACAACCTGCTCCCGCTCACTGTGCTCTTTTTAGTTACACTCAGCTCATTTCCTGTAAATGGAGAGGGGAGGAGACACCTGACCAGGTGATCCATGAGAACAGGGAGGGAACCTGAAAGTGAAAGTGTCAGGCACCGCAGACTCCATTTTGAGTCGACGGAGCAGAAGGAGACAAAGCTGAAGGCTGAGGCAGGGTGAGTGTTAACAAACATTTGTATCATTTGACTGTTAAAGTCTCTGAGTCACTTTTCTACCTGTGGACTGTAGAGGAAAGAAAAGTTCGAATAAACTCGACAGTTTGTTTCATCTGTGGACACAAAGTCTGATTGGCTGAATAATTTACATGAAACCTTCAGTAACTCAAGAAAACAGGCAGAGATATAAAGAACACTGAGCAGGTGGAGCGCTGACTGCTTTAATTTCACTGTATACTGTGTGCGTGTGTGTGTGTGTGTGTGTGTGTGTGTGTGTGTGTGTGTGTGTGCGCGTGTGCGTGCGTGTGTGCGTGTGTGCATGTGCGTGTGCGTGTGTGTGCATGTGTGTGCGTGTGAGTACGTGCGTGCGTGTGTGTGTGTGTGTGTGTGTTCATGTGTGTGTGTGACTCCTTGACAGACTTGTTTTTCTTGAACGTTCTATCAGAAGATGAGTGTTTGTGTGGATGAAGAGGAGGACGGAGCAGAGTCTGCAGTATCCAGCTGTCTGTCTCTGAAGAGTGACCTGTCCAAAGATTATCCTCCAGACTTCAGTAATGAACCTGGACCCTCAGACACAAAGTAAGAGACTGATTCTAACTCAAGTATGATTCATTTTAGTTTCATCTAACACTTCCTTGTGATTTTGTTTTTATAGTAAATATTTCCACTGTTATTTCAAACATTTCAACCTGTTTTTGTTAAAAGCCGATAAAAAGTTTAAGAGTTAAAAACAACTCTATGATCAACAGCAGCAGCAGTTTGAGCTTTTAGATCTTCTTAAATGTTTGTAGTCTGAGGATTTATCAAGGATTCACATGATAAGAATAAAAACATGTTGTGTGTTGCAGAGTTCAGCCCAACAGACGGAGAGCAGAGTCTGCAGTATCCAGCTGTCTGTCTCTGAAGAGTGACCGGTCCAAAGAGCATCCTCCAGAGTTCAGTAATGAACCTGGACCCTCAGACACAAAGTAAGAGACTGTTTTTACTGTAAACTGACCTGACAGACGACGATGCATTGAGGATGAATACTAAATGTTTTGCTAATAGATTTATATTCCTGATGCAGAATGATTACTGCAGGAACAGTTTCACACTAAGGTGGATATAGTCTGAGTTTTATATCCACAAACTTCTGATGTTTCTTCTGCAGGAAACACTTGAAACCTCCATTTCAGAATTTACACTTCAGAAAATATAGGATTCATTACGTTTCAAAATCTGCTTCAAATGTTTAAATATTTTTCATATCACCGTTCTGATCTACCAGCTGCCATCTTGAATCAGTTCATATAATAACATTGTAGTGTCTGTGTTGGCTTCAGTAATCAGATGAGAGAGGTGAACACACGTCTTTACTTGGAAACCTCAGGTAATAACACCTCACAGCAGGTTACAGCGTGTGTAGGCAGAGGTTATATGTTGGCCAACCATACAGTGACATCCAGGGTTGGGAGGGTTGTGTTCTGATACAGTTACTCATTACCTGTTAAAAATGTGATCAGTAACGTAATCCAAGTATCACAATGTTAAAGTAACGTAACTGATTACTTTTAGTTACTTTAGAATGACTTCAATATTAAATCTGCAAATTAAGACGAGAGAAAAGAGATGTCAGTACTTATGTCATGTGTTAATGCCCGTTTAAATGAAGAGCGGTAATTATGCACATTCAAATGTACTTTGTTAAGTCTGCTATTCACACTACTTAACAGTCAAACTTCAAGTAAACTGCCATAAAGTTATTCCAGTCCGGGGCTTGTGTTTTTACGCACACCATTCCGGCCGCGGCCTCACCACAGTCACAAACTATTTTTCAGTAGCAGAAGAAGACGACGACAGGTTAGCTTTGAACATGTTTAACTGAACTGATCTGTGCAGCTAACGTTAGCGGTTGGTCTTACCTGTAAATGTTTCTTTAAATTAGATGTCGAGTCCTTGAATAATGACAGCATTTTCACAGCCGGAAGGCAGAACTTGCACTGGACTGTGATGTTGCTTCAGGCAACTTTGAGGAGCGGTGTTGTGAGCAAGCGGCAACCTCCGGTGTTGAAAAATGAAGCCAATGCGGAAGTGCAAAAAACTGCAGTTCCTCGAGTTGCCACTTGAGGCTCCAGAAAACAAGAAATAACATTACAGCAGGTGGGAAAATGCCCATTTTTACAGCAGAAATAAACATTTTACAGCCTGGTTAAAAAGAACAGGTTTGTTATAAATAGCTGATTTTATTGTTCAAGATAACTGTACGGGTGGTGCATGTTTTTTTATAACACACCCGTTTTAATTATATTAAGCCTTAAATTATAGGGGTCGGATCACTTGATTGACAGGCGGATCCTGCAGGCTGTCAGCTAGACATCAACACAGACACAGACACTGAGCTTAACTTCACCCGTTTGTGTTGTTGGAGACTTTTGGGGATTTTTTCCATTCAAAGTTTGGACAAATAATCTCTCTGTGGGATTTATGGAACTTTATGGCTGTGCAAGAAGTCTTAGCTCCAGCTTTACGGTGAGTTAAATGTTAGTGTTATTGTATTGAAATATTTTTCGCACTAAGTAGCAGGTATACTGTGCTCCCTTTAGCTGCTTGTTAGCCTGTACAGTGTTTATCAAACATTTATTTAATCGTCGGCCAGTAAATAGGAGTCAGGAGTTGTTGGCTTTTCCCCGGAGAGATTACAGCGGACTGCAGTGATGAGAAGACCGGTTACTTTAAGTTACGTGTCGGCTCGCCGCTCTCTCATCAGGCGAGCGAGCAGCGAGTCCGCTACTTCTTTAGTCTGATAACTAAACACCTGCATTCAGTCACCAACAGAATCTCCTCCTGGCAAAGCCAAACTAGCTCATTCATGATTTATACAGTCTATGGCCTAATAACCGCTAGCTACGCTGAGGAGCATATAGCCTAGCTTCATAGCCGTAGCTAGCTGATTATTGTGGCCCGCCTATAGAGCTCAGCCATAGCCTTTAGCTCTGTCGCGCTCCGCCTCTTTGCCTGCCTCTGGATTAGCCGGCTCTGGCGTTTCCAATATGGCGACCCCCAGCAGCGGCGCAATTCGGGCTTCAAAATGCTTCTTCAGAAACCAATGGGTGACGTCACTGAGACTACGTCCATTATTTATACAGTCTATGGTTGTGAGATGTGTGTGTCGTGAAGCATCGTGAATCATCGTGAAGCATCGTGAAGCGCAGTGAAGTGTCATAACGTGTGCGCGCAGGTGCATGTTATTATCAGACGGTCAGACGGACGGGTTAGAAATGAGACGCCAGATGTTATAGAGCCATGGTTCTCAACTGGTGGGTCAGGACCCAAAAGTGGGTCCCATGCGTGCAGTAGTAGTATAGTTTATTCACACTCCATTAATCCACTGAGTGGATAATCCCAGCTACATTTACGTTCTTGAAACTTGATGAGCCCCACAGTAGTTGCATTTATTATGCACTTTTTTTTATTTCTGTCGGAAAAACGGCCGTTACATGAATAAATGGTGGAGAGAATATTTTCCTCACACTGTCACCTGCTGGTCATTTTGGGTGACTATTACACTGGTGTGTTTTGTGATGTTGACATTCTGTGATGTTTTGTTCTGTCTCAGGTCATTTTTCATGAAATAGATTTTAGTGGTTAAAACACGTCAGAAATTTGGGTCGTGATTTATCATTAAAGGTGGTGATGGGTCCTGAGGCTAGGCCAGTTGAGAACCACTGTTATAGAGCATCTTTGGTATTAAATCGTCTTCATCTTCAAATGTATTTTAAAATTGTAATCCTGCTAGTAATCCCCATTTTTAATAAATGTATCTGTAATGTAATTACCACCTTTTTTTAACTGTGACTGTAAGAGAATACAGTTGCCTGTTTTTGTATCCTAATTACGTAACGCCGTTACTTGTATTCTGTTGCTCCCCAAGCCTGGTGACATCACAGCTGCATGTGCATATATAAACCAGCAGGTGGCAGACTACCACTCTGATACAAACAGCTTTGCTCACGTTGATTCTCGGTGTTGACGGTTTGCTCTTTGGATTTAGTTTTCAGAACAATGCTTTCATGGATTTATGATTTAAACTCTTACTTTGATAATGTCTTTGCATTGAGGTCCGGGTATCATCAAATAATCCGTTCTGTGATCAGAGAACCCAAAACGAAACTGCTGAAAACGACTCGTTTTATCGTTTTCGACCAATGACTGTATATATAGATGGACAACGCGTCTCCATCTGCTCCCATCGTACGAAAGTGATGTTGAAATAGCCCCTGCAATAGGCGCTGCCATCTTGTGATGGTGACGTCATACGGAGCCAGGGACTGCGCAGTAGAGATCAGCGGGTGAAGCAGCCGTAGCCACTTCCGCTAACTAAAACACACATTTAACTTACTGAAAAAACAGCAAGGATCCCGCACACCAGCATATTTAACAGCAGAGCAGCTTCTCTGTGTTGGTCTGAGGTTAACGTTCACAGGTAAAAAGTAAGATCCATCCATGTTCTAACATCACTCATGCAGTTAAGCACGGCCTGAAGAGAGTCTTTGGTAGGGACCTTTAATGGTAAATACACCTGCACATCATCAGCAAAGCAGTGAAAAGGAACAACATGCTTTCTAAAAATCAACCCCAGGGGTAGCATATAAAGGGAGAACAGTAGGGGGCCCAGAACTGACCCCTGGGGGACCCCGCATGTCAGAGGGGCCACTGTGGAGGAAAACTGGCCCATGTGCACAGAGAGTGTTCTTTCAGAGAGGTACGATTTGAACCAGCCCAAAGCAGTGCCTTTGATGCCTACACAGTGTTCAAGGTGTGAGAGAAGGATTGTATGATCCACTGTGTCAAACGCCGCTGTCAGGTCAAGAAGAATTAAAAAGGCACAGTGACCAGAATCAAGGTTCAACAAGAGATCATTAAAAACTTTTAAAAGAGCAGTTTCAGTGCTGTGAAGAGACTTAAAACCAGACTGAAACAATTCACAAACATTGGCCCTTTGTAAAAATTCTTGGAGTTGGTTAAAAACAGCTTTCTCTGAAACTTTGGCCTAAAGTTAGATAAAACCACGGGATCCAAATTTTTTCAAGAGAGGCTGCACTGTGGCATGTTTGAAAGAGGATGGAACACATCCAGCGCTGAGACACCGATTTATAAGAAACAAAATAAAAGACTGAACTGAGCTAAAAACCTCCTTAAACAAGCGGGATGGAATGCTGTCGGATGGACAGTTCGCAGGACACAAGTGTTCCACTATTTCAATGAGTGTATGTGGAGAAACAGGCTCAAACTGCTGAAAAACAGCTGAGCTTGCTGAAGGAACTGAGGGGTCCTGAGCAGACTGAGGGAGCAGGGACCTAAGAGCAGAAATCTTATTGATGAAGAACTGCAGAAAATCCTCACACAGAGAAGGAGAAGGCAATACAGGCAGCATCACAAGCATTCACAAGAGAATCAAACACATTAAATAGAACCTGCGGTTTGTGAGCATTGGCAGAGATATTCAGTTTTAGCAGCTTTTACAGCCTGCTGATACGTAAGGAAACAGTCACGTAGGAGATCCCAAGAAATATGGAGTTTGTCCTTTTTCCACTTTCTTTCCGCCTGTCTGCATGCGCGTCTGAGCGCGCGAGTGGACTCATTCAGCCAGGGCTCAGTCTGAGGCTTTACACGCCTTACAGTCAAGGTCCAAAATCTCAGTGCAGAGGGAATCAAACATAGTCAAACAGACATCCACACTGAGGTCGCCAAAATCATCCACAGAATACAAGAAAGAGTCTTTAAAAGCAGCGGAAAACTGCGAAGGAGTTGAAGAATTAAAAACACGGAGACAGCGAACGGGGGCGGAGTTCGTAGTTAAAGATGCAGGCAGTGAGAGGGAAAATAAAACAGGTAGATGGTCGGATAGGGGTGTGTGACAGATTTCGGATATCTGCAAATTCAATCCATATGACAGCACAAGATCCAAAATGTGGCCTTTGTCATGCATCGGCTCCGAAACAGATTGCGTGAGATTAAAAGAGTCGATGAGATTGAGAAAGTCTCTGACCAGCGGTCTGGTCTCACAGCAGACATGCACGTTGAAGTCGCCAACAATTGAAAAGTGATCATATTTAAGAGTGACACCCGATACAAAGTCTGCAAAGTCCTGTATAAAGGCTTTGTTAAATTTGGGTGGCCGATAGACCACCGCACAGAGAACAGTCGCAGGGAAGTTTACCTCAAAGAGTTAGAGCTCGAAGCTGGAGCAGCTGACAGCTGGAGACTGCTGGCAGTGAAAGGTAGACTTGAATATGGATGCCAGTCCTCCACCTTTGCCGGTGACGCGAGGAGAGCTGAAGAAACTACATCCAGGGGGAAGGAGCTCCGAAAAAGGAGCAAATTCACCTTCACGGAGCCAGGTTTCCGTTAAGAACATTCCGGCTATTCAGCTTCTACTATGGCGGAGATGGACCAGAGATCAGACCGGACATACGCAAACGATTAAGTAACGTGATACGGAGAAGACGGCTCTGAGTATGATGCCACCAGCATCCTAATAGTCAGGTTAGTAGGCAGTATGCAGTACATACTGTTTGAGTATGTAGTAGGCAGTATGTTCGTATGCGGTTTCAGACACATCATCTGTTTTAGACAAAAAACGAAAAAACAGAAGAACAGAGCAGTTTTCTCGTTTTGTCACTCAGAAACAAAAATCGAAAAAATGGCAAAAACAATTTAAACAAAACGGTCAAATCTGTTTTATTGTCAATTTATCATTTTAATTTTTATCATAATGAATAAAGGAATAAATTGGGGACGTCATGTGACACGGAAGTAACACTTAAAATGTCAAAATAAAAGCCCCTAAACAGTACAGCTGGCTAGAAGATAGATAGATAGATAGAAAGAGAGAGAGAGAGAGAGAGAGAGAGAGAGATAGATAGATAGATAGATAGATAGATAGATAGATAATAGTTTTGAAATTGCAATTTAACTTAAATCTACATTCTTGTATCATTTGATTTTTTTTATATCATATCACCAGATTATTTTTTTTGCAAGTCTGCAAAACATTTTGTTTCATATTTTGTTGAACCCAATAAATAATAAATCTTAACCCCAAATTAACATTTATATGAAGATGAGGTCATTAAAAAAAATATCTAATTTCTTTCAGACAAATTTGAGCCAAATTTCAAATCATCACAGATTTTGTTTTGGTTATTAACTTATTTTTTTCAATTTTCTTTTCACAACTGAAGATTTTTTGTGATTTTTTTTAATTAAGTGAAATAATTTTATGTTGTTTAGTTAACATCGTCCAGCCAAATAGAGCATCTTCAAAGTCACCAGCAGAGGTCCCCATCCTCCACCCTGAAGGTTACAAACAGTGACATGGTTTAGGATAATCATGACAACAGCAAAATAATGATAACAATTATACAACATATTACAATTGAACTTAAAGGTACATTGCTCTATCATTTCATTTGGCCTGAGTGACTCATTTTACGAACAGGTATATATTCCAAATGTGTATAAAAATAGGCAACAAACAGTAACATGTAATTTTCAGCTGCCAAAGAATGATTGTGGTTTGTCTATGCCCAAAAATAACTAGATCTAAATTTATAGACATGATCATTTCCAGCAATCAAATATACTTTGTTACCTCACAACCATATAGAAATGAGAAAATAACACTTAAAGTGTCGTCTTCCTTGTTTCAGTGGACAAATGCACATTATAAATCTACAGAACATATTTCTCTTTACAATTTACCAGAGGATCTAAATATGCAGTGGGGTGTGAGAGATGTCACTGGCTTGCTTTGCAAATATTGTTTTCCTTTCTGCGTGTTGGAGGCCTCTTGGGGCAGCTCTTGTGCCACATAATCAAACAATTACCTACCCACCTACCTACCTGCCTACCAGCTAGCGCTGTTTAGGGGCTTTTATTTTGACAACTGTTACTTCCGTGTCACGTGACGGCCACATTTATATCTTTATTCACTGTGATAAAATCCAAAATAATAAATGGACAATAAACCTGATTGGACCGTTTAGTTTAAATTGTTTTTGTCGTTTTTTCAATTTTTGATTCTGAGTGACAAAACGAGAAAACTGCTCCGTACTTCTGATCACAGAACAGATTATCCGATGATACCCGGACCTACCCGGACCTTGTTGGTTACATGTTGTTTAAAGTTGTTTACAGCTGTGTGTAGCTTTATTACCCAGGGGACATTTGTGGACTATAGATTCATCTTCTCTTTAACTCACTACTTGTGTAAAACATGGTGAAAAAATGAGGCTCAAAGTTGCACTTGGTAATTCTCCAGTGGATTCAGGTGTTATCAGGACATTAAACGGCTGCTGTCAGTTGTCCTCTGGAGGAAAGATGTGAGGGCCGTACTCTAACTCCTAGTCGACCGATAATATCTAAACATTTTATAACACTAGAAGTATTTGGTTGTAGTACTTTGAAATCAAGTACAACAGAGACAATACATGTGACAGTAGTATCTCAAGTCCCATCAAACAGCTTCATTACGGTTAAATGCTCAGACCTTATGTTCCCTTTTAAACGCTGTCACTGCCAGTTATTACAATCTTTTTATATTTGGATCATTAAATGTGAAAAACAGCAAACAGGTGAAACGTATGTTGTTAAACTACTGCTTGAATAATTGAGTGATTATTATTTAGTTTTCTGCATCATGAAGAGTTACTTTCATTGCATGCTGGGATATACGTAAATAAAGCAGGAACAGGAGGAAGATTCAGAAACTTGCTGCAGTCACAATGTGGTTATAAAACGTAAAGAAAAGACTTGATGTGTTTAAATGTGTTTATTCAGGATGAGGAGCACAGCAGGCTCTGACACTCAGTGAGTATTGTTGTTCAACTAGAGAGAGACACAGATATATAAACACTGCAGCACACTGACATCATTGTGTTTGTGGTAGTACTACATTAGTGATGGTTCTACATCGATACACTGGCTTGTATAGCACTGTTAGATAAAATGAGGCTATGTGAGAACCCTGTCAGGGACCACGTTGTGTTCATGTGCTGTTTGTGTCAAACTCCAGAGCTGCTTTTATGTCCCAGTCCGTCCCTGAACAGTGGAAAGTGACTGAAGACATAAAGGGCCTGAAAACAAAGGCACCTGTCTGGACTTGAACCTGTGACACCTCTGTTACATGCTGTGTGTCTGAAGCCTTTTTTACACTGCGGTTCCTCCTCAGCGCCGTAACGAAGCTCCGTCCTCATGCCACCTTGTCATTCTACATTGGACCACACAACGCCGCCGCCCCAGAGTCTTTTTAAATAGCGTTCCAGCGTTGCGTCCGCCGTTTCGTTACATTCCGTCCTCTGATGCCGGCTCAGAGGCATCGGAGGACGGAACGTAACAGAGGCATAATAATCATAAAATAATAATGAGCCTGCTGCTCTACTTCAGTTTAATTTAGGCCACTTCTGACCTCAGTTCAAACATGACCTACTCACGCTGAGCCGCCCACAGTGAGAGTAAAACGGTGAAGGACACAATCAGCTGTCTTTAATGGAGGCTTTTACTGTGAAGCAGCTGCAGGAAGTGTTTGTATTACTAACAGACTACAGGCAGATCCCTGAATGTTTAATAAGACTGTCAGATAGGAAAGCAGTTAATGAAAGGACAGTGTCACAGATCAGAGAGAACCCATACGCAGAATCACAGGGCAGAGGCAGGAGTAAGGCAGCAACAGTTATTTTACTTAGTTTGAGCAATGTACAGTCCTTTCCAGAGGTCAAAACCACAAATCCACAGAATCAGGCAGAGGTACAGAGGCGACAGGCAAAAGTTCAAAAACATGTAGCAAGCACAGGTCAAAATCCAAAAGGCAATACATACAGAACGGCGGGATGCGAAGCAGGAAGAAGCTCAAACTACGATCCGGCAAATGACAAAGGCAAGATGGCTTGTTTAAATACTGAGGGGTGAATGAGCTAACAGGCCACAGGTGTGTGGCAGGAGGAGCAGGCTGGCAAGTGATTGGCTGAAATGAGGGGAAGAGTCAGTGGCATGGAAAAAGCTGGCAGGTGCTGACTGGATAATGAGCAGAGGGGTGTGTGCAGGAGAAGCAGCAGGAGGGTGGGGTCTAAGAGGAGCAGGAGGCTCCAGCAGAGTCTGTGACAGACCAACACTTTCAGTGCTCTCTGTGAGCTATCACAGCTTCTACACAGTGTTGATCACATGGTGATATTTTTCTACCAAACTCAACAAATCATTTCAGTCATAAAGAAATGTCTTCACAGAGAGAAGAAGAGGAGTCATGTTCCTGTGGAGGAGCAGCCGTCCTGCTGTGCTGTGTGTCAGGACGTCCTGAAGGATCCAGTCTCTACCAGCTGTGGACACTGGTTCTGCAGACAGTGCCTCCCCTCATACTGGGACCAGTGTGGTTCATCAGGAGACTCCTCCTGTCCCCAGTGTGGAGAAAGATCCAGAACAACACCTGGACTGCAGACAGCCAGTCAGACCAGCACTTTACAAAGTAAGACCGTCCATCAGTCTGCTGATGTCATCACGTCTGAAACACGGCTTGTTGTTTTCATACAGAGACATTTGTTGTGTCATTCAGCACCAACATTAAGAGCTTTATAAATACCATCACATGTGAACTGATGTGTTCTGCTCCAGCAGACATATCTGCTCTGTGTCACGTGTCCCGTGTTCTCCTTTGAAGATAGATGGGGGGGGGGCACATCACTGAGGATCAATCTGTTCTCTCTGCTGTCAATCAAACACGTACCCTGACACACAGTCAGAGGCTGATTTGGACTTTATAACCTTTTGTAACACTCAACCTTTTTATTTTGTCGGGGTTAAAACGCTCAAGGGGTTCTTTTAGAAGAAAAGAACCTGTAACACTTATAAACAGAAAGTTCCAACTGAGAAACAGTTAATTTCCTCTTAAGATAAGTTTCACCCCTTTTTAGAGCCACTTTGTACTGACAGGCTATTTAAGGGATCAACCAGTGTGCGTCACACAAGTAACTTAAGTTCACTCAGCTCAGTCCGACAAATGAAAATTTAAATACAACAAAACCAACCCTTTAAGTCATTCCATTGTGCATTCAAAACCAACTAAGAGTCCAAAGCTAACGAAATATGAATAAACGAAAGTTCACTTGATTTCTTTATAGTGCTTTTACACCCAGAAAACAAACAATAAATCCGCCGTCCGTTTGCCTCAACAAAAAGGCGATCGATCACAACTGGTATACCAGTAAACAAATACAAAAAGGCATCGGTCTCACCCAGGTTCAGGAGGGAGAATAATCCACATGATAGATCCTGTCTTTGTTGTTGTTTCCCCTCCTGCGTGTCCAGCCGCGGGAGATGCCCGCACGGAGAGTCGCAATAATCCTTTTAGCTTCTTTCAGTTTCGCCACAGCTCATTCAAAGTTCTTGTTATCCTCATATTTTACTTTCACATTTGAACAGTCTATGGATTATTAAAAGGGTAGCTGCAGTGCTTTCGCCTGGCGCTACATAATTCAATCAGTGCGCACACTGATCCTCCCCCAGCGTCTACGCCACATCCTGCTAATACAACTTCAGCATAGTCATAATTACCAGCCATAACTGCCACATGCACACATCCTTTTACTTTACTGTGGAATATTTAAGTTTACCAGCATTAAAGGCAAAACAGGCATTCAAAAACTTAGGCTATCTCTCTGATTTAAAACCTTCTCATGCACTCCCTTTTACAATTGATTTGACACTTACTTTTTTAATGTGGCACTGTCACACTTTAACACTTTATATTTTCTTATATTGATCTTCTTTTTGGCAATAAGATAATCACCAGACTGTCAAATGTTCTTGGTTTCGTGTCACACTATTTTCTCTTTTTAGTAAAAGGTCAGCAGGAGGTTTTAGATCAACATAAGATCAGTCTGAGGACGAGATGTGAACGTGTGACTGAAGGAACTGATGAAACAGGAAGTGGAACCCTCCTCAACAGAATCTACACTGAGCTCTACATCACTGAGGGACAGAGTGAAGAGGTCAACACCCAACATGAGGTCAGGCAGCTTGAGACAGCTTCCAAGATGGAGACCCTCCGTGACACTCCAATCAAGTGCCACGAAATCTTTAAAGCCTTAGCTGACCAACAGACACCCATCAGAGTGGTCCTGACGAACGGCGTCGCTGGTGTTGGAAAAACCTTCTCAGTGCAGAAGTTCACTCTGGACTGGGCAGAGGGCTCGGAGAACCAAGATGTCAGTCTGCTGATTCTGCTTTCCTTCAGGGAGCTGAACTTGATCAAAGACGAGCAGTACAGTCTTCTCAAGCTGCTTCATGATTTCCATCCAACATTACAGAAGCTCACAGCAGAGACGCTCGCTGTCTGTAAACTGTTGTTCATCTTTGACGGCCTGGATGAAAGCAGGCTTTCATTAGATTTCACCAACACTCAGGTTGTGTCTGACGTCTCACAGAAGTCATCAGTCACTGTCCTGTTTATGAATCTCATCAAGGGGAATCTGCTTCCCTCGGCTCTCGTCTGGATAACTTCCCGACCTGCAGCAGCCAATCAGATCCCTCCTACATACATTGACAGGCTAACAGAAGTCCGAGGCTTCACTGACGCCCAGAAGGAGGAGTACTTCAGGAGGAGGTTCAGTGATGAAGAGCTGTCCAGCAGAATCATCTCACACATGAAGACATCCAGGAGCCTCCACATCATGTGTCTAATCCCAGTCTTCTGCTGGATCACTGCTACAGTTCTGGAGCACATGATGACCACAGACCAGAGGGGAGAGCTGCCCAAGACCCTGACTGACATGTACTCACACTTCCTGCTGGTTCAGACAAAGAGGAAGAAGCAGAAGTATGATGAGGGACATCAGGTGAGTCCTCAGGAACTGATGGAGGCTGACAGGGAAGTTCTTCTGAAGCTGGGGAGGCTGGCGTTTGAACATCTGGAGACAGGAAACATCATGTTCTACCAAGAAGACCTGGAGCAGTGTGATCTGGATGTCACAGAGGCCTCGGTGTACTCAGGAGTTTGTACTGAGATCTTTAAAAGAGAGTGTGTGATCTTCAAGAAAACAGTCTACTGCTTTGTTCATCTGAGCGTTCAAGAGTTCCTGGCTGCAGTCTACATGTTCCACTGTTACACAAACAAGAACACACAAGTACTGGAGGCTTTCCTAGAAGAGAATGATAGGACGAACCCCTCCCTTGATGACTTTTTGAGGAGAGTCATGGAGAGATCCCTTCAAAGTAAGAATGGTCACCTGGACCTGTTTGTTCGCTTCCTGCATGGCCTCTCTCTGAAGTCCAACCAGAGAGAGGCCATGAAGGAAGCAAACAAAAGTGGTCACCTGGACCTGTTTGTTCGCTTCCTTCATGGCCTCTCTCTGAAGTCCAACCAGGGACTCTTAGGAGGCCTGCTGGGCCGGACAGACAACAGTCCAGAAATCATCCAGAGAGTCATCAACAACCTGAAGGAGATGAACAGTAAAGATATCTCTCCTGACAGAAGCATCAACATCTTCCACTGTCTGATGGAGATGAACGACCACTCAGTACACCAGGAGATCCAAGAGTTCCTGAAGTCAGAGAACAGATCAGAGAAAAAACTCTCTGAGATCCACTGCTCTGCTCTGGCCTACATGCTGCAGATGTCAGAGGAGGTTCTGGATGAGTTGGACCTGAAGAAGTACAAAACATCAGATCAGGGACGACTGAGACTGATTCCAGCTGTGAGGAACTGCAGAAAGGCTCGGTGAGTCCAGATGTGATTAAAATTACAAATCAGGTTAATAAGTAGTTCAGTTCTTCAAACATCATCACTATAGAATTATCATTACTCTTAAATACTGTTCCACTCTTTTATTGCACAAATGATCTGTCAGTTTATTCTGTCACAGATTCTCTTGAGCTGTTTCAAATGTTTGAAATGCAAAACTGTTGTTTCAGTCAGTTTTGTTTCCTGCTGTCAAGTTCATGAAGGAAAAGCTTTTCTAGTTATTTCTAATATGTGTCACCTTTGACCTTTTTTCTGATGTTTTATCACAGCAGCATTTAACGACATATATATATAACAGTATTTTCCAGCTATCAGTAAAATGATTACTACATGAGTAGATTCTGCAAGGTGTGCTATCTAATCAATAACTATGACCACTATTCTTCAAAGTTTAAAAAAAGATCTGTTTCATTTTCTAAAGCAGATTTCTGAAGACAGAGAGAATTGCTTTCATGTGATTATTTCTGCCATGTTTCTGGTCAGGACAGAGGATGGTCGGGGACGCAACACACTCTGCTTTATATTTTCTATTTCTACAAAGCACTTTATTTTACTTTGTGATGCTCTGTATATATCCAGTGTTTCTGTTGTCAAAGCACTTTGTAAACGTGTTTCTACAAAGTGCTATAGATAAAGGATAAGTGTTATTAGTATGATTCAGATTGAGTATCTAATGTTTGCTGCAGCCGCTGTGGCCACAGGTGAAACTATGGGATCATGTTGAGAGCTGTAACACAGTGATTTGGTAGCACAAGCAGAGAATCGTCATCAAACCTGCAAACTGGTTCAGTGATGTCAGTTACACAACAATATCTATGTACAGTTTGCTAACCTTAGCTAACATTAGCTTCTGTAAACTGCTGCTCATACGACACAGACTGTCACAGTAACACCCCTGAGTGTGTTGAACTGAGCAGTGGTGCATTTAGCTGCTCATGAGTTCCACAGTTTACAGAGGGAGGTTGTGTTACATGGCTGTGTTTGAAGTGTTTCCTGATATTCTGTTGCTCACAGAAAGAAGCTGACAGGTGTTTCTCTCTCTTGTTGCTGTAGAGAAGAGTAGTAGCAGGAAATGCACAGCTTCCACCAATATTTAAGGTCTGATGAATATCTCAGAACATTCTGGTCAAATTCAGACTTTTAAAGAGATCGTATACACACCAGTGTTATTTCTCTTAATACTGATACACTGAGAACATCTTTCTGATGACATCATGGTAACGATAATTAAACCTTACCGGTTTGTTAACTGTGTTTGTTTGCTGAATAAGTTCTTCAGATGCTCACAACAGAATGTAGACGACAGAACTTCATGCACTCAGCTGTCAGACACATCAAAATGTTTGATTATTATATTATTTAAATATGTCCACGTCTAATACTGTCAGTAGTTCCCTTTGGTTTCGGTCGCTCTTGACAGCAGTCACTGAATTTTCCCACTCATGCTCGTGAACCTGAAAGCAGCAGGTAGCCAGCAAAGACAGATCGTCTTTTTAACTAAGTTGAAAAAATGTCTTTTAATCAAGACGACCTCATGCTAACTTTTTGGAGACAGACGTTTTCTCCTCCTTTATCTGCATATTAAAGCAAATCAAAGATTCAAAGTGTGCAGGTACGAGAGGGAGTGAGGAGAATTATTGTTTCATGTCAAACACAGAAAGATAAGATGAGCTGAACCCTGAGGTGAACAGCAAACTTAGAGTTTTATTTAACCTGATGTGTCAAACTGTGATCAGACTCATGAAGTAAACACAAAGTGTCCTCTTTCATTATAACATATCATGTAATTAATGTGTCATAACAGACTTGTTGGCTGTGGACTGTCAGAGACTCACTGGGAAGTTGTGGCCTCAGCTCTGAAGTCCAACCCCTCCCATCTGACAGAGCTGGACCTGAGCTACAACGATCTGCAGGATTCAGGAGTGAAGCTGCTGTCTGCTGGAGTGGAGAGTCCAAACTGTAGACTGGAGACTCTTCAGTAAGTTTACTGACTGTAGCATGTAGTGTTTCTTATGAGGTTTTAAAGTTTTGGGTCATTAATCTTCAGGATGGACCTGATCACAGATCTGAAGGAGTGATTTAAAAATGTTCTGTCTTTCCAAACAAGTCAAGAAAAGAAAAAGGAGAAATTAACTGTTTGAAAGTTTCCACACGACTCACATTGGTGTCGATCAGACCGTGAAGATGATGTCAGCAGTGACGAGGCTGTAGTGTGTGTGAGGGATGTGAACGATGTCGTAGATCTGATGATAGCAGATGAAAACAGGCTGCAGAGAGTTTGAGCTTCTGTGTCACAGACAGAGAGACAGGGGCGATACAGGAAAGAGAGACATGAATGCAGAGCTCAGTAAAGGTGAAGGAAGGAACTGTGATGATCTTCATGGTATCAGAAGCTGACAGCCCACACAGCTGCTGTGCTGTGGTGTGCATCAAAGCAGAGCTAAGAGTAATAAACAGCAGCCTAACAGCAGCCACAACAACACAACAGAGCAGGATTCAAGGTCTGTTTGAAGGTTTAAAAAAAG
Organism: Semicossyphus pulcher; assembly: GCF_022749685.1. NCBI lineage: Eukaryota > Metazoa > Chordata > Actinopteri > Labriformes > Labridae > Semicossyphus > Semicossyphus pulcher. The sequence goes on along the minus strand of NW_027211737.1, from coordinate 4,876,094 downwards.
ACTGATGTAATTAGTACAAGAATATCAGTCATAGTGTTTGTGATTTACAACATGAACAGACTGTACATTTATGCAGATTTTATTGACCAAAGTTCAGTCAAACTTTAGAAGCTGGATAAAGATTAAATGACACATCAAAGTCATTTGAACAGGTCAAAAGGTGCAGCATCCTTCAAAAGAACAAGTGTTACACCTGCTTAAAGCCACATGAAGAGATGATTCTGAGTGACAGCATTAAGTTTGAGTTATCTAAGCTTCTATATTATTTCCTGTTCTTCTTTCTAACAGATCAAAGTGTTGCTTTGTTTTCATGTCAGCATTGAGGACTTATCTGAAGAAACAGACCTTTAGATTTCAGCTAAAACAAATCAATAGTCTGCACCAGAAACATGTTTGTCTTAATGCAGAGGTTCATATTGATTCAAGTCAGTCTCATTACAACACTCACATTCCCACATGCACATCTATTTATAGAGTTATTTAATGCCTGTCATCTTTCCTTCTGTCCATACTGTCTGTGAAGAAATCCTCTCATAACCTGACTCCAGTGTTACGAGATGGAGGACAAACATTCAGTCTGTCACTTTACAAAATGACTTTTACAGTTGAGCTTAAACTAATAGAGGCTTCAGCAGACTGAGCGACACATATCAAGTGTTTAGTGTTTGGCTGTCTGCTTGTTGAGCTGCAGTGGAGGAATAGTGACTCAAAGAGTGAATTTGGTTCTTAGTTTGAAACGTTAGTGGACACAGACTTGATTTGGCTGACTCAGACTGCTGAAGCTTCATATTAGTTTCACATGAACTTATGGAGTTTATCCTGCTGTGTAGTTTTGTTAGGAAGGGACCACTTCACACTCACTGGGGACAGTAGGAATCATTACTGCCACTAATGAGTCTTTCATGTGCAGAAAGCATGTGGCTGTTATTTTAAGACTTCAACAAATGTGGACATCTCCTTTTATTACATAGACCTACTAAGCCCCAAATATAGTAAGAAGAAGGCCATTGAATAAATGAATTAGTGAACAGTGTTTAGTCCAACATGTCTGATGTGTTAATGGTTCTCTAATGACACACGTGACTGAGATCAGCAGCATGTTATGAACCTGTGCGGACATGAAAAGGTGTATGACTGACTGCAGAAGGCTGACGTCTTGATGATCCACATAACACAATGGAAAAGTCACTCCACTCATTTTAAGGGAAATCTGTAATTTTATCTTCATCATTTATTCAGATTGTGGGGCTGCAGTCTGTCAGAGATGAGCTGTGCTTCTCTGGCCTCAGCTCTGAAGTCCAACCCCTCCCATCTGAGAGAGCTGCAGCTGAGCTACAACAAGCTGCAGGATTCAGGAGTGAAGCTGCTGTGTGGTTTTCTGGAGAGTCCACACTGTAGACTGGAGACTCTGAGGTCAGAAACCATGTTTTACTTCTGTGCTGAGATTAATATGATGTGAAAGTTGTGTTGACACTAAACTGCAGACATGAGGCTGATATTATACTGATCCACACTGAGTATCTTAATGCTAAAGTCTGTTTTCTTCTTCACTGCTTTAGTCCATTGACTGTAGCAGAGCAATGTTGAGTTCCACATTTAAAACCTTCATAGAACAAGAAAAATCCTACACTGTATAATTCACTGTGAACCTCTGAAACACCTGATTTCATCTTTTATTCCACATCATGTTTTTCTTTTTTTATGGACACAGCAGTGGCAGCGCGCACAACTCCACTTACAAAGTATCGTTTCGGGTGCATGGCAAAAAATGAAATCCAGAAAAAACAGAAAGCTCCGGCACTCACAGGATCAAGTAGAACTGACTTTAATGTGGGTCACAGATGAACGCGTTTCGGCTCTTATGCCGTCTTCAGCATACTGAGGAGAACAAAGGAATTGATATATATGCCCAGGTGAGATTAAATGAGTGAGAGGTCCGCCCCGCAGGAAGGAAGGAGGGAACGCGGGAAGTGTGTCCATACCAAGACAACATTCCACTTACTACAAATAACATGGACAGATCCCTTTCTAAGCCAAATACATGGCAGAAAATATGAACAAAAATGTCTTAGCCACTACAGACAGTCAGTTAGAAGATAGGGGGTTTCAACAGCCCATTTACATAGAATAATTTAGACACATTATACATATAACACAGTGCGTATAATAATCGATATTAACAAGGACAAGTAGCAAAAAGTAATTGATATACATAATTAGATTAAGAGCTGCATGTCCCTGCCGAAAAGTGCAAAGTCCTGCACAAGGTACAGAACCATCCCACATGTACAGACATAGAATACATAGAACAAATATGGTTACATAGGGAAACTTACTCTGCAGCAAAATCTAGAAATTCTTCAACAAGTGACTAATTTCAGCTAAAACAAATCCTATTTTAAATTCATATATATAAATATATAGAAATATATACATATATATACACATACATACCTAAATATATATATATACCCATACCCCTGCATACACATGTGTACAATGCACACATACAAAAACGCTGCACAATCTTAATAGGCATATATAATATGAAATATAAAAGGTGCATGCCCTGACTCATAAATACTAGTTACAGGAAGCAACCGAGTAGCAGTTCTTCATTCAGGCCTTTAGGGCTCTCAGCTTGTAAAGAATGAATCCAAAAAGCTTCCCTCTGCAATAAAAACCTGTCCAGAGCTCCACCTCTTTTCAAAGAATGAACCTTTTCGATGCCCTGAAATTTGAGAGAACAGACATCATGGCTGCATTGAAATGTCTGGCCACCGGAGATTTTTCATCTTTGTTTCTTATGTTGCTTTTATGTTGAGAAATCCTTGTTTTTAGCTCACGTTTAGTTTTACCTACATAGGCGAGCCCACAGGGGCATTTCAAGAGGTAAACCACATATTTAGTTTTACATGAGATTCTGTTCTTGATATTACATTTCTTACCGGTATGAGGATGGAGAAAGACGTCACCTCTAATCATGGCACTACATTGGGCCCTTCAGCCTTGACTAAAGTGTCTCTAAGATTCTTGGCACGTTTGTTAGCAAAAATAAGCAGATCTTTATAAGAATGGCCTACTACTGGGTCACTGGATAAAATGTGCTAGTGTTTAATGACCAAATTCTTAATGTCCTGTGATAGCGGAGAAAAGGTGGTGGCCATAACCAATTTTGAATCCCTCTTTAAGGGAGGTTTAGTGGTTAATCAACTTTTTCGCTCTATATTTGTTACTTTCTCTAAACTGTTGCCAACCACATGGTTATTGTAGCCTCTATCTCTGAAACGATTACACATGTCAGTAGCTTGTTCTTGAAAGACATGATCAGTGCTACAGATTCTCTTTGCTCTCAACAGCTGGCTGTATGGAAGACCCTTTTTGGGACCTGGGGGATGGTAGCTGCTGAAGTGTAAAAGAGTGTTCCTATCAGTTTGTTTTCTATAAACACTGGTGCTGAGGTGCTCAGTTTTTGTAACAAATACATCGAGAAATGACACCGATTCACTGCTATGTTCTAAGGAAAACTTTATAGTAGGCATTCTAGAACTTAAGTGTATATTGAAAGCTTCTAGTTGGTCAATAGTCCCAGAGAATATGCAAAAGATGTCATCCATGTAGCAGAACCAACATTTCAGCTGAGAGAAAAAGGGGTTATTATTATAAACACGATCCTCCTCAAACTTTCCCATGAAAAGATTGGCATAATTCGGGGAACATGAACTACCCATGCTGACCCCTTGGCACTGTAGGTAAAAAGAGTCCTCAAATTTAAAATAGTTTTTGTTAAGAACCAGCTGGGTGAGTTCCACCAAAAAGCCAGTAGGGGGGGTTTTATTTTCTCTTAAGTCAAGAAAGTGGGAGAGAGCTTCGAAACCTTCCATATGTGGGACATTAGTGTACAGGCTAGTAATATCCATAGTGCACAGTAAATCTGTATCCTGAAGACCATGAATGGAAGAGATTTTGTTAAGGAAGACGGTGGTGTCTTTCAATTAAGAAGGAAGCATAAATACCAACTGTTTGATATGTAAATCAATATATTGTGAAATAGGTTCCATGAGGGACTGGTTGCCAGCCACTATGGGACGTCCAGGGACTGGTTCAATGCATGATTTAGGAATTTTGGGCAGAGTATAAAAAATAGGGCGTATTGGGTGTTGTTGTAACATGAAATCAAATTTGTTTTTAGAGATGAATAAATCTTCTAGAGCTTTATTCAGAAAACAATTTATCTCCAGAGAAAATGTAATGGTGGGGTCATAACTCAGGGGAGTGTAAACATCACAGTTTTTGAGTTGGCGCAAGATTTCTGTCCTATATGCTTCTTTGCTTTGAACCACCACTGCACCTCCTTTATCAGCACTCCTTATAACAATAGAATTATCATTAGACAGACTGACAAGTGCATGACGCTCTTTAGAGGATAAATTCCAAAAGAGCTGAAATGCCCTGTTCTACTAATCTACAAAAAGTGGCAACAGAAGAATTGTTCACTGGGGGTATGAAAGTACTTTTACGTTTTAAATTTGATACAATCTTCGGCTTCTCAGGAGGGGCATTATGCATGTTCTGCTTATGGGAATTATGGTGATTCAATTCACCAAAGATGAACTCTCTAAAACTCAATCTGAAATCAATTCCTTGAAGAAGGAGATGGAATCTAAATTAAACACCCAAGGACTCCACGACATTGAGAAGAGATGTTCGGAGCTGATTTGGAATGATGAGAAAGAGATTTCAGAAGTGAAATTGAGGAAGTACCAGAGGGACACTCTGGACTATAACAACAACCGTGTTTACGCATGGCTAACAGACACATACTGCCGTCCATTCAGACGAGAGGCTTCTGCATCCTCATTAGATCCATCCACGGAAGACTCGGGAAATGAAGGCCCTTCTGCTGCTTCACACTCTTTTTTAGAGATACCCCGTCACTTCACCAGAGCCACCTCAAAAGGCGCCCAACACGGAGGGAGGGCAAGAAGCACTGACCGCACCAGAGACAGTCGACGGCAGAGGACTTGAACGTTGTTAACTGTGGTGGCAATTTCTGATGACGAGACCAATAAAGTTCTTAGGGAAACAAAGTTGTCTTTTGATGTCATTTAATTGAAGAATATTAAAAGATGAGTAAAAGCAATTAACAACTCGAGCTGGGTCAGACCAGTACTACACAGAACGCAGCTGTCTAGCTGACTGACACAGACTCAAGGTTCACAGTGTGTGTTATACATTACAGAAAGAACTCCCTCTCACAGAGACAAAGTAAGGTGTTATTGTTCTGACTTTAGCTGAAGCGCCTGACTATCTAGAGTTTCCCCCTTGCCCTGCAGCTCTCAGCCCAGACAAGGCCACCAACTATCTCTCTAAGACAGAAGGAGCAACAGTAAATCATGCACAAGACCCTGGAGAGGAGCAGACAATACATATCCTTAAAATTAACCTTAGCTGATTATACCATGATTATTAACTCCATAATATTAAAGAAATTTAAACACATGATCAAACAGGTTAACATAAAAATTTCCTTCACAACTCCCCACTTTTTATCATTAACTGATAATTACATTTGAGTATATGAGTATATAAGCCTTCAGCAACATCAGAATGTAAACCCTGTTTTACGGTTTAATTACACTCGTCACACAGAAGAGGAGTAAAAGAATCATGGTAAAAATCATTGTAATATCTGCTGTCCTGTGAGAATTGTCAATACTTACCCATGTGTGATATCATGTCTGTGTCATAGTCGGGGAAAGGGAAAAGGTCAGGTGAGCGGGGGTCATTAGGGAGGTCAGAGTCAGATGGATCAGTGCTTTGAACGTCAGCTGTTTAGTCAAACTCCCGCGTTAGTCTGGTGTGTTTTATTGGTCAGGTCATGTGTGTGCGTCACGCTAGTAGTCAGGTTATCAACTCTGGTTGTCTGCTGTTGCATTTCGAACCATAACAAAGGAAACTGACGATCAATGTTACTAAAGTTAAACAACATCTCCAGGCTGCCAGAATGGTCACCACGGTCGTTGACGATCCATTCTGGGGCAGCACCAAAGGCCACTGATGAGATGGAGCTTGGCACGCTACTGTTGGAGGAGGGCGCTTATTTCACCCCTGCCTCTTTAGGTTCCAACACAGCTGTAGGGTAGGGGGGCGCTAGGCTCTCTTCCCAGTTGTCTTCCTCAGCGTCTCAAATTTGGCTTTTCAGCCTTTTTATTTCTTTCAGGTTCTCCTCAAAGGGAGAAAGAGGCAATGATATTCAAAAGGTTCCCCCCGATGGGAGACAAACCTTGTATATTCCAAAGGTTGTAAATCATTTCCTCAGAGGCTCCCCTGTTGGAGAAGGAGCCAGTTTGCAGTGGCTGGTGTGGACTCAAGTGGCCCTCCCTTGGACTTTGAGAGGGTTGTGTGTTGTTAGGACCTGGAAAGGGCCAGTGAAACGCCTTTGCTTCCATTGCTTCCTCCTAAAATCTTTGAGCACCCAGTCACCAGGCTGGGTGTTGTGTTGAGGACCAGCGGCCTGTTGAGGCAGTGCAGCCTTCACTTGGAGGTGAAGGGCTGAAAGGGAAGCTGTTAGGTTGACCCAGTAATATCTGAAAAGGGCTCAGCCCGCGCTTATCTCACATGCGCGTCCGCATGTGAAACAGGATGAGCAGATACATCTTTACCCATATAAGTTCAGCATCCTCAGCTTTAGCATTTAGCTTTAGCTTCAAAGGAACCATTTTCACGCTGTACTGCACCTGCACTCTGTGGCTGATAGGAGCAGTGGTGTAAATCAAACCCCCAAAACTTCAGACATTTCTTTGATGTTAGTTAGTTGGTTAGTAAATTAGTTAGTTAGATACTTTATTAATCCTTTACAGGAAATGTCACTGCTACAGCAGCTTCAATCACCGTCAAGACACCACATGTAACACTACAACACAATCAGGCACATAAAAATACCAAAATCTGTTTCTAAACAAACTAAAAATCACAACTGACACGTTAGAAGATATTTAATAAATGTAATAAAAATACACATTGTGGATGGAGATGGACGCAGATGGCTTGATGAATGAGAGCAAGACCATTACCACAGCTTATCTTACCAGGGATCCCCCACCGGGGCATCACTTCCATGAGCAGTGCTTTTGCCACTGCTGTTGAATCCTGTTTGCTGGAGAGGAAAACTTCAACCCATTTACTGAACATGTCCACCATGACCAAACAGCACTTTTTACCTTCACAGACTGAGAGTTAATGAAATCCATCATCCAATGTTGTCCTGGGCCTGTAGGGGCGGATGACTGTGCTGTGGGACTTTTGGAGCGCTCACTGCATTGTGAGCTGCACAGATAACAGTTTTTGCAGAAATGTTTCGCAACAACAGAAAAACCTCGTGTATACCAGCATGAATTAATGGCAGCACACATCCCCCTTTACCCACGTGATCCTTTCCATGAGCCAGGCGCGCATACAAAGTGAAAAGAGCACGTGGTAAACCAACCAATTTTGAGCAAAGTGTTTTTCAGATTGTGTAGCCATGTGAGTGAAGGCTGTTAGATCAGGTGGAGTGTCAGACAAATGTGAGGATGAGAACATGTTAAATACATCACCAGAGCGGGCTGCTGCCTTTGCAGCTGCGTCTGCTGACACATGTCCACGAGAAGCAGCATCATCACGTCGTGTGTGTGCTTCACACTTAATTACAGAAACTGCTGAGGGGAGCAAAACAGCACCAAGGAGTGATGAGACCAAAAAAAGGTTAGAAACAGGTTTACCTGAGGATTTTAGAATCCTCCGTGTCTCCAGAGGGCACCAAAGTCATGCACTATTCCAAATGCGTGTCGAGAGTCAGTGTAGATGTTAACAGATTTACCAGCAGCTTGTTTACAGGCTTCTGTGAGGGCGACAAGTTCAGCTGCTTGAGCAGAATAGTGTGAGGGTCATTTACCTGATATCACAACTTCATGCTGTGTAACTACCGCAAACCCCGTTTGATTCTTCCCTTTTTCATCACGTGAGGCAGAGCCATCAACGACAAACTGGAGGTCAGCATTTGGAATGGGTACATCTTTCAGATCCACTCTGGGAGAGCAAACTTCCTGTAAAACTTGAACACAATCATGTGAGTCATCAGCCTCTCCATCCTCCTCAGTGGGCAGGAGGGAGGCGGGGTCAAGAACAGAGTGTGTAAGAACAGTGATGTTAGGCATGTCCAATAAGGTGGTGTGATACTTAAACCAGCGCTGCGCAGAGATGTGATGTTTTCTGAGTGTGCAGAATGTGTGTGACAGCATGTGGAAACATAAGAGTCAAATCAGAGTACTCTACTGAGCATCCAGAGGCTAGTGCAGCTTTCCTGCAGCTGCTGCAGCTCTGACACAGAGAGAGATTATTGCCACTGGATCCACCTTTATTATTATTATTAATATTTTTAAAGGCAACAGGACGTAATCTAACACAGTGTTTTTGGCACAACACTGATGTTGAATAGCATGCTTTGTTATCTACAAACTGTACAAAAGGTTTATCAGGGTCAGGTAAACCTAGAGTTGGAACACTTGTAAGTGTGGAGAAGTCAGTGAAAACCTGTTGGGCTTCAGGTGTCCACGTGATCTTATCATGGGCAGAGAGCTGTTGTCATGAATCACAGATGAGAGAGGAGCTTGTTGTTCAGAGTAGTTAGGGATCCATTGTCGGGAATATGACGTCATGCAAAGGAAACTCATCATTTGTTTGTTACCGGTTTGGGGAGCTCCGATACAGCCTGAACACGTTTGGGAGAGAGGGATTTGCCCTCTGCTGTGATCACATGTCCCAGATAGGTTTCTTTAGTTTGAGCAAACTGCAGTTTTGTGAGACTTGCTTTGTGGCCATTTTCTGTTAGGAACATCAGCAGTGCGAGTTTGTGTTCTCGACAGGCTTCAGCTGAAGGGCTACACACCTTTAGATCGAATGCACTGAATGAGGGTGGAGCCTGATGGAAAACTCAAAGTTAAGCAAAATTTTTGAGTCAGCTGTTGATGGAAGTGTGCGGGAGACTCAGAATAAGCTTGGACGCAGCGTGTCCATAAGTTTTACCTTTAAACGAGAACACAAACCAGTACTGGCTATCGGGGTGTACTGGGACCGAAAAAAACAACAACATCGCATTAGTGAGGTCGACAACCGAAAAATGAGTAGTGGTGGTACTTGCAGCAAGATTGTGTGTGGATTCGGTACCTCTGGAACTCTTAGGTGAACTGCAGCATTTACTGCTTGCAGATCTTGTACCTCCATTCTGTGGGTGCACCCTGGTTTCTAGTTTTCTCTACAGGAGAGATAGGAGTCCTGACTGGAGATGTTTCACAAAGTATAATGATCCCTCTTTTAAAGGGACTCAAAAAGTGGCGCAATGCCGTCAACTGCTTCTTTATTTTACTTCTTTATTTATTTATTTATTTTTATTTTTGAGAGCATATTGTTTTGAACCGGCCTGTAGTCTGATTTTGGATGAATGATTAAAGGTTCTGAATTCTTCATGAGACCTACATCATATTTATGTTTGGCCCAGAGACACTGTGGGACTGTCGACAGATAAGGTGGAATTTCAGGTGAAGCCATGGTTACATAGGCATCAGTAAGCAAACCACGTGGTGTGTCCTCAACTAATTGGACAGTTCTGTGCACATGTACAGCTGTTCGTCTCGTACGATATACATCACCTTGCGCGCTGTATTCTCTTAGGATCCTCGACGGCGAACGAAGTCATGACAAGCGGCCCTCTAACGAACCCAGTGTCCCAGATCTTGCCACTCCCAGTCTCGTGGTTTAGCCAGAAATACATGCATTATATTTCTCTGAAAACACACTTTTGGAGAGAGGACAGGGAAACAGCAACAGCAGACACCGAACTTTTCCATATACGTGAGTTAAACTTCTCTCTGGTTCAACAACTTGTCTAAACCATCTGTCCTCATACTCTTTATCTGGACCTTCATGAATGTGTGAGGTGCAATGTAAATCGTTTGTAGGCACGTAGTCATCTGCACATGGTGTGTGTGTGTGTGTGTGTGTGTGTGTGTGTGTGTGTGTGTGTGTGTGTGTGTGTGTGTGTGTGTGTGTGTGTGTGTGTGTGTGTGTGTGTGTGTGTGTGTGTGCGTGTGCAAATGCAATCAGTTCTCCTGAACATCTGGTGAGTTCTTGTCTGTACTCTAACTTTCTCTGGTGTGGAGATCAGTACAATGCTGAGAAGACACATAAGATCTTTTTCTAACAGACAAAACAATGTTTGAACTTGATGTGTTCTAGGGAGCATGCTACAGGGACAGTACACTTTTCCTGTACTGGGGTACCACTAGCTCCTACAGTTAGGCATGACCTACCACCTGCCATAATGACAGATGCTTTGGCCTCTGAATCTCAAAGAAAAAGGTGTGGGTTAGCCTGCTATCTAAACTAAAATTTTCTGCAAGCATCTGGAGTTTGATACAAAGTGAAATTTTACACATCTTAGACTGGTAAGGGCTTACGTTTAGCAGGTTTGGGTGAGTTGTGTGGCGTCTGTGTGTGTGTGTGTGTGTGTGTGTGTGTGTGTGTGTCTGTGTGTGAGCAGGTGTGTGAGCGGGTGTGTGAGCGGGTGTGGCGTTCTTACTGTCAGGGCTCGTGGGAGGTTGGACTTCACTCTCTGGGGTCCGCCCACCACCGGCAGTCAATCTGAAGAAGGCACTCTCCATGTTTTTGCCCCTCCCTTCTTGTCCTTTGGATGCGGGCAGTCTGCAGCCCAATGTCCACTTTCTCCAAAGTTGAAACACACATCCGGATCATAGCCATGTCCTCGACACCCAAAGCCGCTTCCACATCCTCTGTCTGTGCCTCGTCCACGGTCACCTTGGCCTTGGCCGCTGCCTGTGGCAAACTGCACCATAGTCAATATAGCTTGAGCTCTCGTGTCCCGTTGTTTCTTTTCTTCTTTTTCTTTTTACCATCTGTCCTGCTCTTCTGCATGTTCCGCATGTAGCAGGATATTTGACAGAGAGGTTGTGTCCCATGTGATGCAGGAACGTTTCACAGCTTCACACAGATGTGGGTGCATCTGGGCTAAGAACAGTCTCTTTAGGTTGGATTTATCAGGGCGGAGTGGATGTTCGCCCAGTCCTCCTCCTGGATTCTGTATGCTGCTGTGTTGGTCAAACTGGGCTGTTCTTTGCGTGAACATATTCTCTCTAATATTTCACGTAACTGGTCAAGTTGGCGGAGACTGAAACTGCCCTGTTGAGGGAAACCCAATTCTACCCATTTTGATAACTGATCACCACTTCCTGGGTGCTTTGACTCCATCACTTTAATCATGTCTGATTGGAATTTAGGTTTCGGACCTGGGTCCGGTTTTGCGATACTGCTTGCTATGAGCCCTTCCCATCCATCCCTAGCCTTAACTTACCTCCTCTTTGAATAAACAACCTTGGTATCAGTTATCTATGAGTCACCGGACTCCCAACTTCTGTTAAGTTGCTTTGACACGTTTATCACCGACCCCGTGAAGCCCTCTCTCTACTTTAATAAAAGACCTTGGTATCAGTCATTTACGAGTCAGCCGGACTCTCTCCTTGGCGACACGGTCCGTGGGATTTTAAGCTTTTTCCTTCTTTTACCGGTAAACCTTTAGCCTACTCAAAAATCAATACTCAACAACTAGATTTTCTCTCACCGTTGTATTGTATCTCTGCACGCGGTTTTGGGTTGGTTCTTTTCCCTTTCGATAGGATCCGAGCGCTGGCCGGGCTCCGCAAGGCGGTCAGCTGCGCTTTTCTGCCAGTCCGACGGAGTCTGATCAGGCGTCGGATCCCATCCTTGTCGCCAAGTTTGTGGTGGCAATTTTCTGATGACGAGACCAATAAAGTTCTTAGGGAAACAAAGTTGTCTTTTGATGTCATTTAATTGAAGAATATTAAAAGATGAGTAAAAGCAATTAACAACTCGAGCTGGGTCAGACCAGTGCTACACAGAACGCAGCTGTCTGACTGACTGACACAGACTCAAGGTTCACAGTGTGTGTTATACATTACAGAAAGAACTCCCTCTCACAGAGACAAAGTAAGGTGTTATTGTTCTGACTTTAGCTGAAGCGCCTGACTATCTAGAGTTTACCCCTTGGCCTTGGAGGTCTCAGCCCAGACAAGGCCACCAACTATCTCTCTAAGACAGAAGGAGCAACAGTAAATCATGCACAAGACCCTGGAGAGGAGCAGACAATACATATACTTAAAATTAACCTTAGCTGATTATACCATGATTATTAACTCCACAATATTAAAGAAATTTAAACACATGATCAAACAGGTTAACATAAAAATTTCCTTCACACTGATCTACAGCATTACAACATATTAATAAAAACTATTGACGCTCTGTTCTTCAACTCTCTGACGCTTTTTGATGTAAATTTTGGATTTGTACAAACGAGGATTCAGGAGACGGTCTCTCCTCTGAGCTCTGGGGGGCTGTGAAGGTGGGACAGTGCTGATCAAATAATAAGCAGACTTTTATTCAGTATTTGCTTCTATATTTTTTAATTGAAAGGTGCTTATGGAATACGTCTCACTACAAGACGAGTACAAATAACACTGCTGGTATGATGTTGATGGTGACATGGCTCGCTCAATAACGCTTGATATTTAGTGACATTAAATGTGTGAAAAGCATCAATATACAACCTGGCTTCAGTTCACCACCTCACCATCTGCGCGGCCAATTTCCCCTGTCTCCAAAATGTTCGTACGCATGGGTCAGAGCTGCCGTGGAGGGCCGCACATTTTCCCGTCAAGTTTGTTTTTTATAAATCCCAAAGTTTGCTTTGAAAGTGGCGTTCGCCTTCTTTTGTGCGTACGCTGCGTTTATAAATGAGGCCCCAGACCTTTGCACACTTCAACTCCTCTGTTAAGCTAGTTATCAGTAGCTGGAGTATGCCTTTCCCATACGACCCCACACTACCAAGACAACGAGGAACTCCAAGCCATTTCCTAATATAGAAATTTACCAACCTCTCTAGCCTTTCCACCTTTCATGTCGGTATGTCATAAACTGACAGTGGCCACATCAGTCTAGGGAATAGTCCAAACTGCAGACACCATAACTTTAGCTTGCCTGGGAGCCCTGACTTCTCTATCCTTCCTATCTCCTCTGCAACATCTTTCCTAAGTTGCTCTATCTGCTCACTGTCATTCAGGTCCCCATTATACCACCTACCCAAGCTCTTCACTGACCTTTCCCTAATGGATGGGATTTCTTCCTCATCCACATAAAACTTCCTCTCTGTTACCTTCCCTCTGGACACTGAGATGCTTCTTGATTTACTGGGCTTAATCTTCATCCTTGCCCACTTGAGATTCTCGTTGAACCTCTCTAGTAGCCTTTTTGTACAGGGCTCTGTCGTGGTCACCAGTGTCATGTCAGCCATATAGGCCCTAATCGGGGGAGGCGTAGCCCGCCCTGCGTTCTCTCCCCACCAACCACCCATTTTGAAGCTCTAATAATTGAACATGAGCAGTACTGAGCAACATTTGGCAACAGTTGTGCTCAAACCCTCGATCAGAACCAGGCGACTGGATGGGCCAACAAGTGGGACAGAGGGAGATGCCAGGACGGAGACAAACACACAGAGCAACCACAACAACAGAAATCAGTAATAGATACATTTATTTATGATTTCAATTTGTAGCAGCAGAAAATAACAAACACAGCTCTGAAAAAAGAAACCACTCCAGATGTTCCTTTAATCAGCATCTCTCTACATGTCACGGCCAGCCCGATCCAGATCTGCCTCGAACAAAGCTGAGCTGCTTGAATATTTGCACAGAGCGGCCTCACGTCACCCAACAGCACTGTGACAGACTGGTGGAGAGCATGCAGAGATGCATGAGAGCTGTGATTATAAACCAGGTTATTCCACCAGATATAGATCTGTGACCTCTTCCTGAGTTCAAACATTATCATTCTGTTGTTTAAACATGAACATGAACTTGTTTTCTTTGCATTATTCCAGCTCTGAAAAACATCTTTCGGTTTTCTTAATCAGTTGTCACTTTCTGCAAATAAAAGACCTCAATGAGAATATTTGATTTGACAGTCGGAGAAATGTTGTTTACAATAAAACAAAAGTTCATTTTACTCAAACACAAACCGTTAAATAGTAGAACCAGAGAAAAACATGTTTTAGAAGTGGTCTCAGTTTGATCTTTTGAACCTGATCACAGATTTTAACATCATAACAGACCAAGAAGCACTAAACTTTAACTTGTATCAGACTGTGAGTGTGTTATATTTGAACTTGTCACACTTGCAGAGTTTAAGAGGTGAAGTCACTGCGTCTTTATTGAAGTAGCAGCATGTTGTCATTAATATTAATGAGAGCTCTTTTTCACTTTGTGTATTTCACACATTTGAACCTGCATCCTGTTGTGTTCAGGTGTTTGGAGTTTCTATTTTCTAACCTTTTACCTTCTTCACCTTCTTCAGCTCTGAACACATTATTAAACATTAAAGGATTTCATGCAGGAACATTGTTTTCTAAAGTCTCATCATTTATTCTTTATTCAGATTGAGTCGGTGCAGTCTGTCAGAGAGGAGCTGTGCTTCTCTGGCCTCAGCTCTGAAGTCCAACCCCTCCCATCTGAGAGAGCTGCAGCTGAGTGACAACAAGCTGCAGGATTCAGGAGTGAAGCTGCTGTGTGGTTTTCTGGAGAGTCCACACTGTAGACTGGAGACTCTGAGGTCAGAAACCATGTTTTACTTCTGTGCTGAGATTAATATGATGTGAAAGTTGTGTTGACACTAAACTGCAGACATGGGGCTGATATTATACTGATCCACACTGAGTATCTTAATGCTAAAGTCTGTTTTCTTCTTCACTGCTTTAGTCCATTGACTGTAGCAGAGCAATGTTGAGTTCCACATTTAAAACCTTCATAGAACAAGAAAAATCCTACACTGTATAATTCACTGTGAACCTCTGAAACACCTGATTTCATCTTTTATTCCACATCATGTTTTTACATAAATCAGTCATACAAACCCCAATTCCAAAAAAGTTGGCACGTTGTGTAAAATGTGAATAAAAACAGAAAACAGTGATTTGCAAATCCTTTTCAACCTATATTCAATTCAAACCAGCACAAAGACAAGATATTAAGAGTGACAGCGAGATCGAAAAGTGGCACATGGCAACGGCTCGTGCCACTGCACTATCGGCACAGACAGTGGCACATGCCGTTGTCGATGGCATGCCACTAGAGGGCCAGCGGCATGTGCCGATCGTTAGACTGGCATGCCTTTCCCCTCAGTGATATGCCACTCGTCTTCCAAAGGCAGGTGGCGCTCGATAGTGAAAGTGCATATGAAAATGTACAGGGGTCTTGCTTTACGACATGTAAATATATACACTTTTATCTTTATTGACACACAAGTGCAACATGTAAATAAAGGAATGTATACGTTTAAAAAAGTTTCAAGTGAAGATACTTTGAGTTTCTGGCTCCACTATTTCTAACAGAAATATGTCTTTGTTCACATTCCCTAAGATTCATCCTGACATATTTGGCATCTTGTTGTTACTGGTGTTACACGGTGTTCAGGCTCCCACCGATTGCATAACTCCCCCACCATCGTTTTGCCTTTTTTGGGCGTATAGAAATAAAACCCATAGATTTCATTTTCACGTATCAGCGCAGCTCGTAGTTCATCAAATAAAAACAATATTATTATTTTTTTAAATACTTTGGTGTATGTTCTTGATACAAACTGCAGTGTCCGCTCCATCACAGCAGCAGCACAGAGAGTAGCAGCAGGTGTCAGATGTCACAGCGAGGACACCGTTTATTTATAGTGTTTGCTAAATTCACTTTTTTTTATCATGTATATTATCATCATTATTATTATTATTATTATTATTATTATTATTGTTATAAGGCTTTAAGCCTGTGGATTTTTGTTGTTCATCTACGTCGCGTACAACCTGCAGTTTGGGCTTTGTTTTCTTTTTTCTTCTGTTTTTTCATTTGGCTCCTGTTGGTTTGAATTCGTTTGCCATTATTTATTTGGTTCCAGAGTGTTTGCCAATGTCACGTTTTTACTATGTTGGCCTATATTACTAAAACCTTTATAGATCTAATTTGTTTTCGTATTTTATATCACAGTACGTGTATGTGCGCCATGCGCCGCCGCCAAGCCGTCATCCTTGTTCGTTTTGTTCATAACAGTTCTAGCCTATTTAAAAAATAATAATGAACCGACCTTCTAAGCATTTGTTTTGTTCAAACATTAATCAGAATCAGAAATACTTCATTAATGCCCGGGGGAAATTCAGGCGTAGAGAAATATATGGCATAAAATAGAAGACAGAAAAAATGTCAAATATGTGCATAATATACAATAAAATAACAGATAAACAACAACAAAGAGATGAAGATTAAATGCTGAGAAGTGGGTCTATGGTGATATAAAGATAATTGTCAGAATAAAGTTAAATGCTAAACTAAAGTTAACTAAAGTTAAATACAGAATAAGAGTCACGATGCAAAAAAAGATATTTACATAAAAGTTATTCACAAATGATGAGGGAAGATCACAGCAAGTGCTCTACAGGTATTGAGCGTCATAAATGACAAGTGACTTTTGGTTTAGTTTTTTATGTCCAGTGTAATCAGTGACACCGGTGGTGTCATGAGTTTATTGACCGGTGGGAACATTTCCCCACCGTGGCATCTCTGTTGTGTTCAGGTGTTTGGAGTTTCTATTTTCTAAACTTTGACCTTCTTCACCTTCTTCAGCTCTGAACACATTATTAAACATTAAAGGATTTCATGCAGGAACATTGTCTTCTAAAGTCTCATCATTTATTCTTTATTCAGATTGTGGAGCTGCAGTCTGTCAGAGATGAGCTGTGCTTCTCTGGCCTCAGCTCTGAAGTCCAACCCCTCCCATCTGAGAGAGCTGGAGCTGAGCGGAAACGAGCTGCAGGATTCAGGAGTGAAGCTGCTGTGTGGTTTTCTGGAGAGTCCACACTGTAGACTGGAGACTCTGAGGTCAGAAACCATGTTTTACTTCTGTGCTGAGATTAATATGATGTGAAAGTTGTGTTGACACTAAACTGCAGACATAAGGCTGATATTATACTGATCCACACTGAGTATCTTAATGCTAAAGTCTGTTTTCTTCTTCACTGCTTTAGTCCATTGACTGTAGCAGAGCAATGTTGAGTTCCACATTTAAAACCTTCATAGAAGAAGAAAAATCCTACACTGTATAATTCACTGTGAACCTCTGAAACACCTGATTTCATCTTTTATTCCACATCATGTTTTTAAATAAATCAGTCATAGATACATTTATTAATTATTCAGTTTGTACGAGCAGAAAATAACAAATATATTCAGTATTTAGTTTTTCCAACATTCTGATTGAAATCTTTGTTTCTTGTAACGACTGAAAAGTTTCAAGTGAAGATGCTTTGAGTTTCTGGCTCCACTATTTCTAACAGAAATACTGTCCATGTCTTTGTTCACATTCCCCAAAATTCATCCTGACATATTTGGCATGTTGGAAACTTTATTATTCTGAGTCGACTCTTCAGTTATTTTCTGCTGGTTTTTATTGTATTTCTTGTTTGTTGTGTTTGGCTGCACAGCAGGAGTTTGTATAGATGGAGCCACTGGTGCTTCTTGTGTTCCGCCCTGAAAAATGAGGAGAAATAATCACACAGTGATTGGGTGATGTTTCCTCAGAGACATCTGAAGTTAAATGAGCAAAGTGCTGTGATTTCTCCTGGTGAGGGATTAAAAGACCACTTTCACCATCACAGAAGACCTCTATTGCAGTTTAAATTCTACAACAAAGAATCAATCAAATGTTTTAAAATATCACCTAATTAGCTTTACAACCATTTTAATAGTGTAACAGTTTTTAAATATCTTTTCTATTTGAATCAGTCCTCATAAATGTTTGATCTTTTGAACCTGATCACAGATTTGAACATCATAACAGACCAAGAAGCACTAAACTTTAACTTGTATCAGACTGTGAGTGTGTTATATTTGAACTTGTCACACTTGCAGAGTTTAAGAGGTGAAGTCACTGCGTCTTTATTGAAGTAGCAGCATGTTGTCATTAATATTAATGAGAGCTCTTTTTCACTTTGTGTATTTCACACATTTGAACCTGCATCCTGTTGTGTTCAGGTGTTTGGAGTTTCTATTTTCTAACCTTTGACCTTCTTCACCTTCTTCAGCTCTGAACACATTATTAAACATTCAAGGATTTCATGCAGGAACATTGTTTTCTAAAGTCTCATCATTTATTCTTTATTCAGATTGAGTGGCTGCAGTCTGTCAGAGATGAGCTGTGCTTCTCTGGCCTCAGCTCTGAAGTCCAACCCCTCCCATCTGAGAGAGCTGCAGCTGAGCTACAACAAGCTGCAGGATTCAGGAGTGAAGCTGCTGTGTGGTTTTCTGGAGAGTCCACACTGTAGACTGGAGACTCTGAGGTCAGAAACCATGTTTTACTTCTGTGCTGAGATTAATATGATGTGAAAGTTGTGTTGACACTAAACTGCAGACATGAGGCTGATATTATACTGATCCACACTGAGTATCTTAATGCTAAAGTCTGTTTTCTTCTTCACTGCTTTAGTCCATTGACTGTAGCAGAGCAATGTTGAGTTCCACATTTAAAACCTTCATAGAACAAGAAAAATCCTACACTGTATAATTCACTGTGAACCTCTGAAACACCTGATTTCATCTTTTATTCCACATCATGTTTTTAAATAAATCAGTCATACAAACCCCAATTCCAAAAAAGTTGGCACGTTGTGTAAAATGTGAATAAAAACAGAAAACAGTGATTTGCAAATCCTTTTCAACCTATATTCAATTCAAACCAGCACAAAGACAAGATATTAAGAGTGACAGCGAGATCGAAAAGTGGCAGATGGCAACGGCTCGTGCCACTGCACTATCGGCACAGACAGTGGCACATGCCGTTGCCGATGGCATGCCACTAGAGGGCCAGCGGCATGTGCCGATCGTTAGACTGGCATGCCTTTCCCCTCAGTGATATGCCACTCGTCTTCCAAAGGCAGGTGGCGCTCGATAGTGAAAGTGCATATGAAAATGTACAGTGGTCTTGCTTTACGACATGTAAATATATACACTTTTATCTTTATTGACACACAAGTGCAACATGTAAATAAAGGAATGTATACGTTTAAAAAAGTTTCAAGTGAAGATGCTTTGAGTTTCTGGCTCCACTATTTCTAACAGAAATATGTCTTTGTTCACATTCCCTAAGATTCATCCTGACATATTTGGCATCTTGTTGTTACTGGTGTTACTCGGTGTTCAGGCTCCCACCGATTGCATAACTCCCCCACCATCGTTTTGCCTTTTTTGGGCGTATAGAAATAAAACCCATAGATTTCATTTTCACGTATCAGCGCAGCTCGTAGTTCATCAAATAAAAACAATATTATTATTTTGTTAAATACTTTGGTGTATGTTCTTGATACAAACTGCAGTGTCCGCTCCATCACAGCAGCAGCACAGAGAGTAGCAGCAGGTGTCAGATGTCACAGCGAGGACACCGTTTATTTATAGTGTTTGCTAAATTCTCTTTTTTTTACTATGTATATTATCATCATTATTATCATCATTATTATTATTATTATTATTATTGTTATAAGGCTTTAAGCCTGTGGATTTTTGTTGTTCATCTACGTCGCATACAACCTGCAGTTTGGGCTTTGTTTTCTTTTTTCTTCTGTTTTTTCATTTGGCTCCTGTTGGTTTGAATTCGTTTGCCATTATTTATTTGGTTCCAGAGTGTTTGCCAATGTCACGTTTTTACTATGTTGGCCTATATTACTAAAAACTTTATAGATCTAATTTGTTTTCGTGTTTTTATATCACTGTACGTGTATGTGCGCCATGCGCCGCCGCCAAGCCGTCATCCTTGTTCGTTTTGTTCATAACAGTTCTAGCCTATTTAAAAAATAATAAGGAACCGACCTTCTAAGCATTTGTTTTGTTCAAACATTAATCAGAATCAGAAATACTTCATTAATGCCCGGGGGAAATTCAGGCGTAGAGAAATATATGGCATAAAATAGAAGACAGAAAAAATGTCAAATATGTGCATAATATACAATAAAATAACAGATAAACAACAACAAAGAGATGAAGATTAAATGCTGAGAAGTGGGTCTATGGTGATATAAATATAAATGTCAGAATAAAGTTAAATGCTAAACTAAAGTTAACTAAAGTTAAATACAGAATAAGAGTCACGATGCAAAAAAAGATATTTACATAAAAGTTATTCACAAATGATGAGGGAAGATCACAGCAAGTGCTCTACAGGTATTGAGCGTCATAAATGACAAGTGACTTTTGGTTTAGTTCTTTATGTCCAGTGTAATCAGTGACACCGGTGGTGTCACGAGTTTATTGACCGGTGGGAACATTTCCCCACCGTGGCATCTCTGTTGTGTTCAGGTGTTTGGAGTTTCTATTTTCTAAACTTTGACCTTCTTCACCTTCTTCAGCTCTGAACACATTATTAAACATTAAAGGATTTCATGCAGGAACATTGTCTTCTAAAGTCTCATCATTTATTCTTTATTCAGATTGTGGAGCTGCAGTCTGTCAAAGAGGAGCTGTGCTTCTCTGGCCTCAGCTCTGAAGTCCAACCCCTCCCATCTGAGAGAGCTGCAGCTGAGTGACAACAAGCTGCAGGATTCAGGAGTGAAGCTGCTGTGTGGTTTTCTGGAGAGTCCACACTGTAGACTGGAGACTCTGAGGTCAGAAACCATGTTTTACTTCTGTGCTGAGATTAATATGATGTGAAAGTTGTGTTGACACTAAACTGCAGACATAAGGCTGATATTATACTGATCCACACTGAGTATCTTAATGCTAAAGTCTGTTTTCTTCTTCACTGCTTTAGTCCATTGACTGTAGCAGAGCAATGTTGAGTTCCACATTTAAAACCTTCATAGAACAAGAAAAATCCTACACTGTATAATTCACTGTGAACCTCTGAAACACCTGATTTCATCTTTTATTCCACATCATGTTTTTAAATAAATCAGTCATAGATACATTTATTAATTATTCAGTTTGTACGAGCAGAAAATAACAAATATATTCAGTATTTAGTTTTTCCAACATTCTGATTGAAATCTTTGTTTCTTGTAACGACTGAAAAGTTTCAAGTGAAGATGCTTTGAGTTTCTGGCTCCACTATTTCTGACAGAAATACTGTCCATGTCTTTGTTCACATTCCCCAAAATTCATCCTGACATATTTGGCATGTTGGAAACTTTATTATTCTGAGTCGACTCTTCAGTTATTTTCTGCTGGTTTTTATTGTATTTCTTGTTTGTTGTGTTTGACTGCACAGCAGGAGTCCGTTTCACAAAGAAGGTTCAACAAACTCTGAGTCTATCCCTGAACTCTGAGTTGATCTACTCTGAGATAGGAAACTCTGAGTTTTTGGTTCCAACAGCTGATCAGAGTTAGTTCAATCAATTCTGAGTAAGTTCAGCCAGAGTTAAGTGCGTGCACTTTGACTATAAAAAGCCAGCCTTAATGGAGCCCCGATACCACGATTCACCATGGCAACGGTACACAAAAAGAGGTCCTCCTACGTCACACCAGTGGAGCTCGAAATCCTCATGTGGACGTTCAGCGAATACGAGCATGTTTTTAGAAAAATAAAGTAACACGGCTGCAGCTGCAAAAGAGAGAGAAGCAGCGTGGGAAGAAACTGCTGCTCGAGTAAATGTTCAAGTTTGAACTGGTCTATTTATTTAATACTTAATCACGACCGGAAGCTAAAATGTATATTAATTTAGGAGCAATCCAGCGGGAGAAAAACGTACATGGAAGCAGTTAAAAATAAAATACCAGAACATCATTCAAAGTAAGGCTCAGGCAGAACAGGCTCATGGCTGAACCTCACTTCAGTCATATTTTAAATATTAAACTAATGAAACATCATTCAGTGGCTGTTTTAATGTGCATTAGCTTTATCCCTAACATGATGCTGACTTCACATACATTATAATTTATGTTGATTAAACTGAATTGTGTTAGTTAAAAAAAAAAATCCAATTACTTCTTAAACGTCTTATTTGAGTGCTCTCGGCAGTGGTGGTGGAAAAATCTAAAAGTTATGACTTTGACACAGATTTGTCTTTTGATTTTTTTTATCATAATTATAAAAGACTTTTGCAAAGCGGTCAGAGCAGCACAGAGACGCAACATTTCTTTTTTTTAAATTTGTAACCACTCAAACACGCGTGAGACGGGCTGAATGAATGAGGAAGTCGAATGAGGGTTTTTTGTATTCTAGAGGGAGGAGACGGAACGAAACTCTGAGTTTCCTGAGGAACACCTGCTCCTGACCAGGTTTGGTTCATAGAGTCTGTTACTACGGTAACTGACCGAGAGCTTAAGTTACCTCTCTCTGAAACAGGCTAGAGTTACCCCTCTTTCTCTGGTTTGAGTTACCTCCCTTTGTGAAACGGAAAACTCAGAGTTTCCCTCATTTCAGGGTTAACAGACTCAGAGTTTTCAATAAACCTGCTTTGTGAAACGGACCCCTGGAGTTTGTATAGATGGAGCCACTGGTGCTTCTTGTGTTCCGCCCTGAAAAATGAGGAGAAATAATCACACAGTGATCGGGTGATGTTTCCTCAGAGACATCTGAAGTTAAATGAGCAAAGTGCTGTGATTTCTCCTGGTGAGGGATTAAAAGACCACTTTCACCATCACAGAAGACCTCTATTGCAGTTTAAATTCAACAACAAAGAATCAATCAAATGTTTTAAAATATCACCTAATTAGCTTTACAACCATTTTAATAGTGTAACAGTTTTTAAATATCTTTTCTATTTGAATCAGTCCTCATAAATGTTTGATCTTTTGAACCTGATCACAGATTTGAACATCATAACAGACCAAGAAGCACTAAACTTTAACTTGTATCAGACTGTGAGTGTGTTATATTTGAACTTGTCACACTTGCAGAGTTTAAGAGGTGAAGTCACTGCGTCTTTATTGAAGTAGCAGCATGTTGTCATTAATATTAATGAGAGCTCTTTTTCACTTTGTGTATTTCACACATTTGAACCTGCATCTCTGTTGTGTTCAGGTGTTTGGAGTTTCTATTTTCTAACCTTTGACCTTCTTCACCTTCTTCAGCTCTGAACACATTATTAAACATGAAAGGATTTCATGCAGGAACATTGTCTTCTAAAGTCTCATCATTTATTCTTTATTCAGATTGAGGGGCTGCAGTCTGTCAGAGAGGAGCTGTGCTTCTCTGGCCTCAGCTCTGAAGTCCAACCCCTCCCATCTGAGAGAGCTGCAGCTGAGCGGAAACAAGCTGCAGGATTCAGGAGTGAAGCTGCTCTCTGATCTTGTGGAGAGTCCACACTGCAGACTGGAGACTCTGAGGTGAGTCCATGTTGGTTTCAGTAGTATTGTACTAAACACAGTTATTATCACAGCAAAGATCCATATTGTCTGCTAAACCTCCAACCCTCCCAGTGGCTGCTGTCCTCAGTGAAGCTGTGAGAGGAGAACAGAGACAGGCTTCAGGATTGGACAGAAACACAGAGAGAGAACAGACAGCCAATCAGATCAGCACAAAGCTTGTTGTGATCACGTGTTTGATTTGATGTGAAGACAACTGTTGTTGTTGTGTTCATGTGTACAGGACATGAAGCTGGATCACAGCTGACAGCATCACAAGATGTTTAGAGACAGTGGTCGTCGTTCATCAAACTGTCGTACCATCAAATCTGATCTCAAAGTGTTCGTTCTCTCATTTCAGCACTAAACAACTGATCAGTTCATCTTTGTCACAGCTCTGAGATCAGTCTGCCTGAAGCCTGTAAATCACTGTCTGTTATTACACAGAACCACAGTTACATTTAGTAACCATGGTCTGTGTACAGAACACAACCTCTGCTGAAGTCCAGAAATCACAGCTGATGTTTCTGCTCTTCAGTCTTTGCATGAACATGAAGGACTCTTAACGTCATGTATAGTTTATATATCTGTCCATGTGACAGCAGCTTGTCCAAATGTTTCTGTGACAGACACCATTTTTACACACTTCATGTGAGATTTCACATTTTAAGCAGTTACACTGAAGTAGTTCTACCGTGTTCTGGGGGAATACTCTATTCTGATTGGCTGCAGGGTGTCAAACACTTCCTGACAATGGACACATTTTAACTAGTTGTGGATACGTATACGCTGGCTACGTCTTCATCCTGTATGTACAATGACTGACCATGGCAACAGGTACAAAGTCAAAGGCTCTGTTTACACTTTCTGCACCTTGTTGACGAGCTAACATCTAACTACAACAGTGAGGGACTTCAACAGCTCTTTGGCCTTATTGGGAGGATATGAGAACTGTGCTGACTGGGATGCAGCTGAAGAAAGAGAAAGAGGAAAGAAAAGAGAAACTTTTATTTACAACACTGAGTGTAGTCCTTCAGTACCTCTGAACACCACAGGATGGCGCCTGTAAAACACGAGCTGCAGGAAGTACACAGCCCCTCTGAACTTACTGACACTGTGGATCACATCAGCATCATCTAACATCCCGTTCACTATTCAACTCTCTGCTTCATTCTGCGGCCGACAGTAAACACTGCAGATCATTTGTTCGTACAAATCCTGATGTTGATTTCAGGACAATGACTCGGCTGGTTAGCTACATAGTCTTGTTGTTAATGTCTAAATAAGTTAACTTAAAGTCAACTGATAATCAATGTTATTGACTTTTAATCTTGCTAGCATACCGTTAGCTTCCTCGCTCAGAGAGGACTTAAAAATATCTCCTGTTTCACAGTCAAATCTGAGCCCTGTTCTATTTATGTTTTTATTGCAGAAGAACCTTATTAGGTTGTAATGATTGTTCCAGGTATTAGTCAAACCCTCAGGTGTTACCGGTTCTGGCCTCCATGCGTCCACAGATTTCTGATAATGGACACCTCGTCGGGCGTTATCTCTTACAAAAGAAAATGTCAGTGAGAAACTGATTTGAATCCTGATAGAAGAGAATCCATCTTTACAGCGAGCAGTGAATGTGTCTCTGTTTCTGCAGTCATGATGTGTTCAGGGTCTCTCAGCAGTTAGGTTGCACTGTGTACTCAAGGCCTGTAAAGACTTGTGGTATGAACAGACTGAAGTCTCTGCTGGTCTTTAAACTGGATGTGCTGCATCGCTGACTGACAGCTGATGAAGGGACTCTCTGTAAACACTGATGTATGACTTCTGTTGTCTGTCTTCTTCTCTTATCAGGAAGTATTGATCTCTGTCAGAGTGTGAGCGGTCAGGAAGGTGGTCGTGTTGTCAGAGGATCAGCTGTGTGCTGATGATCCAGAGGGTGAAGCAGCAGCAGCAGCTTGTGTGTGTGGAGGCTCTGACTGGGCCATGTTACTGGGAGGTAGAGTGGAGAGGAGAGCTTCATCCAGCAGTGACTGACAGAGGAATCACACCAGTGGAGGTGACTCTCGGTGCTGGAGTCTAAACTGCTCTGAGATCAGCTCCACTGTCAGACACAAAGTCCACCATCATCCCTGTGTGTTCCTCTGGGTGTGACAGAGTATCATCACAGTATGTGGACTGCTCTGCTGCTGCTCTGTCCTTCTGCACAGTCTCTGCAGACACACTGAGACTCCTCCACTCTGCTGCTCCACACTCCACCACCTCCTCCACCCTCCACCTGGACCTGGACTTTATTTAGTCTTTATTTCTGAACCAAAGTGACTCTGCAGGTTACTTCTTTTTAGGACACATTCATCACTCATTTAAAGTGCACACAGGTTAAATCCCTGTGCTCTGGTGTGAAGCCTTTTGTTATCTGTGTTTTTCTGTGTGTCATACCTGCACACTGTTGAATGGTGGAGAACATTATACTATATCTAACAGACGGATCACATTATGCATAAGAGTGACATTATGACTCTGTATCCTTTTCTCTTCTGTATGTTCACATTCTTGTTTCATATGAATAAACCGTTATATTCTGTAACAGACGGCATTATGTACAGAAACCAGTGAGCTGACACCACAACACTAATGAAGGTGTTAGAATGGAGAGAAACTTCACATCACTTTCTCTTAATGCCACACGTTCAAATAAATGAGAAGGGCTCCAATAAGATCATGGAGCCTCTACAATGTCAGAGCCCCCGCCTGCATCAACATGTGAGCCAAATGTTTTTTTCCTCTGTGCTGAACACAAAATGTTAAAGACAGTGTTGTTATTATTCCAGCTGATCCTCAGGCCCTGTGATCCGATCACAAGTGGTCATCTCTAAGCACAGCTGTTCACACCTGGAGTTAACGAGCCCCTCAAATGAGTCTTCAGTGACCACTTATGGTCGGATCTCACTTTCCCGCTCTGTATGCGAATGAACTCGGAGCTTCGTTCACCTTCATTAGACTTTTAAAAAATATCATATAAGAAAAAACATGATGCAGACTCACAGCACAGAGAGGGGGGGAGCTGCTGTGCCTGAGCAGAGGGAGGGAGGGAGGGAGCAGGTGATCATGAAGCCCGATGCTCCTCTGCAGCTCTGTGTTCATCAGTGAAATATGAGGACTACAGTGTTTCTTCACTTAGACTGAGGCGGCCCGCCATAGTCTAATTTTTCCCACCACAGTTTCATAATGAACGGAAAATATTTCAATTCTTAAGTGCACATGTGCAATAGTCACATCGCAGGACGTGTGATTGTGAGGCAAATGAAGTGGAACACATCAAGCCGCTGCTTTATTGTTGCTCGGTGCAAAAGGAGAACTCGACAGTTTCTCGTTTTCCATGAGTGATCCACAGAAAAAGTCTGATATCACATTAGTGCAGCTCTTCATCAGAGCACAGAGTGAACTGACGCTGAGTCTGTCACCTGCCTGTAAACTGTTTTAGTTTTTCTTCTTTGGCAGTGAGTGGGCGGGCACAGTCACTGTAGTGCCCCTGAATATAATTGGCTAAAGGGATACAGTCAATTAAACTGTTTCCGGGTCGAAGCTGCTCTCACTTCTCCAATTTACAAAATGTCTCAGCGCTGTTTTCCTCCCTGTTTTAACCGCTCTGAGTCTAAAAACACCCTCAGTTGTCTTTTTATTGATCGCCATGTGTATGTAACGGGTGTCTGACGTGTATGTTATCGCAGAGGGTGAAATAGATCAACTATGACGCGAAACAGTGTTTTTACCTGTGGATGCTACCGTTAGCTGACCTTAGCTAACCTTAGCTTCAAAGCACACAAATGGTTGGCAACTGAAACAGGAAGAAGTGGGTTTACAGCAATAAAAACCCTTATAGAAACTTTCAGCCCACATCAGGAGTTTGTTACCAAACGGAGCAAAGTGGCTACAGGTTGTTGTTCTGATCCAGCAAGAGCGATAATGCCATCTAGCTCCGCTCCAGCTCAGCATTCAGCAGACGCAATTCCACCGCCACCAACACACAACAGCCACAACAGGGCGGCTGAGGCTCAGTGGTAGAGTAGGTCGTCTTTCAATCGGATGGTCGGACGTTCGATCCCCAGCTCCCTCAGGCTACATGTCAAAGTCCTCCTTGGGTAAGACACTGAACCTCAAATTGCTCCTGGTGAATGGGTGAATGTGATATGTAGTGCAAAAGCAGCTTTGAGTGGTCGCAAAGACTAGAACAGCGCTATACAAGTACAGTCCATGACACAGCGCGACCTGAGCAGCAAGAGCGTCAAATCTGTGAGTGAGACTGCGAGTACGATCATTAGTGAAAACCGCTTTGTGGCCAGATAAAATTACAGATAAGGAGAGGGTTGAAATCGTAAACAAAGGCCCCAAAAAGGAGAGATCAAGGTCCCAAAGGTTAATAGTTGTATGTAGTTTTTAGACCCTGGTTTACACTAACACCTTCTAAATTGGCCTTTGACAGCCATAAGCTGCTGCTAATTCAGTTTGTTAAAGTTTAAATGAGTCAATCGTGAATTCTCATACACACCAACAGTTCATATTGTAAACACACACTCAGGCACACAGGCACGTGGTGTGCGCACACACACAGACGCGCGCACTCTCTCACACACACACACACACACACACACAAACTTCAGCTAGAAAATAATGGAATGTCAAATACTTCATCACAAAACATGTATTAAACTTTTGTCTTAAAAGTGACATTTTATATTCTTATAACCTTTTTCTTGCTCTGTTGTTTTCTTCCAACTGACTGTTACTTGAAGTTCTTCTGTTAGAGCAGTTACAATTCACATTTGGGTCTGTCCTTTAGTTATGTGGCTCTGTTAACTGAAAAGAGCGCCTCCAAATAGTTGCTCACTGGCTATGATTCAGTTCAGCTGGATGGAGAAGGGCCTCACATCGGTCTTTGCATGGGGCCCTAAAATCACTAAACCCGCCCCTGCAGGATGGCATAACATGGAACTTCAACCCACCAGCAACTTCCCATCAGGGTGGTTTCTGGGAGCCTGATTCGTTCAGTCAGAAGTGTTCTCAGCTCAGTTCTTAAGCAGGAAACTCTGGATGACAAAGGGCTCCAGACTATTTTCTGTGAGGTTGAGGCAATATTAAATGACAGACACGTCACTGAAGTCTGAGATGACCCGGATGACCTTGAAGCCCTCACAGCAAACCACATTTTAATGTTAAAGGGCAAGTCAATCATGCCACCAGGACTGTTTGACCAAAAGGATCTGTACGTCAGGATAAGGTGGAAGCAAATACAATACATGGCTCTTTTGGAAGAGATGGATTTCTGAGTATCTGCCTATGATGCAAGAGAGACGAAAATGGACAAGGCCAAGAAGAAGCCTCACTCCTGGAGACACTTGTTGCAGACGCCACAGCTCCAAGAGGATCTTGGGTGATGAGGAAAGTTTTGGATGTCAGACCAGATGCAAAGGGACGGGTACGCTCTGTGTGCCTTCAAACGAGGACCAGCATTCTGGAGAGGCCTGTGATGAAGCTCTGTCTGCTACTGGAAGCAGCAGTCTATCATCATGAACTAACTCTCTCTTTCTCGACCTCTATTTTTCTCTCTCTCTTTCTCTCTGTCTAACTTGTTTTGTTGCAGGTTCATCAAGAAGATGATTCATTTAAGGTTAATGCGTAACACACAGAATATTCCTCATTGGTAGTTCATGTTGCAGGAGTAGCTCCTTTTTTATTGAAGATAATTATAATTGTGATATTATGCACAATCAGGGGCCGGAGTGTAGGAGCTCTTTATTTGTTCTCAGTATTTAGTTGTGTCTTTAGTTTACTAATAATAAGTAGTATAGTTTGATTATTCTAGGCGTTTGCTTTATTTAGATTAGATTTTTGATCATATTTTCTTTTGCTAGTTATTTGTTTTCACTCATTGCACATTTCTCATTTCCCTTCCTGTGAGTCTTCTCCAGATGCTCATCACCACACCCATCACAACAGCTATCTCAGAGGAGCTTCTCTACTTTGAAGAGGAACAAGACTTTCCTCACAGTGACGCAGGATTTCTTCATGCTCTGACTTTGCTGCTTAAAGCAGCTTCTAGGAAACTTTCATTTGACACTGTGAAACTTTGTCAAACAGTTTTTAGAAGCGTTCATACACCTCGCTCATCCTACAGCTGACACATTTGGTTGCTTTGTTATAGTAACTCTGTTGATAAAGCTGCAGTCACAAACAGACCAGCAGATCGTGCCTCTGAGTAAGGTGAGACATTTTAGCTTTGAAGCACAAGTCTGCTGGAGTTCACTTTCTCTGAACCTCAGAGCACTTTACTGCCATGCCTGTGTCCATGTAAGTGTCATTACTGCCAACTGCTCTCCATGTTCACATATACTTTTACATTTGTGTGTGAATCTGCCCGTGTGGGTCACCAACATAACATGTCGAGATGTCTGTGAAGTCATCATTAACTTCTTTATTTTGTGTTTGAATAAAATATGGGCTGCACGGTGGTGCAGTGGTTAGGCTGCCTCACAGCTAGAAGGTCACTGGTTCAAACCCTGGTTTGGACAAAGTTGGCATGTTCTCCCCGTAAATGGTAAATGGACTGAACTTATAAAGCGCTTTTCTAGTCTTTGCGACCACTCAAAGCTGCTTTTACACTACATGTCACATTCACCCATTCACACACACATTCACACACTGATGGCAGAAGCTGCTACGTAAAGTGCCCAACTGTCAATCAGTCATCACAGTTATACAATTTGGGGTTCAGTGTCTTGCCCAAGGACACTTGGACCATGATGGCTTTCTTGGTCATTTGCATATTTTACATGTAATGTGACATCCACTCCTTGACTTTATCAACAACAAACTCGTAATAAAACCCTGCAGGACTGAAACGCCACAAACTTTCTGTCTCCAAAACAAGATGGACAAGTTTTGAGCATTTAAGTGAAATCTGAAGTTTCATATTGATGTGCAGTGTGTGAGAAGCTACGATGACTTCACACTGAAGAACTACAGCAGAGCTGTCTGAGAGAAGAGTCCAGTTTGGTTTAATAAAGTAACTCGGAATAAGAAGCTCAGACGACTGAAACATGATGACGTTTACATTCATAATAATAAAACAGAAACACTAAAAGTCACATGTTAATATGGCTTCATTGATTCTTCCTCAGACTGAGCTTTAGGAGCTTCATCCAGGATGATGCTGCTGTGTGAGCACTGAGCATGCTCACACACACACACACACACATGCACACACACACCTGCTCTCAGCGGTCAGGATGGAGGACAGAGGGAGGGGGCCGGTCAGAGGGGGTTAAATTACAGAGAAGAGGAAAAAATCCTCCCTTTCCTTTTTTGGTTCCAACCTGTTTGTAGAGTTACCAACAGAAAAAAGGTCCATTCCTCCCGAACACTGCTGATGACGCTCTAAAAGCGTACCCTGTTTAAATACACACATAAAGCTGCATTCAATCTTTGGAGGACTCATATCTGTTGGAGTTGCTGTGCCCATCCTTTCGGCACCAAACGCTTGTGTAAAGAAATACGGTCCTGTTGCTGGATGTGAGGCAGCAGCTGGCGCTGGCACCCCGATGCCCCCGGTAGAGAACACTGCTGTGGTTGCTGCAGGAAGTCAGTGAGGGCTGCTGGCGTCCCAGTGCCAAATGTAGCAGCTGAGTTAAAGTGCTGGAGCTCCTGAAGGAAGAAACCATAGGGCCCTGGTGTCACAGTAACACCTGCCCCTCCACGTACTGTGTTTGCTGCAGCGAGGCAGCGGTGAAGTGCATCCCAGGACTTTAACACTCTTTCCTCATGATCTAAAGCTAAATGTAACCATGATTACAAGGACATACATTTGATGAAGGGTTATTTATAATTAATGATTAATTATTAATAATATAATCAGCATCTTTATAAAAATTCAACAGATAAAATAAGCGGAGCTGAAACAGAGAAATAAAGGGTTAATTCATCATTCAAGTGTTATAAACAAGTGAAAACAAAACTTTCAGAATAAGAAATAAAAATCTAAATGTGTTATAAACTTAGTTTGACAGCTTGGGATCAAAATGTACAACATATTTTCCCTTTAACAGCTTCTTTGCTACAGAAACAGAAACAGACATTAAACTGCACTTCTGTTCTTCACAGCTAGGGGGCGCCGAGTCCCTTTGTAAACTCCATTTGTGGGGCAGTCAAAGAGAGTTAGACAGCTGACCTCTCAGTGACCTTCTGTTGCTTCTTTTTGTCCTCCTTAATTCTTCTTCTTGTTCCTGCGTCATTCATTTAAAAAAGGGTCAAAGATCAAAAGTCAAACTTCATCATGAACAAGCATCACATCGTTACCCCGACTGTTGCACATTTATCCTGATTTCAAATATCAAATGTAGCAGTGTTTGTATTGATGTCATAAATCAGATCTGTGTCGTGTGTCATTTATCATTAATACATATGATGGTGTTTCTGACATCCAGCGTCTCCTGGAACAAAGAACACCTTCACTTCTGTCAGAAGAAACATTTTCAGTTACATTTCAGTAAAAAGTCCTGTTGGATTGTTGGTTTGATCTTACAGCTGATGCTTACAGAGACGAGGGTGGAGGACAATGACTGTGGACCTGAATGGAGATCAGAGGGAGGAGAACATGTTGAATCAGTCAGACTGACTCTGGAACCAGAGGTGAGTGTGTATCGTCGGCCGCTCCACTTTAACTCTTTAGCTTGGACGCTGCGATGAGTCCCTGTGATGCTGTTATCCCACTGACACCACTGGAGCTTCTGTATCGTGTTCTCTCTCTGCACTAAAGCTCCTCAGACTTGTAGTTTTCTCCCAAAGAGCCCAAACATCTGAAGACAGGCGTGAAGGTTTCCCTTCTGATCACGACTTCTCCCCAAACACACCAGTTTGAGTCGCTAAAAACATGATTCCCTCCATTTGTTCTTTGAGCTGGTGTTTTCCCTGAATGTTGCAGCTTCCTGTGATGTGTTAATGCTTTACAGTCTGCTCTAACATTAACACATCGTCCTCCTTCTGGGCCACCTTGTTCAACACTTTCTTCTCATCTTCTTTACACTGATGAAATCCCAATAGTGATGATATCACCATGTCGTCAGTGATGTCACCACGATATCTGCAGAGACAGATCAGCATCCCTTTTCCTCTTAGTTTTCAGCTTCTGTTGGAGAACACACAAAGTGAGGGATAATGTCGGAGTGCTGCCTCACCATGAAGCTCGTCACTTCTAAAGAAATCATTTATTTTGATTTCAAAGTGTTTTAATGCTGCGTCTAACAAATTAACTCGTCTGTAAGATTTTAGAGTTGGAGCTGCCTGACCCTGCAGCCTTCTTAAAATGAGCTTTTGTAATCCACATTAAACTGAACATTTACACTGATGGAGGAGTGAGACAGGTAACAGGGACCACATGAGTCACTGAGGCTTTCTGTCACTGTCAAAGTCTGTCTTTAGTCCACACCGTGCTCACTGTAGTGTTTACTTCACGTGCCTCTTTTTATGCAGCAGATTTCTGTGTCATCACGCTCTGTGTCTTTTTTTCTGCAGTTTTCATCTTTATTTATTTTCTCTTTCAGCCAGACGTGAAGTTTAACAGAAATCCTGCACATTGACGTGATCGGACGTCGTCCTTCGGTCTGTGATCAGGATTAAATGTGTTCTGTTATTCTGAACAGATATTACAGTGCAGAAATTAACCAATCAGAATCGAGTATTCAACATAGCGTTACACTTAAAAAGAGGCTAATGCACTAAACACTAGTTCATTTAATAACAGGTGCTCACAGTGAAGCTGGAGGACAACACTGACCCTGAAAGCAGAGACTGTTTGGTTCCTTGCACATTAAAGCAGATGCAGTTCCTCTGGAGTCCACTTGAGGCTGTCTCCAGCAGTGAGTCAGTCCCCATAGAGCCCCATGTTAAAATGAGTCATTGGAGCCCTTTGGAGATTTTTTCATACAGAATTGAACCAATCATCTGTCTTGCTGTACGCTTTATTACACGAACCAAGAAGTCTGTGCTTCAGTGTTTTTGGAGAGTGAAAGTTATCACTATTAATTATTGAACAAATAATATTTATATGTTAGCACTAATTAGCAGCTATCTGTGTCTGTTACTGGAGAAGGTTGACTTAACATATGTGCTCACCATACTTTTATTACTGTTTTACAGATAACCAGTTTCCCCCACCCCTCAGTCTCAGGACCTTGTAAAACAAACAAACGCCTCTTTTAGCCCTCCTGTTATCCTTGGGGTCAATTTGACCCCATTCAATGTTTATCATTCAAAAAATAGTAGTTGACTATTTTTTTTTTGCTTCATATTTCATGACTTTTCCTAATTTGATGGGGACAACTGATTATGCATAAAATTATCATGATGATATTTTTTCAATGTGCTGAACACATGAAGCACGCATTGGTGTTCCTCTGGGGTCAGTTTGACCCCAAGCTGTTTTAGCTGTGTAAAACTTGTCTGTGTGTGTGTGACCTAACATCCCCACACCTGCAGGTGCAGAGTTAATACTTTTGAGTTGATACATAACAGGGGGGGGGACAACTATTCCCACCAGAACTTTGATTCTTCTCGTGGTGTGGGCATGTGGGAAACAACTTGACTTGTGAACTCCTGCCAAAATGAGGAAGCCAATGTAGGCTTGCAAGTTGATCACATCCAAGTCTTTCCAACTACACATGCCTCCCCTCTCAAATTATCATCTCAAGTACAATATTTTCAATCGATGGTTATATGAAGAGCTCATAATGACTTTATGTCTTCAACATGGCTGACTGTGTGTCTGGTGGGACACACTCTTAGCAGCACGTCTACCTTGTTGTTGAAGTGAGTAGAGGGACCATAATTTTCCATTTTTGGTGCTAACGTGACATGGGGGAGGGGGAAACAATATTCTCATGAGAACTTTCCCGCACCATGGGCATGAAGGTGTGTGTGTGGAGGGCAGGGTATTCCCGCAAGGACATTGGTAGTTCATGCAAAATAAGGGAGGTCACCAACATCAATCAATACGGTTCATTCTGTGAGAGTCATGAATGTGCACCCCAAATTAGAAAAGATTTGGATGAAAGATTTTCAAGACACACTAACTCTAAAACTGAAAGTTTGACCTGATGGTGGCGCTACAGGAAAGGTCATATCATCACCAAAACCAACAGGGTTCATACTCTAGTGTTCATTAATGTTGTCAGTCAATTTGAGAAGATTTGTATGAAAACTTTTCAAGATACATTCATTCTAATTTAAAAGTTTGGCCTGATGGTGGCGCTAGAGAACAGGTCAACTCACCGATATGTTTCATTATCAAGGGGTTATTTATGTATTCAACAAATAAACAAAGTGCCTGACACAAAGACTTGGTCAACAATTTTATGTAAATCATTTTCTGGAGTCAAATATCCCTGGGGTCAGATTACACTAAAATGTGTTAGTTTATTTGAGGATAATAGGAGGGTTAAGAGCCTATCTACCCATCTATCTGTCTATCTGTCTGTGCTTCCATCCACCCATCCCTCCCTCCCACCATCTCTCTCTCTCTATCTGTGTGGTTTTCTGTGTGTTGCCTGTCTGTCCTTGCTAGCTTGCTGGCTTTGCATCCATCCACCTTGCTATGGAGTTCCATGCACAGCAATTCTCTGGTAAGTAGTAGTGTGCACGAGGCATAGCTAAAATGTCTCTCAAAATAAGATCTTAAATATTTGAGGGGATTTTAGTTTAAAACAACAGCGTTTGGTTTGATATCACACTTAACATTTTAATGCATTTCAGTGAAATGAACAGCAATTGGATCATTTATCTTGTGATTTTGTATCCATGAATAAATGTCATGATATAGGGCCTATATCAGGATTGGGGAAAAAAGATTGCTGTGAAAGGAATGTCTTACATGTATTATATCTACATTTTAAGTTTTCATGCGTACATTGATATAACGAGTATTCATTGTGGCATCTGTAATGTTAACCTTAGTACGTGTTAGCTAAACAATAGCCTCTTGTGTTGGGCTTAAGGTGGGCATGGTGATTATAATGTATCCACACAAAAGCCTAGGCTTCAGTGGGCTTTAATCTGGACTATGATGGTGCTTACAATCTGAGCTTCCTACCCCCTAGACCTTTCAAGTGAAAGGAGACGTGCATGTTTTAAGACATGGGTAGGATTTAATAGAAAATAGGGCTGTCACTTATTGTTCGTAAATGGAATTATCAGGAATTACAGTTTGAACATTATGAAATATGTGTTCGAATTCAAAATTCAAGGGCAGTTACCCCTCTTATTCATTTCACAATCTGCTTTCCAGTGTCCCAGATCACTGTAAACACACTAAAAGTAAAGCATAGTCTTTCAAAATGTACACTTACTGGTATGTTTATAGGTGAGGTATTAAACAAGGGCTGCCTTGTTCCCCAAAACTGTATTGCGCTCTCTATTTAGTCTGAGATTAGTCAGGCACACACGCAGGCATATAGTTAAAACCTCAATCTCAGATTGCTTGAGTTCAGAACAAAAAACAACACCACTTCCAGAATGCCAAAACAACTGTCACAACACCTGTCTGCCAAGAGAGGTACTGGCTAATCTATAACTGTTCATTTTCAATATACTTTGTTGTTGTACACATTGTTTTTGTTGCTATTATCGCAGATAGTTAGCTCTAGTCACCTTTTGCTATATTCATCTTGCTAGCATATTGTTTCACTGTCGTGAAAAAACACTCAGGTAGCCCCTCTAGCCCTCTGTGTAAATGGTAACAAAGGAAAGCTGGGGCTGTTTCCCCACAGATCAAAGATTGATGGTTTAAAATGTTTTATTTTTGTTTGTTTTGGTACTTTGGCATCAGAAGATGATACAGAGACTCAGCTTCATGAGATGCTCCAAAAAGACCTCAACACAGTGGTAATGTATCAATTTCAATATCTTGTTCCGTACATGGGGATCAGACATTATGATTCATACCAACATTCTGTTTACTATATCTGCCAAATTTCAATGGGTAGGGACATTGATCATCAAAATTTCCTGATAGCTAGATTGTATCAAAGGCAAATTGCCGACACAGATATGAAAGAGACCAACGTTACTGAAAAAGCAGCTAGGCTAACATAGCTACAGTGAAGAGGCTAACCTAGCCTATGGGGTTGTCTCTTTCAGATCTGCGTCAGCTCTTTGCCTGATACAACCTAACAGATGGAATCTAGAATATATAACTCTAAAACTCTTGATAAAACTAGGTAAAACTCTACTCATTCAGTCAGTGATGTTATGGCAGCTAAATAGTGTAATGTTAGCAACAGGTTTGCCCTGTGTGCTGCTGAATGAAAACAGTGTAGTCCATATGTCCCTGTTCATTTAATATGTTTCACTAAAGTTGACAGCGCTTTACAGTGGTCACTTGG
This sequence comes from Semicossyphus pulcher, assembly GCF_022749685.1. NCBI lineage: Eukaryota > Metazoa > Chordata > Actinopteri > Labriformes > Labridae > Semicossyphus > Semicossyphus pulcher. The sequence continues at coordinate 4,839,178 of NW_027211737.1, read as the reverse complement.
TATTGTTGTGATTTGAAAGAAGTTATTTGTGCAGGTTGGTGGTTTTGCATTACTTGGATTATGTTGTTCTTTTTAGGTGAAAAAGAGAAAGAAATCTAAACCATCACAGTCGTGTAAATGGAGATAACGAGATGAAGACGGCAACATTATTGCCCAAACCATCAAGTCCTCTTCATCAAGCTCACATGGTTAGTTTATCATATCCAGCTTTGCATAGTGTATACAAATTTGCTAGTAGTAGTAGTAGTAAGATCCATCCTCAACAACTCCTCAACAACTACCATTGAAGTGCTCTTGAGCAAGGTATTCAGCCCCCAACTGCTCCTGTAAAGGTACTCAGCGAGCAACAGACGAAGACTGATTGTACCGGGCACCTCACATGTTTGAATGTATTTGACTTTGTGAATGATTAGCAGGGCTCTGCTGAAAAGCAGCATACATGCTCAGCAAATCTTTCCTCTGTAAACTGGGCCAGTACTCAAGAGTAAAAGTTGTGATCCAGGGCTTGGCACAGGGTTGGGAGTAAGGAGACCAATGATTTTTTAAGTCAGTGTGTGTGGTTTGTTACTGTTAGTGACAGTGATCATGGTGAAGTAGCATGTGGAACAGTAGAGGAATGGTTTGATGATGCTCCTGTACAGTAGAAGCAGAAGGTGAGGTTTGACTGGGATGACAGTAGTGTGTTGAGCAAAGAGTTCATAGTCAAGGGTGAACCCGAGGTACTTGATTTAAGTTAGGTGAAATTCTTTTTTTTTTTTTAGGTGGAAATTCTTTTTCTACCTCCATCAACCTATGCCAATACCTCGTGAATAAAACCAAAAGCCAAGGCACGAACCGAACTTTGGCTCGGTGTGCCCACTGAAATCATTTCAGGGCCAGTGGCTTTAATAGTTGTGCCAGAGAATTTGAAATGTTAAAGGTATAATGGGTAGGATTTGCTTTTTGTAAACATTAAAGTTGGTCCCTCCTCCCTGGCTCAAAGGGCACGCATTTCTGGTGGTCCCACGTGCTTACCATCTGGTAACTGGTCACTGTTTTTTTTCGAGTCTCGCACCTCACACCCAGCGTGCTGTTATTGGCTGGGGGCTACACCACTCCCAGAAGAGTCCCAAGCACAGCCAAATAAGAAAAACCAGGCAGACTGCAGTGTCTATGTAGATACAGACACAAACACAAACGAGCCCTGTGATGTATTATCACATGGCAGCTCACAATTTGTTATTATTTGTAGTTTTAATAATTGCATTTACTTCATTTTTCTTAATGTGCATGTAGATATGACCACTGTGTCAAAATGTGAAAGACTGCATCACAATCCTGCAACTAACATCTGTCATTCTCTGCACTGTCAAGATCATATGTGATGCTGCACATCTAATCACCAATGTGGAGGCCAAGTGGCCCGGGTCTGTGCATGACTCACGGATTTACTGTGAGTCTACTGTAAGCCACAGAATGGAACGTGGTAAGTAGCCTCGACCTTTGTTCAATATAATTCACTTGTCTCTCTCCTTTGACACACTCAAAGTATCCACTATACATTACAGGACACTTTGACGGCTACCTGCTGGGTGACAGGGGGTACCCATGCCGGCCAACGTTGCTGACCCCTTACCCTGACCCTGAGCCAGGCCCCCAGCAGCGCTTCAATGTGGCCCACTGCAGGACGAGAGCTCGGGTGGAGATGACCATAGGCCTGTTGAAAGCCCGTTTCCAGTGCCTACGTCACCTCAGGGTAACCCCTGAGAGGGCCTGCGACATTATTGTGGCATGTGTTGTTCTCCATAATATTGCCACAATTAGAGGAGAGCAACACCCTGCCCTACAAATAGAGGCTGAAAAAGACCCCCTCCCTGCAGCTGACATGCAGGATGGAAGGTCAGTCAGAGGCGTCATCTGCCACAATCATTTCGCTGTCTAAGACACGTTTATTTTTTTTTCTTTTAGTTCTTTAACATGTCTTACCTTATTTAGATCAGACTTTGAAGTCTTAGTTATACTTCTTAACTTCCAACCGCTTAGCCATTGTTCATATGTTTGACCTTTGACCCATTTACACAGTGCTTGTCAGATGAGGCCTGGGTAGTTTTCTACTTTCTGAAGCCCAAGGACACCGAGTACTCCTATCTCTATAAAATGCCTGTGTATTCACTCATTTCTTTATCATTCTTATTAGGCTCTCTTTGGTTGCCTCTCTGTTATGCTCTGACCCTTTTCAAAAGTCTTTTATAGTTATAATAAAATAATCAAAAGATAAATCTGTGTCAAAGTCATGTTTTGTAGATTTTCAACCACCACTGCCGAGAGCAGTCAAATAAGACAAATGAGTCACATTTTATTTGGTCCTCTTTATTTCCTACAAATACAAAAGCAGACGTTAATTACTGGAACAATATTTAAAAAATAAAATAACACAATTCACCTGTGAATATGCACCCACCTCTAACTTGTGTTGCAATATTTTGATCTCCAGCGCTGTCTTTGGCTGTCACCAATTCTTTATTTGTTTTTTCTATTTTTTTAAACGATGCCTCCTGTACAGTTCCTTTACAGGTAACTGGGAATACATAAGGATGACATTAAATCATACAGTTCATGCAGAATTAACCTCTGGCATTTAGTGACTCACTGTGTTCACCTGTGCTGTTGAGTCTGATGGACCCTCCTCCTGCTGCCCAGCCATGCTCTGTTAAAAAGGATAAGAATGTCTGTTCATACTTCAGTGTAGGCTACATGCCACAATGTTCCACACAAGAACTTAAAGAGCAGTGAATGGGAAGATAACGCCAGATATCAGTAACATATCATTTTAACATGTTACCTCTGTAGGCCTCTCTGTGGCAGCAGAGAGGGTGTCTTCATCTTCCTGAGGTTCTTCCTGTTTAGATGAGCATTAGGTTTTAAAACACTTTACACTATTATTTGGTCATCTCTGGAGTATTGAGTAGCCTACTTACAGCTGCAAGGTGTTCTGTCGTTGGATGGGGCTCGACAAGGCAGAGAACCCCATCACAATCTGTTAGGACAAATGGCCATGGCTTTTACATCAATCAATTAATTTTTATTTCTATAGTGACAAATCACAATGAAAATAATGTCATAACACTTAACATGCAGCGCAGGTTTAGACAGTACTCTTTATTTCTTACATCTTATGAAGGCACTGGTGTCCTGGGGAGTGACAGGCTCAGATGAGCTCCCACCAGGGATTCCCTCTGCCACTGGCCTCCCCGTGTTCTGGCTCAGGGCCAGCTCCTCTGCCGCAGTCAGAGGTGGTGGTGCTGGACCTCCACCAGCCTCTGCCTTCTTTCTGTTGGCTGAGCAGAATTTAAATGTATTGAGGCCTAATTAATGAAATGTATGTGAAATCAGCATCATGTTAGGGATAAAGCGGCACAAAAACTACCACTGAATGATATTTACTTTAATATTCTAAATATGATTGAAGTGAGGTTCAGACATGAGCCCATTTTACCTGTTTGAATGATGTTCTTGTACTTCATTTTTAGCTGCTTCCATGTGCGTTTAGGTCCCGCTGGATTGCACCTAAATTAATATAAATTGTAGCTTCTATTCCTTGATTATATATTTAATTAATACACCAATTCAAACTTAGGCGTTCACTCGAGCAGCGATTTCTTCCCACGCCGCTTCTCTCTCTCTTGCAGCTGCAGCCGTATTGCTTCTCTTGCGAAATATTTAAAAATATAAAAAAAATATAAAATTAAAATATAAAAATTTATTTATATTTAGTTATTTTTTGTTTTTTCATTGATTACCAAAAATGACTTTTTCAGGCTCTCTTTTCTTACTCATAATCTGGAAGCTAAAGTCAGCTGTCAACTGAAAGAAGAAAAAGGTTTACGGGCAGGTTTACAGCAGCTATACAGGTATTAACTAATATTGTCAATGCCCTGTACAAAAACAACACAGTGCTGCTTTATGAGCTAGACTGAAATAAAAGTTTAATAATGGTTCAAACGTTTTATTAATGGCGCGTCAGAAGAAGTCTCGGCCTGTATATTCTTTTTCACTTCATCAGATGAACCCTGTTACACAAGAAACCACAATGTGTTGTCTGACTTCCCCTGAGGCTTTGATTTGTTAAAATCTTCATAGTCAGCTTTATTTGTAGATTATCACGTCCAAAGACCAAGCAGCTCTCGTACTCATGTAACCTTCAGATCCAGACGTCCAGCAGTCTTTGTTCCACCAGGGGGCGTCCTCACCAGGTTCCAAGGGTTTGCACTGACCAGGGAAAAATAACTTCTTTTCCCACTTTTCTTCTTGGATTTGGAATAATCTGCAGAACATGTAAAGTATCAGGTGACAAACTTTAGGCCCTGTTAAAAGTCCATGTAAGTGAGAAAAGCATGTTTGAAAAGGATTGAGTCTTTTCACGAGAGCTCTTGGTGTCTGTGTTCTCTGTCTGCTGTGTTTGAGTTTAAACTGTAGCTGCTGTCTCTGCCAGGTCTCCCTCAGAGAGCGGACTTCAGTCTTTAGGGACTTCCTGTTAAAATAAAGCTTTGAAAACAGAACACGTATTCAGAGTATCCTGATCACTACAGTTTCAACAGGTTTGTGCTAATTAAGGTCTCAAATGTGAACCAGCCAATATGGACTGACAGTGTGTGACAAAGCCCAGAGTATCAGTCAGGTTAATCCAGCCTTATATGGGCACAGATTATAATGTTTTTTATTCTTAATTCACTTCTATCAGTTATTTTTGTTTTCCTCAGAGAGTGAATAAAATCCTGTTTAATCACATTCTGCTAATGGACGCTGTTTTCAGATTATCATTGAAGCATTTTCCCTCCAAGCTTTACAAACGAGGCTCTCCTCTTTGGTGATCCTGTGACAACGCTGCCACCCAGTGGCTGAAAGGTGCCATTAACCACTGACAGCACAGAATATCGGAATATTCCAGGTTGATCAGTTAAACCAGGCTGAGACTAAAACAGTGAAACAGCAGCTCTGCATTAAACTCTGTCTTCATGGAGGTTTGAATGTTTCTGATTCATTTTCAACCTTTTTCAGTCTGCAGCTTTTCTTTCAGCAAATTTAAAACATGTTTCATTTATTTTCAGAACTTCCTTTGATTCACTTCTGTTCAGTGTTTCGTCTCCTTTATAAAATAACACAAACACACATGTAACACCGTGTCTGACACTCTGATGAATTTGTCACCTCAAGGTTTGGACAGAGGGGAGACAACACACGGCTGATAACTGAAACAGAAACAATTTACTTATTCCAACATGACATTAACATTTGAGTGGGAGATTTTGCCAGGTGCCACATTTACCTCCTTAATCAGCCTGTGTCAGTGTGGTTAGGATCAGTATAGGCTAGTGGTGATGATGCGGCTTGGGAAATAGGTCACTTTTATTTGGAGTAGAGCAGACACTGCTACATGATGTCAGCACAGTGTCATCAGTACTCCAGCTGCTTCATATGCTTTGTGTTGAAAAGCTTTTGTTGGCAGGTTCCTTTCATCTGTGGCTTTATTATCTGTGTTGTCTTTGCAATGAGGATGTAGATTCTTGTTATGTGAATGTCTGCCCCTTAAAATGTTTGAGGAGAAGCAAACACAATGTAGCTCTTTGTCAACAGAAGCTGCAGCTTCAGAAGCAAGCACAGACGGGTCAAGTGTCAGTTACAGTTACAGCACAAATAATTGTCATGGAAATCTGTGATTAAATAAACACTATTTAATATAAAGAAAGATTGCAAAAAAGCACTTCACTAACCTGAGAATTATACAGCTGAATAATAAGCCTCATGCTTAAAGGACCAGTTTCTGTCTGTGTGCATGCAGTCTCTCTCTCTCTCTCTCTCTCTCTCTCTCTCTCTCTCTCTCTCTCTCTTTATACATCACATACATCCTCAGAAATGTCCCCCTGAAAACACAATGAGGTGAGGAACACAGAGTCTACTGTGCAAGCTGCCATACCAGACTGTTGTCAACAAGATCAGGATACTTTAACGTTGTACAAACATGTAGGATCAGTCCTTCTTCACCTTTCTGCACAGAAAAGTCTCTTCAGGAGTTTTGATGATGTAAATTTAGCTCCATATAAAGGTGACGCTGAGGTGTGTGAAAAAAGTGATGTGACTGTTGTTCCTGTTGGGTTTTGGATGTGTTGAGCAGCAGGTTGTTGTGGTGGCACAATGTGACTCCTTAGACAACCTGCTCCCGCTCACTGTGCTCTTTTTAGTTACACTCAGCTCATTTCCTGTAAATGGAGAGGGGAGGAGACACCTGACCAGGTGATCCATGAGAACAGGGAGGGAACCTGAAAGTGAAAGTGTCAGGCACCTCAGACTCCATTTTGAGTCGACGGAGCAGAAGGAGACAAAGCTGAAGGCTGAGGCAGGGTGAGTGTTAACAAACATTTGTATCATTTGACTGTTAAAGTCTCTGAGTCACTTTTCTACCTGTGGACTGTAGAGGAAAGAAAAGTTCGAATAAACTCCACAGTTTGTTTCATCTGTGGACACAAAGTCTGATTGGCTGAATAATTTACATGAAACCTTCAGTAACTCAAGAAAACAGGCAGAGATATAAAGAACACTGAGCAGGTGGAGCGCTGACTGCTTTAATTTCACTGTATACTGTGTGCGTGTGTGTGTGTGTGTGTGTGTGTGTGTGTGTGTGTGTGTGTGTGTGTGTGTGTGTGCGCGTGTGCGTGCGTGTGTGCGTGTGTGCATGTGCGTGTGCGTGTGTGTGCATGTGTGTGCGTGTGAGTACGTGCGTGCGTGTGTGTGTGTGTGTGTGTGTTCATGTGTGTGTGTGACTCCTTGACAGACTTGTTTTTCTTGAACGTTCTATCAGAAGATGAGTGTTTGTGTGGATGAAGAGGAGGACGGAGCAGAGTCTGCAGTATCCAACTGTCTGTCTCTGAAGAGTGACCGGTCCAAAGATCGTCCTCCAGCCTTCAGTAATGAACCTGGACCCTCAGACACAAAGTAAGAGACTGATTCTAACTCAAGTATGATTCATTTTAGTTTCATCTAACACTTCCTTGTGATTTTGTTTTTATAGTAAATATTTCCACTGTTATTTCAAACATTTCAACCTGTTTTTGTTAAAAGCCGATAAAAAGTTTAAGAGTTAAAAACAACTCTATGATCAACAGCAGCAGCAGTTTGAGCTTTTAGATCTTCTTAAATGTTTGTAGTCTGAGGATTTATCAAGGATTCACATGATAAGAATAAAAACATGTTGTGTGTTGCAGAGTTCAGCCCAACAGATGGAGAGCAGAGTCTGCAGTATCCAGCTGTCTGTCTCTGAAGAGTGACCGGTCCAAAGAGCATCCTCCAGAGTTCAGTAATGAACCTGGACCCTCAGACACAAAGTAAGAGACTGTTTTTACTGTAAACTGACCTGACAGACGACGATGCATTGAGGATGAATACTAAATGTTTTGCTAATAGATTTATATTCCTGATGCAGAATGATTACTGCAGGAACAGTTTCACACTAAGGTGGATATAGTCTGAGTTTTATATCCACAAACTTCTGATGTTTCTTCTGCAGGAAACACTTGAAACCTCCATTTCAGAATTTACACTTCAGAAAATATAGGATTCATTACGTTTCAAAATCTGCTTCAAATGTTTAAATATTTTTCATATCACCGTTCTGATCTACCAGCTGCCATCTTGAATCAGTTCATATAATAACATTGTAGTGTCTGTGTTGGCTTCAGTAATCAGATGAGAGAGGTGAACACACGTCTTTACTTGGAAACCTCAGGTAATAACACCTCACAGCAGGTTACAGCGTGTGTAGGCAGAGGTTATATGTTGGCCAACCATACAGTGACATCCAGGGTTGGGAGGGTTGTGTTCTGATACAGTTACTCATTACCTGTTAAAAATGTGATCAGTAACGTAATCCAAGTATCACAATGTTAAAGTAACGTAACTGATTACTTTTAGTTACTTTAGAATGACTTCAATATTAAATCTGCAAATTAAGACGAGAGAAAAGAGATGTCAGTACTTATGTCATGTGTTAATGCCCGTTTAAATGAAGAGCGGTAATTATGCACATTCAAATGTACTTTGTTAAGTCTGCTATTCACACTACTTAACAGTCAAACTTCAAGTAAACTGCCATAAAGTTATTCCACTCCGGGGCTTGTGTTTTTACGCACACCATTCCGGCCGCGGCCTCACCACAGTCACAAACTATTTTTCAGTAGCAGAAGAAGACGACGACAGGTTAGCTTTGAACATGTTTAACTGAACTGATCTGTGCAGCTAACGTTAGCGGTTGGTCTTACCTGTAAATGTTTCTTTAAATTAGATGTCGAGTCCTTGAATAATGACAGCATTTTCACAGCCGGAAGGCAGAACTTGCACTGGACTGTGATGTTGCTTCAGGCAACTTTGAGGAGCGGTGTTGTGAGCAAGCGGCAACCTCCGGTGTTGAAAAATGAAGCCAATGCGGAAGTGCAAAAAACTGCAGTTCCTCGAGTTGCCACTTGAGGCTCCAGAAAACAAGAAATAACATTACAGCAGGTGGGAAAATGCCCATTTTTACAGCAGAAATAAACATTTTACAGCCTGGTTAAAAAGAACAGGTTTGTTATAAATAGCTGATTTTATTGTTCAAGATAACTGTACGGGTGGTGCATGTTTTTTTATAACACACCCGTTTTAATTATATTAAGCCTTAAATTATAGGGGTCGGATCACTTGATTGACAGGCGGATCCTGCAGGCTGTCTGCTAGACATCAACACAGACACAGACACTGAGCTTAACTTCACCTGTTTGTGTTGTTGGAGACTTTTGGGGATTTTTTCCATTCAAAGTTTGGACAAATAATCTCTCTGTGGGATTTATGGAACTTTATGGCTGTGCAAGAAGTCTGAGCTCCAGCTTTACGGTGAGTTAAATGTTAGTGTTATTGTATTGAAATATTTTTCGCACTAAGTAGCAGGTATACTGTGCTCGCTTTAGCTGCTTGTTAGCCTGTACAGTGTTTATCAAACATTTATTTAATCGTCGGCCAGTAAATAGGAGTCAGGAGTTGTTGGCTTTTCCCCGGAGAGATTACAGCGGACTGCAGTGATGAGAAGACCGGTTACTTTAAGTTACGTGTCGGCTCGCCGCTCTCTCACCAGGCGAGCGAGCAGCGAGTCCGCTACTTCTTTAGTCTGATAACTAAACACCTGCATTCAGTCACCAACAGAATCTCCTCCTGGCAAAGCCAAACTAGCTCATTCATGATTTATACAGTCTATGGCCTAATAACCGCTAGCTACGCTGAGGAGCATATAGCCTAGCTTCATAGCCGTAGCTAGCTGATTATTGTGGCCCGCCTATAGAGCTCAGCCATAGCCTTTAGCTCTGTCGCGCTCCGCCTCTTTGCCTGCCTCTGGATTAGCCGGCTCTGGCGTTTCCAATATGGCGACCCCCAGCAGCGGCGCAATTCGGGCTTCAAAATGCTTCTTCAGAAACCAATGGGTGACGTCACTGAGACTACGTCCATTATTTATACAGTCTATGGTTGTGAGATGTGTGTGTCGTGAAGCATCGTGAAGCGCAGTGAAGTGTCATAACGTGTGCGCGCAGGTGCATGTTATTATCAGACGGTCAGACGGACGGGTTAGAAATGAGACGCCAGATGTTATAGAGCCATGGTTCTCAACTGGTGGGTCAGGACCCAAAAGTGGGTCCCATGCGTGCAGTAGTAGTGTAGTTAGTTCACACTCCATTAATCCACTGAGTGGATAATCCCAGCTACATTTACGTTCTTGAAACTTGATGAGCCCCACAGTAGTTGCATTTATTATGCACTTTTTTTTATTTCTGTCGGAAAAACGGCCGTTACATGAATAAATGGTGGAGAGAATATTTTCCTCACACTGTCACCTGCTGGTCATTTTGGGTGACTATTACACTGGTGTGTTTTGTGATGTTGACATTCTGTGATGTTTTGTTCTGTCTCAGGTCATTTTTCATGAAATAGATTTTAGTGGTTAAAACACGTCAGAAATTTGGGTCGTGATTAATCATTAAAGGTGGTGATGGGTCCTGAGGCTAGGCCAGTTGAGAACCACTGTTATAGAGCATCTTTGGTATTAAATCGTCTTCATCTTCAAATGTATTTTAAAATTGTAATCCTGCTAGTAATCCCCATTTTTAATAAATGTATCTGTAATGTAATTACCACCTTTTTTTAACTGTGACTGTAAGAGAATACAGTTGCCTGTTTTTGTATCCTAATTACGTAACGCCGTTACTTGTATTCTGTTGCTCCCCAAGCCTGGTGACATCACAGCTGCATGTGCATATATAAACCAGCAGGTGGCAGACTACCACTCTGATACAAACAGCTTTGCTCACGTTGATTCTCGGTGTTGACGGTTTGCTCTTTGGATTTAGTTTTCAGAACAATGCTTTCATGGATTTATGATTTAAACTCTTACTTTGATAATGTCTTTGCATTGAGGTCCGGGTATCATCAAATAATCCGTTCTGTGATCAGAGAACCCAAAACGAAACTGCTGAAAACGACTCGTTTTATCGTTTTCGACCAATGACTGTATATATAGATGGACAACGCGTCTCCATCTGCTCCCATCGTACGAAAGTGATGTTGAAATAGCCCCTGCAATAGGCGCTGCCATCTTGTGATGGTGACGTCATACGGAGCCAGGGACTGCGCAGTAGAGATCAGCGGGTGAAGCAGCCGTAGCCACTTCCGCTAACTAAAACACACATTTAACTTACTGAAAAAACAGCAAGGATCCCGCACACCAGCATATTTAACAGCAGAGCAGCTTCTCTGTGTTGGTCTGAGGTTAACGTTCACAGGTAAAAAGTAAGATCCATCCATGTTCTAACATCACTCATGCAGTTAAGCACGGCCTGAAGAGAGTCTTTGGTAGGGACCTTTAATGGTAAATACACCTGCACATCATCAGCAAAGCAGTGAAAAGGAACAACATGCTTTCTAAAAATCAACCCCAGGGGTAGCATATAAAGGGAGAACAGTAGGGGGCCCAGAACTGACCCCTGGGGGACCCCGCATGTCAGAGGGGCCACTGTGGAGGAAAACTGGCCCATGTGCACAGAGAGTGTTCTTTCAGAGAGGTACGATTTGAACCAGCCCAAAGCAGTGCCTTTGATGCCTACACAGTGTTCAAGGTGTGAGAGAAGGATTGTATGATCCACTGTGTCAAACGCCGCTGTCAGGTCAAGAAGAATTAAAAAGGCACAGTGACCAGAATCAAGGTTCAACAAGAGATCATTAAAAACTTTTAAAAGAGCAGTTTCAGTGCTGTGAAGAGACTTAAAACCAGACTGAAACAATTCACAAACATTGGCCCTTTGTAAAAATTCTTGGAGTTGGTTAAAAACAGCTTTCTCTGAAACTTTGGCCTAAAGTTAGATAAAACCACGGGATCCAAATTTTTCTTTTTCAAGAGAGGCTGCACTGTGGCATGTTTGAAAGAGGATGGAACACATCCAGCGCTGAGACACCGATTTATAAGAAACAAAATAAAAGACTGAACTGAGCTAAAAACCTCCTTAAACAAGCGGGATGGAATGCTGTCGGATGGACAGTTCGCAGGACACAAGTGTTCCACTATTTCAATGAGTGTATGTGGAGAAACAGGCTCAAACTGCTGAAAAACAGCTGAGCTTGCTGAAGGAACTGAGGGGTCCTGAGCAGACTGAGGGAGCAGGGACCTAAGAGCAGAAATCTTATTGATGAAGAACTGCAGAAAATCCTCACACAGAGAAGGAGAAGGCAATACAGGCAGCATCACAAGCATTCACAAGAGAATCAAACACATTAAATAGAACCTGCGGTTTGTGAGCATTGGCAGAGATATTCAGTTTTAGCAGCTTTTACAGCCTGCTGATACGTAAGGAAACAGTCACGTAGGAGATCCCAAGAAATATGGAGTTTGTCCTTTTTCCACTTTCTTTCCGCCTGTCTGCATGCGCGTCTGAGCGCGCGAGTGGACTCATTCAGCCAGGGCTCAGTCTGAGGCTTTACACGCCTTACAGTCAAGGTCCAAAATCTCAGTGCAGAGGGAATCAAACATAGTCAAACAGACATCCACACTGAGGTCGCCAAAATCATCCACAGAATACAAGAAAGAGTCTTTAAAAGCAGCGGAAAACTGCGAAGGAGTTGAAGAATTAAAAACACGGAGACAGCGAACGGGGGCGGAGTTCGTAGTTAAAGATGCAGGCAGTGAGAGGGAAAATAAAACAGGTAGATGGTCGGATAGGGGTGTGTGACAGATTTCGGATATCTGCAAATTCAATCCATATGACAGCACAAGATCCAAAATGTGGCCTTTGTCATGCATCGGCTCCGAAACAGATTGCGTGAGATTAAAAGAGTCGATGAGATTGAGAAAGTCTCTGACCAGCGGTCTGGTCTCACAGCAGACATGCACGTTGAAGTCGCCAACAATTGAAAAGTGATCATATTTAAGAGTGACACCCGATACAAAGTCTGCAAAGTCCTGTATAAAGGCTTTGTTAAATTTGGGTGGCCGATAGACCACCGCACAGAGAACAGTCGCAGGGAAGTTTACCTCAAAGAGTTAGAGCTCGAAGCTGGAGCAGCTGACAGCTGGAGACTGCTGGCAGTGAAAGGTAGACTTGAATATGGATGCCAGTCCTCCACCTTTGCCGGTGACGCGAGGAGAGCTGAAGAAACTACATCCAGGGGGAAGGAGCTCCGAAAAAGGAGCAAATTCACCTTCACGGAGCCAGGTTTCCGTTAAGAACATTCCGGCTATTCAGCTTCTACTATGGCGGAGATGGACCAGAGATCAGACCGGACATACGCAAACGATTAAGTAACGTGATACGGAGAAGACGGCTCTGAGTATGATGCCACCGGCATCCTAATAGTCAGGTTAGTAGGCAGTATGCAGTACATACTGTTTGAGTATGTAGTAGGCAGTATGTTCGTATGCGGTTTCAGACACATCATCTGTTTTAGACAAAAAACGAAAAAACAGAAGAACAGAGCAGTTTTCTCGTTTTGTCACTCAGAAACAAAAATCGAAAAAATGGCAAAAACAATTTAAACAAAACGGTCAAATCTGTTTTATTGTCAATTTATCATTTTAATTTTTATCATAATGAATAAAGGAATAAATTGGGGACGTCATGTGACACGGAAGTAACACTTAAAATGTCAAAATAAAAGCCCCTAAACAGTACAGCTGGCTAGAAGATAGATAGATAGATAGAAAGAGAGAGAGAGAGAGAGAGAGAGAGAGAGAGAGAGATAGATAGATAGATAGATAGATAGATAGATAATAGTTTTGAAATTGCAATTTAACTTAAATCTACATTCTTATATCATTTGATTTTTTTTATATCATATCACCAGATTATTTTTTTTGCAAGTCTGCAAAATATTTTGTTTCATATTTTGTTGAACCCAATAAATAATAAATCTTAACCCCAAATTAACATTTATATGAAGATGAGGTCATTAAAAAAAATATCTAATTTCTTTCAGACAAATTTGAGCCAAATTTCAAATCATCACAGATTTTGTTTTGGTTATTAACTTATTTTTTTCAATTTTCTTTTCACAACTGAAGATTTTTTGTGATTTTTTTTAATTAAGTGAAATAATTTTATGTTGTTTAGTTAACATCTTCCAGCCAAATAGAGCATCTTCAAAGTCACCAGCAGAGGTCCCCATCCTCCACCCTGAAGGTTACAAACAGTGACATGGTTTAGGATAATCATGACAACAGCAAAATAATGATAACAATTATACAACATATTACAATTGAACTTAAAGGTACATTGCTCTATCATTTCATTTGGCCTGAGTGACTCATTTTACGAACAGGTATATATTCCAAATGTGTATAAAAATAGGCAACAAACAGTAACATGTAATTTTCAGCTGCCAAAGAATGATTGTGGTTTGTCTATGCCCAAAAATAACTAGATCTAAATTTATAGACATGATCATTTCCAGCAATCAAATATACTTTGTTACCACACAACCATATAGAAATGAGAAAATAACACTTAAAGTGTCATCTTCCTTGTTTCAGTGGACAAATGCACATTATAAATCTACAGAACATATTTCTCTTTACAATTTACCAGAGGATCTAAATATGCAGTGGGGTGTGAGAGATGTCACTGGCTTGCTTTGCAAATATTGTTTTCCTTTCTGCGTGTTGGAGGCCTCTTGGGGCAGCTCTTGTGCCACATAATCAAACAATTACCTACCCACCTACCTACCTGCCTACCAGCTAGCGCTGTTTAGGGGCTTTTATTTTGACAACTGTTACTTCCGTGTCACGTGACGGCCACATTTATATCTTTATTCACTGTGATAAAATCCAAAATAATAAATGGACAATAAACCTGATTGGACCGTTTAGTTTAAATTGTTTTTGTCGTTTTTTCAATTTTTGATTCTGAGTGACAAACCGAGAAAACTGCTCCGTACTTCTGATCACAGAACAGATTATCCGATGATACCCGGACCTACCCGGACCTTGTTGGTTACATGTTGTTTAAAGTTGTTTGCAGCTGTGTGTAGCTTTATTACCCAGGGGACATTTGTGGACTATAGATTCATCTTCTCTTTAACTCACTACTTGTGTAAAACATGGTGAAAAAATGAAGCTCAAAGTTGCACTTGGTAATTCTCCAGTGGATTCAGGTGTTATCAGGACATTAAACGGCTGCTGTCAGTTGTCCTCTGGAGGAAAGATGTGAGGGCCGTACTCTAACTCCTAGTCGACCGATAATATCTAAACATTTTATAACACTAGAAGTATTTGGTTGTAGTACTTTGAAATCAAGTACAACAGAGACAATACATGTGACAGTAGTATCTCAAGTCCCATCAAACAGCTTCATTACAGTTAAATGCTCAGACCTTATGTTCCCTTTTAAACGCTGTCACTGCCAGTTATTACAATCTTTTTATATTTGGATCATTAAATGTGAAAAACAGCAAACAGGTGAAACGTATGTTGTTAAACTATTGACTTGAATAATTGAGTGATTATTATTTAGTTTTCTGCATTATGAAGAGTTACTTTCATTGCATGCTGGGATATACGTAAATAAAGCAGGAACAGGAGGAAGATTCAGAAACTTGCTGCAGTCACAATGTGGTTATAAAACGTAAAGAAAAGACTTGATGTGTTTAAATGTGTTTATTCAGGATGAGGAGCACAGCAGGCTCTGACACTCAGTGAGTATTGTTGTTCAACTAGAGAGAGACACAGATATATAAACACTGCAGCACACTGACATCATTGTGTTTGTGGTAGTATTACATTAGTGATGGTTCTACATCGATACACTGGCTTGTATAGCACTGTTAGATAAAATGAGGCTATGTGAGAACCCTGTCAGGGACCACGTTGTGTTCACGTGCTGTTTGTGTCAAACTCCAGAGCTGCTTTTATGTCCCAGTCCGTCCCTGAACAGTGGAAAGTGACTGAAGACATAAAGGGCCTGAAAACAAAGGCACCTGTCTGGACTTGAACCTGTGACACCTCTGTTACATGCTGTGTGTCTGAAGCCTTTTTTACACTGCGGTTCCTCCTCAGCGCCGTAACGAAGCTCCGTCCTCATGCCACCTTGTCATTCTACATTGGACCACACAACGCCGCCGCCCCAGAGTCTTTTTAAATAGCGTTCCAGCGTTGCGTCCGCCGTTTCGTTACATTCCGTCCTCTGATGCCGGCTCAGAGGCATCGGAGGACGGAACGTAACAGAGGCATAATAATCATAAAATAATAATGAGCCTGCTGCTCTACTTCAGTTTAATTTAGGCCACTTCTGACCTCAGTTCAAACATGACCTACTCACGCTGAGCCGCCCACAGTGAGAGTAAAACGGTGAAGGACACAATCAGCTGTCTTTAATGGAGGCTTTTACTGTGAAGCAGCTGCAGGAAGTGTTTGTATTACTAACAGACTACAGGCAGATCCCTGAATGTTTAATAAGACTGTCAGATAGGAAAGCAGTTAATGAAAGGACAGTGTCACAGATCAGAGAGAACCCATACGCAGAATCACAGGGCAGAGGCAGGAGTAAGGCAGCAACAGTTATTTTACTTAGTTTGAGCAATGTACAGTCCTTTCCAGAGGTCAAAACCACAAATCCACAGAATCAGGCAGAGGTACAGAGGCGACAGGCAAAAGTTCAAAAACATGTAGCAAGCACAGGTCAAAATCCAAAAGGCAATACATACAGAACGGCGGGATGCGAAGCAGGAAGAAGCTCAAACTACGATCCGGCAAATGACAAAGGCAAGATGGCTTGTTTAAATACTGAGGGGTGAATGAGCTAACAGGCCACAGGTGTGTGGCAGGAGGAGCAGGCTGGCAAGTGATTGGCTGAAATGAGGGGAAGAGTCAGTGGCATGGAAAAAGCTGGCAGGTGCTGACTGGATAATGAGCAGAGGGGTGTGTGCAGGAGAAGCAGCAGGAGGGTGGGGTCTAAGAGGAGCAGGAGGCTCCAGCAGAGTCTGTGACAGACCAACACTTTCAGTGCTCTCTGTGAGCTATCACAGCTTCTACACAGTGTTGATCACATGGTGACATTTTTCTACCAAACTCAACAAATCATTTCAGTCATAAAGAAATGTCTTCACAGAGAGAAGAAGAGGAGTCATGTTCCTGTGGAGGAGCAGCCGTCCTGCTGTGCTGTGTGTCAGGACGTCCTGAAGGATCCAGTCTCTACCAGCTGTGGACACTGGTTCTGCAGACAGTGCCTCCCCTCATACTGGGACCAGTGTGGTTCATCAGGAGACTCCTCCTGTCCCCAGTGTGGAGAAAGATCCAGAACAACACCTGGACTGCAGACAGCCAGTCAGACCAGCACTTTACAAAGTAAGACCGTCCATCAGTCTGCTGATGTCATCACGTCTGAAACACGGCTTGTTGTTTTCATACAGAGACATTTGTTGTGTCATTCAGCACCAACATTAAGAGCTTTATAAATACCATCACATGTGAACTGATGTGTTCTGCTCCAGCAGACAGATCTGCTCTGTGTCACGTGTCCCGTGTTCTCCTTTGAAGATAGATGAGGGGGGGGGCACATCACTGAGGATCAATCTGTTCTCTCTGCTGTCAATCAAACACGTACCCTGACACACAGTCAGAGGCTGATTTGGACTTTATAACCTTTTGTAACACTCAACCTTTTTATTTTGTCGGGGTTAAAACGCTCAAGGGGTTCTTTTAGAAGAAAAGAAACCTGTAACACTTATAAACAGAAAGTTCCAACTGAGAAACAGTTAATTTCCTCTTAAGATAAGTTTCACCCCTTTTTAGAGCCACTTTGTACTGACAGGCTATTTAAGGGATCAACCAGTGTGCGTCACACAAGTAACTTAAGTTCACTCAGCTCAGTCCGACAAATGAAAATTTAAATACAACAAAACCAACCCTTTAAGTCATTCCATTGTGCATTCAAAACCAACTAAGAGTCCAAAGCTAACGAAATATGAATAAACGAAAGTTCACCTGATTTCTTTTTAGTGCTTTTACACCCAGAAAACAAACAATAAATCCGCCGTCCGTTTGCCTCAACAAAAAGGCGATCGATCACAACTGGTATACCAGTAAACAAATACAAAAAGGCATCGGTCTCACCCAGGTTCAGGAGGGAGAATAATCCACATGATAGATCCTGTCTTTGTTGTTGTTTCCCCTCCTGCGTGTCCAGCCGCGGGAGATGCCCGCACGGAGAGTCGCAATAATCCTTTTAGCTTCTTTCAGTTTCGCCACAGCTCATTCAAAGTTCTTGTTATCCTCATATTTTACTTTCACACTTGAACAGTCTATGGATTATTAAAAGGGTAGCTGCAGTGCTTTCGCCTGGCGCTACATAATTCAATCAGTGCGCACACTGATCCTCCCCCAGCGTCTACGCCACATCCTGCTAATACAACTTCAGCATAGTCATAATTACCAGCCATAACTGCCACATGCACACATCCTTTTACTTTACTGTGGAATATTTAAGTTTACCAGCATTAAAGGCAAAACAGGCATTCAAAAACTTAGGCTATCTCTTTGATTTAAAACCTTCTCATGCACTCCCTTTTACAATTGATTTGACACTTACTTTTTTAATGTGGCACTGTCACACTTTAACACTTTATATTTTCTTATATTGATCTTCTTTTTGGCAATAAGATAATCACCAGACTGTCAAATGTTCTTGGTTTCGTGTCACACTATTTTCTCTTTTTAGTAAAAGGTCAGCAGGAGGTTTTAGATCAACATAAGATCAGTCTGAGGACGAGATGTGAACGTGTGACTGAAGGAACTGATGAAACAGGAAGTGGAACCCTCCTCAACAGAATCTACACTGAGCTCTACATCACTGAGGGACAGAGTGAAGAGGTCAACACCCAACATGAGGTCAGGCAGCTTGAGACAGCTTCCAAGATGGAGACCCTCCGTGACACTCCAATCAAGTGCCACGAAATCTTTAAAGCCTTAGCTGACCAACAGACACCCATCAGAGTGGTCCTGACGAACGGCGTCGCTGGTGTTGGAAAAACCTTCTCAGTGCAGAAGTTCACTCTGGACTGGGCAGAGGGCTCGGAGAACCAAGATGTCAGTCTGCTGATTCTGCTTTCCTTCAGGGAGCTGAACCTGATCAAAGACGAGCAGTACAGTCTTCTCAAGCTGCTTCATGATTTCCATCCAACATTACAGAAGCTCACAGCAGAGACGCTCGCTGTCTGTAAACTGTTGTTCATCTTTGACGGCCTGGATGAAAGCAGGCTTTCATTAGATTTCACCAACACTCAGGTTGTGTCTGACGTCTCACAGAAGTCATCAGTCACTGTCCTGTTTATGAATCTCATCAAGGGGAATCTGCTTCCCTCGGCTCTCGTCTGGATAACTTCCCGACCTGCAGCAGCCAATCAGATCCCTCCTACATACATTGACAGGCTAACAGAAGTCCGAGGCTTCACTGACGCCCAGAAGGAGGAGTACTTCAGGAGGAGGTTCAGTGATGAAGAGCTGTCCAGCAGAATCATCTCACACATGAAGACATCCAGGAGCCTCCACATCATGTGTCTAATCCCAGTCTTCTGCTGGATCACTGCTACAGTTCTGGAGCACATGATGACCACAGACCAGAGGGGAGAGCTGCCCAAGACCCTGACTGACATGTACTCACACTTCCTGCTGGTTCAGACAAAGAGGAAGAAGCAGAAGTATGATGAGGGACATCAGGTGAGTCCTCAGGAACTGATGGAGGCTGACAGGGAAGTTCTTCTGAAGCTGGGGAGGCTGGCGTTTGAACATCTGGAGACAGGAAACATCATGTTCTACCAAGAAGACCTGGAGCAGTGTGATCTGGATGTCACAGAGGCCTCGGTGTACTCAGGAGTTTGTACTGAGATCTTTAAAAGAGAGTGTGTGATCTTCAAGAAAACAGTCTACTGCTTTGTTCATCTGAGCGTTCAAGAGTTCCTGGCTGCAGTCTACATGTTCCACTGTTACACAAACAAGAACACACAAGTACTGGAGGCTTTCCTAGAAGAGAATGATAGGACGAACCCCTCCCTTGATGACTTTTTGAGGAGAGTCATGGAGAGATCCCTTCAAAGTAAGAATGGTCACCTGGACCTGTTTGTTCGCTTCCTGCATGGCCTCTCTCTGAAGTCCAACCAGAGAGAGGCCATGAAGGAAGCAAACAAAAGTGGTCACCTGGACCTGTTTGTTCGCTTCCTTCATGACCTCTCTCTGAAGTCCAACCAGGGACTCTTAGGAGGCCTGCTGGGCCGGACAGACAACAGTCCAGAAATCATCCAGAGAGTCATCAACAACCTGAAGGAGATGAACAGTAAAGATATCTCTCCTGACAGAAGCATCAACATCTTCCACTGTCTGATGGAGATGAACGACCACTCAGTACACCAGGAGATCCAAGAGTTCCTGAAGTCAGAGAACAGATCAGAGAAAAAACTCTCTGAGATCCACTGCTCTGCTCTGGCCTACATGCTGCAGATGTCAGAGGAGGTTCTGGATGAGTTGGACCTGCAGAAGTACAAAACATCAAAGCAGGGACGACTGAGACTGATTCCAGCTGTGAGGAACTGCAGAAAGGCTCGGTGAGTCCAGATGTGATTAAAATTACAAATCAGGTTAATAAGTAGTTCAGTTCTTCAAACATCATCACTATAGAATTATCATTACTCTTAAATACTGTTCCACTCTTTTATTGCACAAATGATCTGTCAGTTTATTCTGTCACAGATTCTCTTGAGCTGTTTCAAATGTTTGAAATGCAAAACTGTTGTTTCAGTCAGTTTTGTTTCCTGCTGTCAAGTTCATGAAGGAAAAGCTTTTCTAGTTATTTCTAATATGTGTCACCTTTGACCTTTTTTCTGCTGATGTTTTATCACAGCAGCATTTAACGACATATATATATAACAGTATTTTCCAGCTATCAGTAAAATGATTACTACATGAGTAGATTCTGCAAGGTGTGCTATATAACCAATAACTATGACCACTATTCTTCAAAGTTTAAAAAAAGATCTGTTTCATTTTCTAAAGCAGATTTCTGAAGACAGAGAGAATTGCTTTCATGTGATTATTTCTGCCATGTTTCTGGTCAGGACAGAGGATGGTCGGGGACGCAACACACTCTGCTTTATATTTTCTATTTCTACAAAGCACTTTATTTTACTTTGTGATGCTCTGTATATATCCAGTGTTTCTGTTGTCAAAGCACTTTGTAAACGTGTTTCTACAAAGTGCTATAGATAAAGGATAAGTGTTATTAGTATGATTCAGATTGAGTATCTAATGTTTGCTGCAGCCGCTGTGGCCACAGGTGAAACTATGGGATCATGTTGAGAGCTGTAACACAGTGATTTGGTAGCACAAGCAGAGAATCGTCATCAAACCTGCAAACTGGTTCAGTGATGTCAGTTACACAACAATATCTATGTACAGTTTGCTAACATTAGCTAACATTAGCTTCTGTAAACTGCTGCTCATACGACACAGACTGTCACAGTAACACCCCTGAGTGTGTTGAACTGAGCAGTGGTGCATTTAGCTGCTCATGAGTTCCACAGTTTACAGAGGGAGGTTGTGTTACATGGCTGTGTTTGAAGTGTTTCCTGATATTCTGTTGCTCACAGAAAGAAGCTGACAGGTGTTTCTCTCTCTTGTTGCTGTAGAGAAGAGTAGGAGCAGGAAATGCACAGCTTCCACCAATATTTAAGGTCTGATGAATATCTCAGAACATTCTGGTCAAATTCAGACTTTTAAAGAGATCGTATACACACCAGTGTTATTTCTCTTAATACTGATACACTGAGAACATCTTTCTGATGACATCATGGTAACGATAATTAAACCTTACCGGTTTGTTAACTGTGTTTGTTTGCTGAATAAGTTCTTCAGATGCTCACAACAGAATGTAGACGACAGAACTTCATGCACTCAGCTGTCAGACACATCAAAATGTTTGATTATTATATTATTTAAATATGTCCACGTCTAATACTGTCAGTAGTTCCCTTTGGTTTCGGTCGCTCTTGACAGCAGTCACTGAATTTTCCCACTCATGCTCGTGAACCTGAAAGCAGCAGGTAGCCAGCAAAGACAGATCGTCTTTTAAACTAAGTTGTAAAAATGTCTTTTAATCAAGACGACCTCATGCTAACTTTTTGGAGACAGACGTTTTCTCCTCCTTTATCTGCATATTAAAGCAAATCAAAGATTCAAAGTGTGCAGGTACGAGAGGGAGTGAGGAGAATTATTGTTTCATGTCAAACACAGAAAGATAAGATGAGCTGAACCCTGAGGTGAACAGCAAACTTAGAGTTTTATTTAACCTGATGTGTCAAACTGTGATCAGACTCATGAAGTAAACACAAAGTGTCTCTTTCATTATAACATATCATGTAATTAATGTGTCATAACAGACTTGTTGGCTGTGGACTGTCAGAGACTCACTGGGAAGTTGTGGCCTCAGCTCTGAAGTCCAACCCCTCCCATCTGACAGAGCTGGACCTGAGCTACAACGATCTGCAGGATTCAGGAGTGAAGCTGCTGTCTGCTGGAGTGGAGAGTCCAAACTGTAGACTGGAGACTCTTCAGTAAGTTTACTGACTGTAGCATGTAGTGTTTCTTATGAGGTTTTAAAGTTTTGGGTCATTAATCTTCAGGATGGACCTGATCACAGATCTGAAGGAGTGATTTAAAAATGTTCTGTCTTTCCAAACAAGTCAAGAAAAGAAAAAGGAGAAATTAACTGTTTGAAAGTTTCCACACGACTCACATTGGTGTCGATCAGACCGTGAAGATGATGTCAGCAGTGACGAGGCTGTAGTGTGTGTGAGGGATGTGAACGATGTCGTAGATCTGATGATAGCAGATGAAAACAGGCTGCAGAGAGTTTGAGCTTCTGTGTCACAGACAGAGAGACAGGGTCGATACAGGAAAGAGAGACATGAATGCAGAGCTCAGTAAAGGTGAAGGAAGGAACTGTGATGATCTTCATGGTATCAGAAGCTGACAGCCCACACAGCTGCTGTGCTGTGGTGTGCATCAAAGCAGAGCTAAGAGTAATAAACAGCAGCCTAACAGCAGCCACAACAACACAACAGAGCAGGATTCAAGGTCTGTTTGAAGGTTTAAAAAAAGACTGATGTAATTAGTACAAGAATATCAGTCATAGTGTTTGTGATTTACAACATGAACAGACTGTACATTTATGCAGATTTTATTGACCAAAGTTCAGTCAAACTTTAGAAGCTGGATAAAGATTAAATGACACATCAAAGTCATTTGAACAGGTCAAAAGGTGCAGCATCCTTCAAAAGAACAAGTGTTACACCTGCTTAAAGCCACATGAAGAGATGATTCTGAGTGACAGCATTAAGTTTGAGTTATCTAAGCTTCTATATTATTTCCTGTTCTTCTTTCTAACAGATCAAAGTGTTGCTTTGTTTTCATGTCAGCATTGAGGACTTATCTGAAGAAACAACTTTAGATTTCAGCTAAAACAAATCAATAGTCTGCACCAGAAACATGTTTGTCTTAATGCAGAGGTTCATATTGATTCAAGTCAGTCTCATTACAACACTCACATTCCCACATGCACATCTATTTATAGAGTTATTTAATGCCTGTCATCTTTCCTTCTGTCCATACTGTCTGTGAAGAAATCCTCTCATAACCTGACTCCAGTGTTACGAGATGGAGGACAAACATTCAGTCTGTCACTTTACAAAATGACTTTTACAGTTGAGCTTAAACTAATAGAGGCTTCAGCAGACTGAGCGACACATATCAAGTGTTTAGTGTTTGGCTGTCTGCTTGTTGAGCTGCAGTGGAGGAATAGTGACTCAAAGAGTGAATTTGGTTCTTAGTTTGAAACGTTGGTGGACACAGACTTGATTTGGCTGACTCAGACTGCTGAAGCTTCATATTAGTTTCACATGAACTTATGGAGTTTATCCTGCTGTGTAGTTTTGCTAGGAAGGGACCACTTCACACTCACTGGGGACAGTAGGAATCATTACTGCCACTAATGAGTCTTTCATGTGCAGACAGCATGTGGCTGTTATTTTAAGACTTCAACAAATGTGGACATCTCCTTTTATTACATAGACCTACTAAGCCCCAAATACAGTAAGAAGAAGGCCATTGAATAAATGAATTAGTGAACAGTGTTTAGTCCAACATGTCTGATGTGTTAATGGTTCTCTAATGACACACGTGACTGACATCAGCAGCATGTTATGAACCTGTGCGGACATGAAAAGGTGTATGACTGACTGCAGAAGGCTGACGTCTTGATGATCCACATAACACAATGGAAAAGTCACTCCACTCATTTTAAGGGAAATCTGTCATTTTATCTTCATCATTTATTCAGATTGAGGGGCTGCAGGTTGTCAGAGAGGAGCTGTGCTTCTCTGGCCTCAGCTCTGAAGTCCAACCCCCCAGTCGTCACTTTCTGCAAATAAAAGACCTCAATGAGAATATTTGATTTGACAGTCGGAGAAATGTTGTTTACAATCAAACAAAAGTTCATTTTACTCAAACACAAACCGTTAAATAGTAGAACCAGAGAAAAACATGTTTTAGAAGTGGTCTCAGTTTGATCTTTGAACCTGATCACAGATTTTAACATCATAACAGACCAAGAAGCACTAAACTTTAACTTGTATCAGACTGTGAGTGTGTTATATTTGAACTTGTCACACTTGCAGAGTTTAAGAGGTGAAGTCACTGCGTCTTTATTGAAGTAGCAGCATGTTGTCATTAATATTAATGAGAGCTCTTTTTCACTTTGTGTATTTCACACATTTGAACCTGCATCCTGTTGTGTTCAGGTGTTTGGAGTTTCTATTTTCTAAACTTTGACCTTCTTCACCTTCTTCAGCTCTGAACACATTATTCAACATTAAAGGATTTCATGCAGGAACATTGTCTTCTAAAGTCTCATCATTTATTCTTTATTCAGATTGTGGAGCTGCAGTCTGTCAGAGATGAGCTGTGCTTCTCTGGCCTCAGCTCTGAAGTCCAACCCCTCCCATCTGAGAGAGCTGCAGCTGAGTGACAACAAGCTGCAGGATTCAGGAGTGAAGCTGCTGTGTGGTTTTCTGGAGAGTCCACACTGTAGACTGGAGACTCTGAGGTCAGAAACCATGTTTTACTTCTGTGCTGAGATTAATATGATGTGAAAGTTGTGTTGACACTAAACTGCAGACATAAGGCTGATATTATACTGATCCACACTGAGTATCTTAATGCTAAAGTCTGTTTTCTTCTTCACTGCTTTAGTCCATTGACTGTAGCAGAGCAATGTTGAGTTCCACATTTAAAACCTTCATAGAAGAAGAAAAATCCTACACTGTATAATTCACTGTGAACCTCTGAAACACCTGATTTCATCTTTTATTCCACATCATGTTTTTAAATAAATCAGTCATAGATACATTTATTAATTATTCAGTTTGTACGAGCAGAAAATAACAAATATATTCAGTATTTAGTTTTTCCAACATTCTGATTGAAATCTTTGTTTCTTGTAACGACTGAAAAGTTTCAAGTGAAGATGCTTTGAGTTTCTGGCTCCACTATTTCTAACAGAAATACTGTCCATGTCTTTGTTCACATTCCCCAAAATTCATCCTGACATATTTGGCATGTTGGAAACTTTATTATTCTGAGTCGACTCTTCAGTTATTTTCTGCTGGTTTTTATTGTATTTCTTGTTTGTTGTGTTTGGCTGCACAGCAGGAGTTTGTATAGATGGAGCCACTGGTGCTTCTTGTGTTCCACCCTGAAAAATGAGGAGAAATAAACACACAGTGATTGGGTGATGTTTCCTCAGAGACATCTGAAGTTAAATGAGCAAAGTGCTGTGATTTCTCCTGGTGAGGGATTAAAAGACCACTTTCACCATCACAGAAGACCTCTATTGCAGTTTAAATTCAACAACAAAGAATCAATCAAATGTTTTAAAATATCACCTAATTCACTTTACAACCAGGGCTTGACATTAACTTTTTTGCTCACTAGCCACATTTTGTTTCTTCACCTTGTCACAGCCGTACGTCCTACAGTCAGTGCAGCTACATTATTTTCTTTGCTGGACCATTTTCAGCGACCTGACCTTTTGGTCTTTTCTTTTTCTTTTTCTCTTTTTCATTTTCTGTTTCACCAAGTTTTCTTTTCTTTGTTGTCTCTACTCCGGGCTTTGTTACACTTCTGTGCAGCCACATTATGATTCTTCACAGGGGCTTCATGTGTGGTCACTGGCGAGCAAATGCAAGGCAGTACAGTGTGCAGGTAGTGCTCATGTCCGCTCTGTAATCAAATGAACACGGAGCCTCACTCACCTTAATAAGACTTGAAAAAACATAATACAAAAAACTGTGATGCAGACTGGCAGCACAGAGAGGGGAGAGCTGCTGCGCAGGTGCACAGAGGGAGGGAGGGAGGGAGCGGGTGAGTATGGACTGAAGTGATGACATGAAACTTAGTTTGATCATGAAGCCTGACGCTCCTCTCTGTGTTTATCAGTGAAATATATGAAGTACACAGCATATGGACATATGCCAGCTTGTGGGGAGTTTATATTTTATAGTAGCCTACCTGTGCGCGGAAATACGGACAGATCACGATGTTATTGAGCCAGGTAGAAAGACAGATCTGTGTCATATCTGCTCCTCTCCTAACGTGTGTCTCCTCCCTGCGCCGCATGATAAATGATAAACTACGTGTGGATCACCTCCGGTTCAGTTCATTCACAGCCTGTGGATGTGGTTAAATGCTTTATAAATATGATTGTTCGTGGAAATACAGGGACAGATCTCGACCCTATTTAGTCAGGGGTAGAGAACCACACACAGATCGGTGTCATCACTGCGCTGCATGATTGTAAACCGCTCACTGCTGGATCACATGATTATAAACTGTGATAAACTGTTCATAGATCACACTCTGGATCATCTCTCTCTCACCGCGCTGTCTCTCCCTCTCGTCAGATCAGGATTGTCCCGTATTAAAAACTTTAAAGCAGTCTCCTTACTGAAGAAAAATAGAATGCCACCCGCCAGAGTGGCTAGTGAGAGTGAGTGAGTCACCCGCCACTGCCCAATTCTACCTGTCAAGGTACCTGTCTAATGTCAAGCCCTGTTTACAACCATTTTAATAGTGTAACAGTTTTTAAATATCTTTTCTATTTGAATCAGTCCTCATAAATGTTTGATCTTTTGAACCTGATCACAGATTTGAACATCATAACAGACCAAGAAGCACTAAACTGTAACTTGTATCAGACTGTGAGTGTGTTATATTTGAACTTGTCACACTTGCAGAGTTTAAGAGGTGAAGTCACTGCGTCTTTATTGAAGTAGCAGCATGTTGTCATTAATATTAATGAGAGCTCTTTTTCACTTTGTGTATTTCACACATTTGAACCTGCATCCTGTTGTGTTCAGGTGTTTGGAGTTTCTATTTTCTAACCTTTGACCTTCTTCACCTTCTTCAGCTCTGAACACATTATTAAACATTAAAGGATTTCATGCAGGAACATTGTCTTCTAAAGTCTCATCATTTATTCTTTATTCAGATTGAGGGGCTGCAGTCTGTCAGAGATGAGCTGTGCTTCTCTGGCCTCAGCTCTGAAGTCCAACCCCTCCCATCTGAGAGAGCTGCAGCTGAGTGACAACAAGCTGCAGGATTCAGGAGTGAAGCTGCTGTGTGGTTTTCTGGAGAGTCCACACTGTAGACTGGAGACTCTGAGGTCAGAAACCATGTTTTACTTCTGTGCTGAGATTAATATGATGTGAAAGTTGTGTTGACACTAAACTGCAGACATAAGGCTGATATTATACTGATCCACACTGAGTATCTTAATGCTAAAGTCTGTTTTCTTCTTCACTGCTTTAGTCCATTGACTGTAGCAGAGCAATGTTGAGTTCCACATTTAAAACCTTCATAGAAGAAGAAAAATCCTACACTGTATAATTCACTGTGAACCTCTGAAACACCTGATTTCATCTTTTATTCCACATCATGTTTTTAAATAAATCAGTCATAGATACATTTATTAATTATTCAGTTTGTACGAGCAGAAAATAACAAATATATTCAGTATTTAGTTTTTCCAACATTCTGATTGAAATCTTTGTTTCTTGTAACGACTGAAAAGTTTCAAGTGAAGATGCTTTGAGTTTCTGGCTCCACTATTTCTAACAGAAATACTGTCCATGTCTTTGTTCACATTCCCCAAAATTCATCCTGACATATTTGGCATGTTGGAAACTTTATTATTCTGAGTCGACTCTTCAGTTATTTTCTGCTGGTTTTTATTGTATTTCTTGTTTGTTGTGTTTGGCTGCACAGCAGGGGTCCGTTTCACAAAGCAGGTTCAACAAACTGTGAGTCTAACCCTGAACTCTGAGTTGATCTACTCTGAGATAGGAAACTCTGAGTTTTTGGTTCCAACAGCTGATCAGAGTTAGTTCAATCAACTCTGAGTAAGTTCAGCCAGAGTTAAGTGCGTGCACTTTGACTATAAAAAGCCAGCCTTAATGGAGCCCCGATACCACGATTCACCGTGGCAACGGTACACAAAAAGAGGTCCTCCTACGTCACACCAGTGGAGCTCGAAATCCTCATGCGGACGTTCAGCGAATACGAGCATGTTTTTAGAAAAATAAAGTAACATGGCTGCAGCTGCAAAAGAGAGAGAAGCGGCGTGGGAAGAAACTGCTGCTCGAGTAAATTTGCAAGTTTGAACTGGTCTATTTATTTAATACTTAATCACGACCGGAAGCTAAAATGTATATTAATTTAGGAGCAATCCAGCGGGAGAAAAAAACATACATGGAAGCAGTTAAAAATAAAATACCAGAACATCACTCAAAGGTGCGGCTCAGGCAGAACAGGCTCATGGCTGAACCTCACTTCAGTCATATTTTAAATATTAAACTAATGAAACATCATTCAGTGGCTGTGTTAATGTGCATCAGCTTTATCCCTAACATGATGCTGACTTCACATACATTATAATTCATGTTTATTAAATGAATGTGTTAGTTTAAATAAATAAAAAAATTCCAATA
Organism: Semicossyphus pulcher; assembly: GCF_022749685.1. Lineage (NCBI taxonomy): Eukaryota > Metazoa > Chordata > Actinopteri > Labriformes > Labridae > Semicossyphus > Semicossyphus pulcher. The sequence continues at coordinate 4,810,558 of NW_027211737.1, read as the reverse complement.
ACTTAAGGTGTCTTATTTGAGCGCTCTCGGCAGTGGTGGTGGAAAATCTAAAAGTTATGACTTTGACACAGATTTGTCTTTTGATTTTTTTTATCATAATTATAAAAGACTTTTGCAAAGCGGTCAGAGCAGCACAGAGACGCAACGTTTCTTTTTTTTTAATTTGTAACCGCTCAAACACGCGTGAGACGGGCTGAATGAATGAGGAAGTCGAATGAGGGTTTTTTGTATTCTAGAGGGAGGAGACGGAGCGAAACTCTGAGTTTCCTGAGGAACACCTGCTCCCGACCAGGTTAGGTTCAAAGAGTCTGTTACTACGGTAACTGACCGAGAGCTTAAGTTACCTCTCTCTGTGAAACAGGCTAGAGTTACCCCTCTTTCTCTGGTTTGAGTTACCTCCCTTTGTGAAACGGAAAACTCAGAGTTTCCCTCATTTCAGGGTTAACAGACTCAGAGTTTTCAATAAACCTGCTTTGTGAAACGGACCCCTGGAGTTTGTATAGATGGAGCCTCTGGTGCTTCTTGTGTTCCGCCCTGAAAAATGAGGAGAAATAATCACACAGTGATCGGGTGATGTTTCCTCAGAGACATCTGAAGTTAAATGAGCACCCTATTTAGTCAGGGGTAGAGAACCACACACAGATCGGTGTCATCACTGCGCTGCATGATTGTAAACCGCTCACTGCTGGATCACATGATTATAAACTGTGATAAACTGTTCATAGATCACACTCTGGATCATCTCTCTCTCACCGCGCTGTCTCTCCCTCTCGTCAGATCAGGATTGTCCCGTATTAAAAACTTTAAAGCAGTCTCCTTACTGAAGAAAAATAGAATGCCACCCGCCAGAGTGGCTAGTGAGAGTGAGTGAGTCACCCGCCACTGCCCAATTCTACCTGCGGTTGGCGGGTTGGCAGGTGTTAATGTATAGCCCTGTTTACAACCATTTTAATAGTGTAACAGTTTTTAAATATCTTTTCTATTTGAATCAGTCCTCATAAATGTTTGATCTTTTGAACCTGATCACAGATTTGAACATCATAACAGACCAAGAAGCACTAAACTGTAACTTGTATCAGACTGTGAGTGTGTTATATTTGAACTTGTCACACTTGCAGAGTTTAAGAGGTGAAGTCACTGCGTCTTTATTGAAGTAGCAGCATGTTGTCATTAATATTAATGAGAGCTCTTTTTCACTTTGTGTATTTCACACATTTGAACCTGCATCCTGTTGTGTTCAGGTGTTTGGAGTTTCTCTTTTCTAACCTTTGACCTTCTTCACCTTCTTCAGCTCTGAACACATTATTAAACATTAAAGGATTTCATGCAGGAACATTGTCTTCTAAAGTCTCATCATTTATTCTTTATTCAGATTGAGGAGCTGCAGTCTGTCAAAGAGGAGCTGTGCTTCTCTGGCCTCAGCTCTGAAGTCCAACCCCTCCCATCTGAGAGAGCTGCAGCTGAGTAACAACAAGCTGCAGGATTCAGGAGTGAAGCTGCTGTGTGGTTTTCTGGAGAGTCCACACTGTAGACTGGAGACTCTGAGGTCAGAAACCATGTTTTACTTCTGTGCTGAGATTAATATGATGTGAAGTTGTGTTGACACTAAACTGCAGACATAAGGCTGATATTATACTGATCCACACTGAGTATCTTAATGCTAAAGTCTGTTTTCTTCTTCACTGCTTTAGTCCATTGACTGTAGCAGAGCAATGTTGAGTTCCACATTTAAAACCTTCATAGAACAAGAAAAATCCTACACTGTATAATTCACTGTGAACCTCTGAAACACCTGATTTCATCTTTTATTCCACATCATGTTTTTAAATAAATCTGTCATACAAACCCCAATTCCAAAAAAGTTGGCACGTTGTGTAAAATGTGAATAAAAACAGAAAACAGTGATTTGCAAATCCTTTTCAACCTATATTCAATTCAAACCAGCACAAAGACAAGATATTAAGAGTGACAGCAAGGTCAAAAAGTGGCACATGGCAACGGCACACGCCACTGCACTATCGGCACAGACAGTGGCACATGCCGTTGCCGATGGCAACATGTAAATAAAGGAATGTATACGTTTCTGTCATTCGTCTTTCATGTGTATTTATCGGTTGATTACTGATCATTACAGACAGTTGCACATGTCGTGGCATGCCATCTGACACTCTTTGATATCGGTGCTGCTGGATGTTTAATGTTCAACTGATAAACTTTGTTTTTTTGGAAATATACACACATTCTGAATTTGATGCCTGCAACACGTTCCAAAAAAGTTGAGACAGGAGCAAGAAAAGACGGGGAAAGTTGTGGAATGCTCAAAACACTCCTGGAACATTCCACAGGTAAGTAGGTTAATTGGTAACAGGTGATAGTACCATGATTGGGTATAAAAGGAGCACTCTTGAAAGGCTCGGTCGTTCACAATCAACAATGGCGTGACACTAACAATGATACACAAGATTTTAGTTGTATACAGGATCCACAGATACATTAACTTCATGAATGAAATGCGAGGAAATAACTTTATTTGGCTAAATACAATTAAAATGAATTAATAAATTTGATTTAATCTGTGATAAATACTTACAGACTTATCAATTTAAACATCTGGGGGGGCTCATTTATATATTAATCACTAACTGAATGCATAGACTCGGTGATGCGAAGGCATTCAGTACGAGCTACTTACTGCACGGCTTATTCTGTGTCTTTACATGTGTAAAGTTACGGCTCAAAAACTTTCCATATCCACATAACCTCAGCTGCGAATCTATATTAACCGCGGAAGATATCGTCGTTAGGACATAATTAAAGAAGGCAGCTTCGTGACACAGAAAACAGCCACCTGGACTCTGACATCGGGGTTGATTAAGACACGGTGGGGATGGGAGATTAGCATCAGTTCGTGCCCATCTCCAGGGGGCCTAAGCGGGGGTTCGGATGGGAAATCTCACTGGTGCCAAACCCAGCAAGAAAACCACCGCACTACTGTCTTCCCTGTTCTCAAACTGAGCGGTGCTGGACTCTGACTGTATGGTAGCGGCCCGGCCGAAGCTTCCACTGCGGACGAGATAACCCCAAACACCCGAACTGCCTTTTGCTAGTTGAGTTTACACGAAAACTTTACTGTACTCGGAGCCCGATACCGGACAGAGTAATCATAAAGAACCGCTAGCTGCACGGCTAACAGAAGCCACAATTAGCAGCGGTTACTTTAGCAAAGCTATCAGTTGATCAACAAAAGTTGTGAATTCTTTGCTCATGTTTTAAAGTTGTCAGTAGTACATGACCAACAGAGACACTCTGCTCCAGCAGCATCTAACATTAGAAAGTCTGAGAAGTAATAAATTCACTGTCTCGTCTCCCTCTCTCTCCCGTTAATAATAAACCTGTCACTCCGAACGCCCCCTACAGGCCTTTTGCATGTGTTTACTGGGTTTGTGTGTTTTTGACTTTGCATCGTTTCTGTATTTGCAGCGCGTTTGATGTTAATGTATTTGTTTTGGCTTTTTGCAGCAGTTTTTTTTATTTGCATCACGTTACCGTCGTTGAATATGTTTTGGACTTTCGCTTGTGTTTTTGAATTTATATCATTTCTGAATTTGCAGCTCGTTTCTTCTAATCGAAATCGTTTGGGCTGTTGCAGCACGTTTGCCCTTGTCGGCCACCGTAGTCTCCCATTGAACATATGTGGCTCATTATGAAGCGCAAAATACAACAATGGAAACCTCACACTGTTGAGCAACTTGAGATGAACATCAAGCAAGAATAGGAAAAATTTCCCTATAAATACTTCAACAATTAGTGTCTTCAGTCTCCAGACGCTTACAGAGTGTTGTTAGGAGAAAGAGTGATGTCACACAGAGGTGAACATGCTCCTGTCCCAACTTTTTTGGAACGTGTTGCAGGCATCAAATTCAGAATGTGTGTATATTTACAAAAAAACAATAAAGTTAATCAGTTTGAACATTAAATATCTTTGTGCTGGATTCAATTGAATATAGGTTGAAAAGGATTTGCAGATCACTGTATTCTGTTTTTATTCACATTTTACACAACGTCCCAACTTTACTGGAATTGAGGTTTGTAGATACATTTATTAATTATTCAGTTTGTGCGAGCAGAAAATAACAAATATATTCAGTGTTTAGTTTTTCCAACATTATTATTAAAATCTTTGTTTCTTGTTACGACTGAAAAGTTTCAAGTGAAGATGCTTTGAGTTTCTGGCTCCACTATTTCTAACAGAAATATGTCTTTGTTCACATTCCCTAAGATTCATCCTGACATATTTGGCATCTTGTTGTTACTGGTGTTACACGGTGTTCAGGCTCCCACCGATTGCATAACTCCCCCACCATCGTTTTGCCTTTTTTGGGCGTATAGAAATAAAACCCATAGATTTCATTTTCACGTATCAGCGCAGCTCGTAGTTCATTTTTTACGATGTACATAATCATCATTATTATTATTGTTGTTTTTATTATTATTATTATTATTATTATTGTTATAAGGCTTTAAGCCTGTGGATTTTTGTTGTTCATCTACGTCGCGTACAACCTGCAGTTTGGGCTTTGTTTTCTTTTTTCTTCTGTTTTTTCATTTGGCTCCTGTTGGTTTGAATTCGTTTGCCATTATTTATTTGGTTCCAGAGTGTTTGCCAATGTCACGTTTTTACTATGTTGGCCTATATTACTAAAAACTTTATAGATCTAATTTGTTTTCGTATTTTATATCACTGTACGTGTATGTGCGCCATGCGCCGCCGCCAAGCCGTCATCCTTGTTCGTTTTGTTCATAACAGTTCTAGCCTATTTAAAAAATAATAATGAACCGACCTTCTAAGCATTTGTTTTGTTCAAACATTAATCAGAATCAGAAATACTTCATTAATGCCCGGGGGAAATTCAGGCGTAGAGAAATATATGGCATAAAATAGAAGACAGAAAAAATGTCAAATATGTGCATAATATACAACAAAATAACAGATAAACAACAACAAAGAGATGAAGATTAAATGCTGAGAAGTGGGTCTATGGTGATATAAATATAAATGTCAGAATAAAGTTAAATGCTAAACTAAAGTTAACTAAAGTTAAATACAGAATAAGAGTCACGATGCAAAAAAAGATATATACATAAAAGTTATTCACAAATGATGAGGGAAGATCACAGCAAGTGCTCTACAGGTATTGAGCGTCATAAATGACAAGTGACTTTTGGTTTAGTTCTTTATGTCCAGTGTAATCAGTGACACCGGTGGTGTCACGAGTTTATTGACCGGTGGGAACATTTCCCCACCGTGGCATCTCTGTTGTGTTCAGGTGTTTGGAGTTTCTATTTTCTAAACTTTGACCTTCTTCACCTTCTTCAGCTCTGAACACATTATTAAACATTAAAGGATTTCATGCAGGAACATTGTCTTCTAAAGTCTCATCATTTATTCTTTATTCAGATTGTGGAGCTGCAGTCTGTCAGAGATGAGCTGTGCTTCTCTGGCCTCAGCTCTGAAGTCCAACCCCTCCCATCTGAGAAAGCTGGAGCTGAGTGACAACAAGCTGCAGGATTCAGGAGTGAAGCTGCTGTGTGGTTTTCTGGAGAGTCCACACTGTAGACTGGAGACTCTGAGGTCAGAAACCATGTTTTACTTCTGTGCTGAGATTAATATGATGTGAAAGTTGTGTTGACACTAAAGTGCAGACATAAGGCTGATATTATACTGATCCACACTGAGTATCTTAATGCTAAAGTCTGTTTTCTTCTTCACTGCTTTAGTCCATTGACTATAGCAGAGCAATGTTGAGTTCCACATTTAAAACCTTCATAGAAGAAGAAAAATCCTACACTGTATAATTCACTGTGAACCTCTGAAACACCTGATTTCATCTTTTATTCCACATCATGTTTTTACATAAATCAGTCATACAAACCCCAATTCCAAAAAAGTTGGCACGTTGTGTAAAATGTGAATAAAAACAGAAAACAGTGATTTGCAAATCCTTTTCAACCTATATTCAATTCAAACCAGCACAAAGACAAGATATTAAGAGTGACAGCGAGATCGAAAAGTGGCACATGGCAACGGCTCATGCCACTGCACTATCGGCACAGACAGTGGCACATGCCGTTGCCGATGGCATGCCACTAGAGGGCCAGCGGCATGTGCCGATCGTTAGACTGGCATGCCTTTGCCCTCAGTGATATGCCACTCGTCTTCCAAAGGCAGGTGGCGCTCGATAGTGAAAGTGCATATGAAAATGTACAGTGGTCTTGCTTTACGACATGTAAATATATACACTTTTATCTTTATTGACACACAAGTGCAACATGTAAATAAAGGAATGTATACGTTTAAAAAAGTTTCAAGTGAAGATACTTTGAGTTTCTGGCTCCACTATTTCTAACAGAAATATGTCTTTGTTCACATTCCCTAAGATTCATCCTGACATATTTGGCATCTTGTTGTTACTGGTGTTACACGGTGTTCAGGCTCCCACCGATTGCATAACTCCCCCACCATCGTTTTGCCTTTTTTGGGCGTATAGAAATAAAACCCATAGATTTCATTTTCACGTATCAGCGCAGCTCGTAGTTCATCAAATAAAAACAATATTATTATTTTTTTAAATACTTTGGTGTATGTTCTTGATACAAACTGCAGTGTCCGCTCCATCACAGCAGCAGCACAGAGAGTAGCAGCAGGTGTCAGATGTCACAGCGAGGACACCGTTTATTTATAGTGTTTGCTAAATTCTCTTTTCTTTACTATGTATATTATCATCATTATTATTATTATTATTATTATTATTATTATTGTTTTAAGGCTTTCAGCCTGTGGATTTTTGTTGTTCATCTACGTCGCGTACAACCTGCAGTTTGGGCTTTGTTTTCTTTTTTCTTCTGTTTTTTCATTTGGCTCCTGTTGGTTTGAATTCGTTTGCCATTATTTATTTGGTTCCAGAGTGTTTGCCAATGTCACGTTTTTACTATGTTGGCCTATATTACTAAAAACTTTATAGATCTAATTTGTTTTCGTATTTTATATCACAGTACGTGTATGTGCGCCATGCGCCGCCGCCAAGCCGTCATCCTTGTTCGTTTTGTTCATAACAGTTCTAGCCTATTTAAAAAATAATAATGAACCGACCTTCTAAGCATTTGTTTTGTTCAAACATTAATCAGAATCAGAAATACTTCATTAATGCCCGGGGGAAATTCAGGCGTAGAGAAATATATGGCATAAAATAGAAGACAGAAAAAATGTCAAATATGTGCATAATATACAATAAAATAACAGATAAACAACAACAAAGAGATGAAGATTAAATGCTGAGAAGTGGGTCAATGGTGATATAAATATAAATGTCAGAATAAAGTTAAATGCTAAACTAAAGTTAACTAAAGTTAAATACAGAATGAGAGTCACGATGCAAAAAAAGATATATACATAAAAGTTATTCACAAATGATGAGGGAAGATCACAGCAAGTGCTCTACAGGTATTGAGCGTCATAAATGACAAGTGACTTTTGGTTTAGTTTTTTATGTCCAGTGTAATCAGTGACACCGGTGGTGTCACGAGTTTATTGACCGGTGGGAACATTTCCCCACCGTGGCATCTCTGTTGTGTTCAGGTGTTTGGAGTTTCTATTTTCTAAACTTTGACCTTCTTCACCTTCTTCAGCTCTGAACACATTATCAAACATTAAAGGATTTCATGCAGGAACATTGTCTTCTAAAGTCTCATCATTTATTCTTTATTCAGATTGTGGAGCTGCAGTCTGTCAGTGAGGAGCTGTGCTTCTCTGGCCTCAGCTCTGAAGTCCAACCCCTCCCATCTGAGAGAGCTGGAGCTGAGCCACAACAAGCTGCAGGATTCAGGAGTGAAGCTGCTGTGTGGTTTTCTGGAGAGTCCACACTGTAGACTGGAGACTCTGAGGTCAGAAACCATGTTTTACTTCTGTGCTGAGATTAATATGATGTGAAAGTTGTGTTGACACTAAACTGCAGACATAAGGCTGATATTATACTGATCCACACTGAGTATCTTAATGCTAAAGTCTGTTTTCTTCTTCACTGCTTTAGTCCATTGACTGTAGCAGAGCAATGTTGAGTTCCACATTTAAAACCTTCATAGAAGAAGAAAAATCCTACACTGTATAATTCACTGTGAACCTCTGAAACACCTGATTTCATCTTTTATTCCACATCATGTTTTTACATAAATCAGTCATACAAACCCCAATTCCAAAAAAGTTGGCACGTTGTGTAAAATGTGAATAAAAACAGAAAACAGTGATTTGCAAATCCTTTTCAACCTATATTCAATTCAAACCAGCACAAAGACAAGATATTAAGAGCGACAGCGAGATCGAAAAGTGGCAGATGGCAACGGCTCGTGCCACTGCACTATCGGCACAGACAGTGGCACATGCCGTTGCCGATGGCATGCCACTAGAGGGCCAGCGGCATGTGCCGATCTTTAGACTGGCATGCCTTTCCCCTCAGTGATATGCCACTCGTCTTCCAAAGGCAGGTGGCGCTCGATAGTGAAAGTGCATATGAAAATGTACAGTGGTCTTGCTTTACGACATGTAAATATATACACTTTTATCTTTATTGACACACAAGTGCAACATGTAAATAAAGGAATGTATACGTTTAAAAAAGTTTCAAGTGAAGATACTTTGAGTTTCTGGCTCCACTATTTCTAACAGAAATATGTCTTTGTTCACATTCCCTAAGATTCATCCTGACATATTTGGCATCTTGTTGTTACTGGTGTTACTCGGTGTTCAGGCTCCCACCGATTGCATAACTCCCCCACCATCGTTTTGCCTTTTTTGGGCGTATAGAAATAAAACCCATAGATTTCATTTTCACGTATCAGCGCAGCTCGTAGTTCATCAAATAAAAACAATATTATTATTTTTTTAAATACTTTGGTGTATGTTCTTGATACAAACTGCAGTGTCCGCTCCATCACAGCAGCAGCACAGAGAGTAGCAGCAGGTGTCAGATGTCACAGCGAGGACACCGTTTATTTATAGTGTTTGCTAAATTCACTTTTTTTTATCATGTATATTATCATCATCATTATTATTATTATTATTATTATTATTGTTTTAAGGCTTTCAGCCTGTGGATTTTTGTTGTTCATCTACGTCGCATACAACCTGCAGTTTGGGCTTTGTTTTCTTTTTTCTTCTGTTTTTTCATTTGGCTCCTGTTGGTTTGAATTCGTTTGCCATTATTTATTTGGTTCCAGAGTGTTTGCCAATGTCACGTTTTTACTATGTTGGCCTATATTACTAAAAACTTTATAGATCTAATTTGTTTTCGTATTTTATATCACAGTACGTGTATGTGCGCCATGCGCCGCCGCCAAGCCGTCATCCTTGTTCGTTTTGTTCATAACAGTTCTAGCCTATTTAAAAAATAATAATGAACCGACCTTCTAAGCATTTGTTTTGTTCAAACATTAATCAGAATCAGAAATACTTCATTAATGCCCGGGGGAAATTCAGGCGTAGAGAAATATATGGCATAAAATAGAAGACAGAAAAAATGTCAAATATGTGCATAATATACAATAAAATAACAGATAAACAACAACAAAGAGATGAAGATTAAATGCTGAGAAGTGGGTCAATGGTGATATAAATATAAATGTCAGAATAAAGTTAAATGCTAAACTAAAGTTAACTAAAGTTAAATACAGAATGAGAGTCACGATGCAAAAAAAGATATATACATAAAAGTTATTCACAAATGATGAGGGAAGATCACAGCAAGTGCTCTACAGGTATTGAGCGTCATAAATGACAAGTGACTTTTGGTTTAGTTCTTTATGTCCAGTGTAATCAGTGACACCGGTGGTGTCACGAGTTTATTGACCGGTGGGAACATTTCCCCACCGTGGCATCTCTGTTGTGTTCAGGTGTTTGGAGTTTCTATTTTCTAACCTTTGACCTTCTTCACCTTCTTCAGCTCTGAACACATTATTAAACATTAAAGGATTTCATGCAGGAACATTGTCTTCTAAAGTCTCATCATTTATTCTTTATTCAGATTGTGGAGCTGCAGTCTGTCAGAGAGGAGCTGTGCTTCTCTGGCCTCAGCTCTGAAGTCCAACCCCTCCCATCTGAGAGAGCTGGAGCTGAGCAGAAATGAGCTGCAGGATTCAGGAGTGAAGCTGCTGTGTGGTTTTCTGGAGAGTCCACACTGTAGACTGGAGACTCTGAGGTCAGAAACCATGTTTTACTTCTGTGCTGAGATTAATATGATGTGAAAGTTGTGTTGACACTAAACTGCAGACATAAGGCTGATATTATACTGATCCACACTGAGTATCTTAATGCTAAAGTCTGTTTTCTTCTTCACTGCTTTAGTCCATTGACTGTAGCAGAGCAATGTTGAGTTCCACATTTAAAACCTTCATAGAAGAAGAAAAATCCTACACTGTATAATTCACTGTGAACCTCTGAAACACCTGATTTCATCTTTTATTCCACATCATGTTTTTAAATAAATCAGTCATAGATACATTTATTAATTATTCAGTTTGTACGAGCAGAAAATAACAAATATATTCAGTATTTAGTTTTTCCAACATTCTGATTGAAATCTTTGTTTCTTGTAACGACTGAAAAGTTTCAAGTGAAGATGCTTTGAGTTTCTGGCTCCACTATTTCTAACAGAAATACTGTCCATGTCTTTGTTCACATTCCCCAAAATTCATCCTGACATATTTGGCATGTTGGAAACTTTATTATTCTGAGTCGACTCTTCAGTTATTTTCTGCTGGTTTTTATTGTATTTCTTGTTTGTTGTGTTTGGCTGCACAGCAGGAGTTTGTATAGATGGAGCCACTGGTGCTTCTTGTGTTCCGCCCTGAAAAATGAGGAGAAATAAACACACAGTGATCGGGTGATGTTTCCTCAGAGACATCTGAAGTTAAATGAGCAAAGTGCTGTGATTTCTCCTGGTGAGGGATTAAAAGACCACTTTCACCATCACAGAAGACCTCTATCGCAGTTTAAATTCAACAACAAAGAATCAATCAAATGTTTTAAAATATCACCTAATTCACTTTACAACCAGGGCTTGACATTAACTTTTTTGCTCACTAGCCACATTTTGTTTCTTCACCTTGTCACAGCCGTACGTCCTACAGTCAGTGCAGCTACATTATTTTCTTTGTTGGATCATTTTCAGCGACCTGACCTTTTGGTCTTTTCTTTTTCTTTGTCTCTTTTTCATTTTCTGTTTCACCAAGTTTTCTTTTCTTTGTTGTCTCTACTCCGGGCTTTGTTACACTTCTGTGCAGCCACATTATGATTCTTCACAGGGGCTTCATGTGTGGTCACTGGCGAGCAAATGCAAGGCAGTACAGTGTGCAGGTAGTGCTCATGTCCGCTCTGTAATCAAATGAACACGGAGCCTCACTCACCTTAATAAGACTTGAAAAAACATAATATAAAAAACTGTGATGCAGACTGGCAGCACAGAGAGGGGAGAGCTGCTGCGCAGGTGCACAGAGGGAGGGAGGGAGGGAGCGGGTGAGTGCGGACTGAAGTGATGACATGAAACTTAGTTTGATCATGAAGCCTGACGCTCCTCTCTGTGTTTATCAGAGAAATATATGAAGTACACAGCATATGGACATATGCCAGCTTGTGGGGAGTTTATATTTTATAGTAGCCTACCTGTGCGCGGAAATACGGACAGATCACGATGTTATTGAGCCAGGTAGAAAGACAGATCTGTGTCATATCTGCTCCTCTCCTAACGTGTGTCTCCTCCCTGCGCCGCATGATAAATGATAAACTACGTGTGGATCACCTCCGGTTCAGTTCATTCACAGCCTGTGGATGTGGTTAAATGCTTATAAATATGATTGTTCGTGGAAATACAGGGACAGATCTCGACCCTATTTAGTCAGGGGTAGAGAACCACACACAGATCGGTGTCATCACTGCGCTGCATGATTGTAAACCGCTCACTGCTGGATCACATGATTATAAACTGTGATAAACTGTTCATAGATCACACTCTGGATCATCTCTCTCTCACCGCGCTGTCTCTCCCTCTCGTCAGATCAGGATTGTCCCGTATTAAAAACTTTAAAGCAGTCTCCTTACTGAAGAAAAATAGAATGTCACCCGCCAGAGTGGCTAGTGAGAGTGAGTGAGTCACCCGCCACTGCCCAATTCTACCTGTCAAGGTACCTGTCTAATGTATAGCCCTGTTTACAACCATTTTAATAGTGTAACAGTTTTTAAATATCTTTTCTATTTGAATCAGTCCTCAGAAATGTTTGATCTTTTGAACCTGATCACAGATTTGAACATCATAACAGACCAAGAAGCACTAAACTTTAACTTGTATCAGACTGTGAGTGTGTTATATTTGAACTTGTCACACTTGCAGAGTTTAAGAGGTGAAGTCACTGCGTCTTTATTGAAGTAGCAGCATGTTGTCATTAATATTAATGAGAGCTCTTTTTCACTTTGTGTATTTCACACATTTGAACCTGCATCCTGTTGTGTTCAGGTGTTTGGAGTTTCTATTTTCTAACCTTTGACCTTCTTCACCTTCTTCAGCTCTGAACACATTATTAAACATTAAAGGATTTCATGCAGGAACATTGTCTTCTAAAGTCTCATCATTTATTCTTTATTCAGATTGAGGGGCTGCAGTCTGTCAGAGAGGAGCTGTGCTTCTCTGGCCTCAGCTCTGAAGTCCAACCCCTCCCATCTGAGAGAGCTGGAGCTGAGTAACAACAAGCTGCAGGATTCAGGAGTGAAGCTGCTCTCTGATCTTGTGGAGAGTCCACACTGCAGACTGGAGACTCTGAGGTGAGTCCATGTTGGTTTCAGTAGTATTGTACTAAACACAGTTATTATCACAGCAAAGATCCATATTGTCTGCTAAACCTCCAACCCTCCCAGTGGCTGCTGTCCTCAGTGAAGCTGTGAGAGGAGAACAGAGACAGGCTTCAGGATTGGACAGAAACACAGAGAGAGAACAGACAGCCAATCAGATCAGCACAAAGCTTGTTGTGATCACGTGTTTGATTTGATGTGAAGACAACAGTTGTTGTTGTGTTCATGTGTACAGGACATGAAGCTGGATCACAGCTGACAGCATCACAAGATGTTTAGAGACAGTGGTCGTCGTTCATCAAACTGTCGTACCATCAAATCTGATCTCAAAGTGTTCGTTCTCTCATTTCAGCACTAAACAACTGATCAGTTCATCTTTGTCACAGCTCTGAGATCAGTCTGCCTGAAGCCTGTAAATCACTGTCTGTTATTACACAGAACCACAGTTACATTTAGTAACCATGGTCTGTGTACAGAACACAACCTCTGCTGAAGTCCAGAAATCACAGCTGATGTTTCTGCTCTTCAGTCTTTGCATGAACATGAAGGACTTTTAACATCATGTATAGTTTATATATCTGTCCATGTGACAGCAGCTTGTCCAAATGTTTCTGTGACAGACACCATTTTTACACACTTCATGTGAGATTTCACATTTTAAGCAGTTACACTGAAGTAGTTCTACCGTGTTCTGGGGGAATACTCTATTCTGATTGGCTGCAGGGTGTCAAACACTTCCTGACAATGGACACATTTTAACTTGTTGTGGATACGTATACGCTGGCTACGTCTTCATCCTGTATGTACAATGACTGACCATGGCAACAGGTACAAAGTCAAAGGCTCTGTTTACACTTTCTGCACCTTGTTGACGAGCTAACATCTAACTACAACAGTGAGGGACTTCAACAGCTCTTTGACCTTATTGGGAGGATATGAGAACTGTGCTGACTGGGATGCAGCTGAAGAAAGAGAAAGAGGAAAGAAAAGAGAAACTTTTATTTACAACACTGAGTGTAGTCCTTCAGTACCTCTGAACACCACAGGATGGCGCCTGTAAAACACGAGCTGCAGGAAGTACACAGCCCCTCTGAACTTACTGACACTGTGGATCACATCAGCATCATCTAACATCCCGTTCACTATTCAACTCTCTGCTTCATTTTGCGGCCGACAGTAAACACTGCAGATCATTTGTTCGTACAAATCCTGATGTTGATTTCAGGACAATGACTCGGCTGGTTAGCTACATAGTCTTGTTGTTAATGTCTAAATAAGTTAACTTAAAGTCAACTGTTAATCAATGTTATTGACTTTTAATCTTGCTAGCATACCGTTAGCTTCCTCGCTCAGAGAGGACTTAAAAATATCTCCTGTTTCACAGTCAAATCTGAGCCCTGTTCTATTTATGTTTTTATTGTAGAAGAACCTTATTAGGTTGTAATGATTGTTCCAGGTATTAGTCAAACCCTCAGGTGTTACCGGTTCTGGCCTCCATGCGTCCACAGATTTCTGATAATGGACACCTCGTCGGGCGTTATCTCTTACAAAAGAAAATGTCAGTGAGAAACTGATTTGAATCCTGATAGAAGAGAATCCATCTTTACAGCGAGCAGTGAATGTGTCTCTGTTTCTGCAGTCATGATGCGTTCAGGGTCTCTCAGCAGTTAAGTTCCACTGTGTACTCAAGGCCTGTAAAGACTTGTGGTATGAACAGACTGAAGTCTCTGCTGGTCTTTAAACTGGATGTGCTGCATCGCTGACTGACAGCTGATGAAGGGACTCTCTGTAAACACTGATGTATGACTTCTGTTATCTGTCTTCTTCTCTCATCAGGTTGGAGTAATGATCTCTGTCAGAGTGTGGGCGATCAGGAAGGAGGTCGTGTTGTCAGAGGATCAGCTTTGTCCTGATGATCCAGAGGGTGAAGCAGCAGCATCAGCTTGTGTCAGCAGGAGGCTCTGACTGGGCCATGTTACTGGGAGGTAGAGTGGAGAGGAGAGCTTCATCCAGCAGTGACTGACAGAGGAATCACACCAGTGGAGGTGACTCTCGGTGCTGGAGTCTAAACTGCTCTGAGATCAGCTCCACTGTCAGACACAGAGTCCACCATCATCCCCGTGTGTTCCTCTGGGTGTGACAGAGTATCATCACAGTATGTGGACTGCTCTGCTGCTGCTCTGTCCTTCTGCACAGTCTCTGCAGACACACTGAGACTCCTCCACTCTGCTGCTCCACACTCCACCACCTCCTCCACCCTCCACCTGGACCTGGACTTTATTTAGTCTTTATTTCTGAACCAAAGTGACTCTGCAGGTTACTTCTTTTTAGGACACATTCATCACTCATTTAAAGTGCACACAGGTTAAATCCCTGTGATCTGGTGTGAAGCCTTTTGTTATCTGTGTTTTTCTCTGTGTCATACCTGCACACTGTTGAATGGTGGAGAACATTATACTATATCTAACAGACTGATCACATCATGCATAAGAGTGACATTATGACTCTGTATCCTTTTCTCTTCTGTATGTTCACATTCTTGTTTCATATGAATAAACCGTTATATTCTGTAACAGACGGCATTATTTACAGAAACCAGTGAGCTGACACCACAACACTAATGAAGGTGTTAGAATGGAGAGAAACTTTACATCACTTTCTCTTAATGCCACACGTTCAAATAAATGAGAAGGGCTCCAATAAGATCATGGAGCCTCTACAATGTCAGAGCCCCCGCCTGCATCAACATGTAAGCCAAATGTTTTTTTCCTCTGTGCTGAACACAAAATGTTAAAGACAGTGTTGTTATTATTCCAGCTGATCCTCAGGCCCTGTGATCCGATCACAAGTGGTCATCTCTAAGCACAGCTGTTCACACCTGGAGTTAACGAGCCCCTCAAATGCGTCTTCAGTGAACACTTATGATCGGATCTCACTTTCCCGCTCTGTATGCGAATGGACTCGGAGCTTCGTTCACCTTCATTAGACTTTAAAAAAACATCATATAAGAAAAAACATGATGCAGACTCACAGCACAGAGAGGGGGGGAGCTGCTGTGCACGAGCAGAGGGAGGGAGGGAGGGAGGGAGCAGGTGATCATGAAGCCTGATGCTCCTCTGCAGCTCTGTGTTCATCAGTGAAATATGAGGACTACAGTGTTTCTTCACTTAGACTGAGGCGGCCCGCCATAGTCTAATTTTTCCACAGTTTCATAATGAACGGAAAATATTTCAATTCTTAAGTGCACATGTGCAATAGTCACATCGCAGGACGTGTGATTGTGAGGCAAATGAAGTGGAACACATCAAGCCGCTGCTTTATTGTTGCTCGGTGCAAAAGGAGAACTCGACAGGTTCTCGTTTTCCATGAGTAATCCACAGAAAAAGTCTGATATCACATTAGTGCAGCTCTTCATCAGAGCACAGAGTGAACTGACGCTGAGTCCGTCACCTGCCTGTAAACTGTTTTAGTTTTTCCCTTTGGCAGTGAGTGGGCGGGCACAGTCACTGTAGTGCTCCTGAATATAATTGGCTAAAGGGATACAGTCAATTAAACTGTTTCCGGGTCGAAGCTGCTCTCACTTCTCCAATTTACAAAATGTCTCAGCGCTGTTTTCCTCCCTGTTTTAACCGCTCTGAGTCTAAAAACACCCTCAGTTGTCTTTTTATTGATTGCCATGTGTATGTAACGGGTGTCTGACGTGTATGTTATCGCAGAGGGTGAAATAGATCAACTATGACTCGAAACAGTGTTTTTACCTGTGGATGCTACCGTTAGCTGACCTTAGCTAACCTTAGCTTCAAAGCACACAAATGGTTGGCAACCGAAACAGGAAGAAGTGGGTTTACAGCAATAAAAACCCTTATAGAAACTTTCAGCCCACATCAGGAGTTTGTTACCAAACGGAGCAAAGTGGCTACAGGTTGTTGTTCTGATCCAGCAAGAGTGATAATGCCATCTAGCTCCGCTCCAGCTCAGCATTCAGCAGACGCAATTCCACCGCCACCAACACACAACAGCCACAACAGGGCGGCTGAGGCTCAGTGGTAGAGTAGGTCGTCTTTCAATCGGATGGTCGGAGGTTCGATCCCCAGCTCCCTCAGGCTACATGTCAAAGTGTCCTTGGGTAAGACACTGAACCTCAAATTGCTCCTGGTGAATGGGTGAATGTGATATGTAGTGCAAAAGCAGCTTTGAGTGGTCACAAAGACTAGAACAGCGCTATACAAGTACAGTCCATGACACAGCGCGACCTGAGCAGCAAGAGCGTCAAATCTGTGAGTGAGACTGCGAGTACGATCATTAGTGAAAACCGCTTTGTGGCCAGATAAAATTACAGATAAGGAGAGGGTTGAAATCGTAAACAAAGGCCCCAAAAAGGAGAGATCAAGGTCCCAAAGGTTAATAGTTGTATGTAGTTTTTAGACCCTGGTTTACACTAACACCTTCTAAATTGGCCTTTGACAGCCATAAGCTGCTGCTAATTCAGTTTGTTAAAGTTTAAATGAGTCAATCGTGAATTCTCATACACACCAACAGTTCATATTGTAAACACACACTCGTGCACACAGGCACGTGGTGTGCGCACACACACAGACGCGCGCACTCTCTCACACACACACACACACAAACTTCAGCTAGAAAATAATGGAATGTCAAATACTTTATCACAAAACATGTACTATACTTTTGTCTTAAAAGTGACATTTTATATTCTTATAATCTTTTTCTTGCTCTGTTGTTTTCTTCCAACTGACTGTTACTTGAAGTTCTTCTGTTAGAGCAGTTACAATTCACATTTGGGTCTGTCCTTTAGTTATGTGGCTCTGTTAACTGAAAAGAGCGCCTCCAAATAGTTGCTCACTGGCTATGATTCAGTTCAGCAGGATGGAGAAGGGCCTCACATCGGTCTTTGCATGGGGCCCTAAAATCACTAAACCCGCCCCTGCAGGATGGCATAACATGGAACTTCAACCCACCAGCAGCTTCCCATCAGGGTGGTTTCTGGGAGCCTGATTCGTTCAGTCAGAAGTGTTCTCAGCTCAGTTCTTAAGCAGGA
This sequence comes from Semicossyphus pulcher, assembly GCF_022749685.1. NCBI lineage: Eukaryota > Metazoa > Chordata > Actinopteri > Labriformes > Labridae > Semicossyphus > Semicossyphus pulcher. The sequence continues at coordinate 4,792,610 of NW_027211737.1, read as the reverse complement.
AACTCTGGATGACAAAGGGCTCCAGACTATTTTCTGTGAGGTTGAGGCAATATTAAATGACAGACACGTCACTGAAGTCTGAGATGATCCGGATGACCTTGAAGCCCTCACAGCAAACCACATTTTAATGTTAAAGGGCAAGTCAATCATGCCACCAGGACTGTTTGACCAAAAGGATCTGTACGTCAGGATAAGGTGGAAGCAAATACAATACATGGCTCTTTTGGAAGAGATGGATTTCTGAGTATCTGCCTATGATGCAAGAGAGACGAAAATGGACAAGGCCAAGAAGAAGCCTCACTCCTGGAGACACTTGTTGCAGACGCCACAGCTCCAAGAGGATCTTGGGTGATGAGGAAAGTTTTGGATGTCAGACCAGATGCAAAGGGACGGGTACGCTCTGTGTGCCTTCAAACGAGGACCAGCATTCTGGAGAGGCCTGTGATGAAGCTCTGTCTGCTACTGGAAGCAGCAGTCTATCATCATGAACTAACTCTCTCTTTCTCGACCTCTATTTTTCTCTCTCTCTTTCTCTCTGTCTAACTTGTTTTGTTGCAGGTTCATCAAGAAGATGATTCATTTAAGGTTAATGCGTAACACACAGAATATTCCTCATTGGTAGTTCATGTTGCAGGAGTAGCTCCTTTTTTATTGCAGATAATTATAATTGTGATATTATGCACAATCAGGGGCTGGAGTGTAGGAGCTCTTTATTTGTTCTCAGTATTTAGTTGTGTATTTAGTTTACTAATAATAAGTAGTATAGTTTGATTATTCTAGGCGTTTGCTTTATTTAGATTAGATTTTTGATCATATTTTCTTTTGCTAGTTATTTGTTTTCACTCATTGCACATTTCTCATTTCCCTTCCTGTGAGTCTTCTCCAGATGCTCATCACCACACCCATCACAACAGCTACCTGAGAGGAGCTTCTCTACTTTGAAGAGGAACAAGACTTTCCTCACAGTGACGCAGGATTTCTTCATGCTCTGACTTTGCTGCTTAAAGCAGCTTCTAGGAAACTTTCATTTGACACTGTGAAACTTTGTCAAACAGTTTTTAGAAGCGTTCATACACCTCGCTCATCCTGCAGCTGACACATTTGGTTGCTTTGTTATAGTAACTCTGTTGATAAAGCTGCAGTTACAAACAGACCAGCAGATCGTGCCTCTGAGTAAGGTGAGACATTTTAGCTTTGAAGCACAAGTCTGCTGGAGTTCACTTTCTCTGAACCTCAGAGCACTTTACTGCCATGCCTGTGTCCATGTAAGTGTCATTACTGCCAACTGCTCTCCATGTTCACATATACTTTTACATTTGTGTGTGAATCTGCCCGTGTGGGTCACCAAGATAACATGTCGAGATGTCTGTGAAGTCGTCATTAACTTCTTTATTTTGTGTTTGAATAAAATATGGGCTGCACGGTGGTGCAGTGGTTAGGCTGCCTCACAGCTAGAAGGTCACTGGTTCAAACCCTGGTTTGGACAAAGTTGGCATGTTCTCCCCGTAAATGGTAAATGGACTGAACTTATAAAGCGCTTTTCTAGTCTTTGCGACCACTCAAAGCTGCTTTTACACTACATGTCACATTCACCCATTCACACACACATTCACACACTGATGGCAGAGGCTGCTACGTAAAGTGCCCAACTGTCAATCAGTCATCACAGTTATACAATTTGGGGTTCAGTGTCTTGCCCAAGGACACTTGGACCATGATGGCTTTCTTGGTCATTTGCATATTTTACATGTAATGTGACATCCACTCCTTGACTTTATCAACAACAAACTCGTAATAAAACCCTGCAGGACTGAAACGCCACAAACTTTCTGTCTCCAAAACAAGATGGACAAGTTTTGAGCATTTAAGTGAAATCTGAAGTTTCATATTGATGTGCAGTGTGTGAGAAGCTACGATGACTTCACACTGAAGAACTACAGCAGAGCTGTCTGAGAGAAGAGTCCAGTTTGGTTTAATAAAGTAACTCAGAATAAGAAGCTCAGACGACTGAAACATGATGACGTTTACATTCATAATAATAAAACAGAAACACTAAAAGTCACATGTTAATATGGCTTCATTGATTCTTCCTCAGACTGAGCTTTAGGAGCTTCATCCAGGATGATGCTGCTGTGTGAGCACTGAGCATGCTCACACACACACACACACACATGCACACACACACCTGCTCTCAGCGGTCAGGATGGAGGACAGAGGGAGGGGGCCGGTCAGAGGGGGTTAAATTACAGAGAAGAGGAAAAAATCCTCCCTTTCCTTTTTTGGTTCCAACCTGTTTGTAGAGTTACCAACAGAAAAAAGGTCCATTCCTCCCGAACACTGCTGATGACGCTCTAAAAGCGTACCCTGTTTAAATACACACATAAAGCTGCATTCAATCTTTGGAGGACTCATATCTGTTGGAGTTGCTGTGCCCATCCTTTCGGCACCAAACGCTTGTGTAAAGAAATACGGTCCTGTTGCTGGATGTGAGGCAGCAGCTGGCGCTGGCACCCCGATGCCCCCGGTAGAGAACACTGCTGTGGTTGCTGCAGGAAGTCAGTGAGGGCTGCTGGCGTCCCAGTGCCAAATGTAGCAGCTGAGTTAAAGTGCTGGAGCTCCTGAAGGAAGAAACCATAGGGCCCTGGTGTCACAGTAACACCTGCCCCTCCACGTACTGTGTTTGCTGCAGCGAGGCAGCGGTGAAGTAAATCCCAGGACTTTAACACTCTTTCCTCATGATCTAAAGCTAAATGTAACCATGATTACAAGGACATACATTTGATGAAGGGTTATTTATAATTAATGATTAATTATTAATAATATAATCAGCATCTTTATAAAAATTCAACAGATAAAATAAGCGGAGCTGAAACAGAGAAATAAAGGGTTAATTCATCATTCAAGTGTTATAAACAAGTGAAAACAAAACTTTCAGAATAAGAAATAAAAATCTAAATGTGTTATAAACTTAGTTTGACAGCTTGGGATCAAAATGTACAACATATTTTCCCTTTAACAGCTTCTTTGCTACAGAAACAGAAACAGACATTAAACTGCACTTCTGTTCTTCACAGCTAGGGGGCGCCGAGTCCCTTTGTAAACTCCATTTGTGGGGCAGTCAAAGAGAGTTAGACAGCTGACCTCTCAGTGACCTTCTGTTGCTTCTTTTTGTCCTCCTTAATTCTTCTTCTTGTTCCTGCGTCATTCATTTAAAAAAGGGTCAAAGATCAAAAGTCAAACTTCATCATGAACAAGCATCACATCGTTACCCCGACTGTTGCACATTTATCCTGATTTCAAATATCAAATGTAGCAGTGTTTGTATTGATGTCATAAATCAGATCTGTGTCGTGTGTCATTTATCATTAATACATATGATGGTGTTTCTGGCATCCAGCGTCTCCTGGAACAAAGAACACCTTCACTTCTGTCAGAAGAAACATTTTCAGTTACATTTCAGTAAAAAGTCCTGTTGGATTGTTGGTTTGATCTTACAGCTGATGCTTACAGAGACGAGGGTGGAGGACAATGACTGTGGACCTGAATGGAGATCAGAGGGAGGAGAACATGTTGAATCAGTCAGACTGACTCTGGAACCAGAGGTGAGTGTGTATCGTCGGCCGCTCCACTTTAACTCTTTAGCTTGGACGCTGCGATGAGTCCCTGTGATGCTGTTATCCCACTGACACCACTGGAGCTTCTGTATCGTGTTCTCTCTCTGCACTAAAGCTCCTCAGACTTGTAGTTTTCTCCCAAAGAGCCCAAACATCTGAAGACAGGCGTGAAGGTTTCCCTTCTGATCACGACTTCTCCCCAAACACACCAGTTTGAGTCGCTAAAAACATGATTCCCTCCATTTGTTCTTTGAGCTGGTGTTTTCCCTGAATGTTGCAGCTTCCTGTGATGTGTTAATGCTTTACAGTCTGCTCTAACATTAACACATCGTCCTCCTTCTGGGCCACCTTGTTCAACACTTTCTTCTCATCTTCTTTACACTGATGAAATCCCAATAGTGATGATATCACCATGTCGTCAGTGATGTCACCACGATATCTGCAGAGACAGAGCAGCATCCCTTTTCCTCTTAGTTTTCAGCTTCTGTTGGAGAACACACAAAGTGAGGGATAATGTCGGAGTGCTGCCTCACCATGAAGCTCGTCACTTCTAAAGAAATCATTTATTTTGATTTCAAAGTGTTTTAATGCTTCGTCTAACAAACTAACTCGTCTGTAAGATTTTAGAGTTGGAGCTGCCTGACCCTGCAGCCTTCTTAAAATGAGCTTTTGTAATCCACATTAAACTGAACATTTACACTGATGGAGGAGTGAGACAGGTAACAGGGACCACATGAGTCACTGAGGCTTTCTGTCACTGTCAAAGTCTGTCTTTAGTCCACACCGTGCTCACTGTAGTGTTTACTTCACGTGCCTCTTTTTATGCAGCAGATTTCTGTGTCATCACGCTCTGTGTCTTTTTTTCTGCAGTTTTCATCTTTATTTATTTTCTCTTTCAGCCAGACGTGAAGTTTAACAGAAATCCTGCACATTGACGTGATCGGACGTCGTCCTTCGGTCTGTGATCAGGATTAAATGTGTTCTGTTATTCTGAACAGATATTACAGTGCAGAAATTAACCAATCAGAATCGAGTATTCAACATAGCGTTACACTTAAAAAGAGGCTAATGCACTAAACACTAGTTCATTTAATAACAGGTGCTCACAGTGAAGCTGGAGGACAACACTGACCCTGAAAGCAGAGACTGTTTGGTTCCTTGCACATTAAAGCAGGTGCAGTTCCTCTGGAGTCCACTTGAGGCTGTCTCCAGCAGTGAGTCAGTCCCCATAGAGCCCCATGTTAAAATGAGTCATTGGAGCCCTTTGGAGATTTTTTCATACAGAATTGAACCAATCATCTGTCTTGCTGTGCGCTTTATTACACGAACCAAGAAGTCTGTGCTTCAGTGTTTTTGGAGAGTGAAAGTTATCACTATTAATTATTGAACAAATAATATTTATATGTTAGCACTAATTAGCAGCTATCTGTGTCTGTTACTGGAGAAGGTTGACTTAACATATGTGCTCACCATACTTTTATTACTGTTTTACAGATAACCAGTTTCCCCCACCCCTCAGTCTCAGGACCTTGTAAAACAAACAAACGCCTCTTTTAGCCCTCCTGTTATCCTTGGGGTCAATTTGACCCCATTCAATGTTTATCATTCAAAAAATAGTAGTTGACTATTTTTTTTTTGCTTCATATTTCATGACTTTTCCTAATTTGATGGGGACAACTGATTATGCATAAAATTATCATGATGATATTTTTTCAATGTGCTGAACACATGAAGCACGCATTGGTGTTCCTCTGGGGTCAGTTTGACCCCAAGCTGTTTTAGCTGTGTAAAACTTGTCTGTGTGTGTGTGACCTAACATCCCCACACCTGCAGGTGCAGAGTTAATACTTTTGAGTTGATACATAACAGGGGGGGGACAACTATTCCCACCAGAACTTTGATACTTCTCGTGGTGTGGGCATGTGGGAAACAACTTGACTTGTGAACTCCTGCCAAAATGAGGAAGCCAATGTAGGCTTGCAAGTTGATCACATCCAAGTCTTTCCAACTACACATGCCTCCCCTCTCAAATTATCATCTCAAGTACAATATTTTCAATCGATGGTTATATGAAGAGCTCATAATGACTTTATGTCTTCAACATGGCTGACTGTGTGTCTGGTGGGACACACTCTTAGCAGCACGTCTACCTTGTTGTTGAAGTGAGTAGAGGGACCATAATTTTCCATTTTTGGTGCTAACGTGACATGGGGGAGGGGGAAACAATATTCTCATGAGAACTTTCCCGCACCATGGGCATGAAGGTGTGTGTGTGGAGGGCAGGGTATTCCCGCAAGGACATTGGTAGTTCATGCAAAATAAGGGAGGTCACCAACATCAATCAATACGGTTCATTCTGTGAGAGTCATGAATGTGCACCCCAAATTAGAAAAGATTTGGATGAAAGATTTTCAAGACACACTAACTCTAAAACTGAAAGTTTGACCTGATGGTGGCGCTACAGGAAAGGTCATATCATCACCAAAACCAATAGGGTTCATACTCTGGTGTTCATTAATGTTGTCAGTCAATTTGAGAAGATTTGTATGAAAACTTTTCAAGATACATTCATTCTAATTTAAAAGTTTGGGCTGATGGTGGCGCTAGAGAACAGGTCAACTCACCGATATGTTTCATTATCAAGGGGTTATTTATGTATTCAACAAATAAACAAAGTGCCTGACACAAAGACTTGGTCAACAATTTTATGTAAATCATTTTCTGGAGTCAAATATCCCTGGGGTCAGATTACACTAAAATGTGTTAGTTTATTTGAGGATAATAGGAGGGTTAAGAGCCTATCTACCCATCTATCTGTCTATCTGTCTGTGCTTCCATCCACCCATCCCTCCCTCCCTCCCACCATCTCTCTCTCTCTATCTGTGTGGTTTTCTGTGTGTTGCCTGTCTGTCCTTGCTAGCTTGCTGGCTTTGCATCCATCCACCTTGCTATGGAGTTCCATGCACAGCAATTCTCTGGTAAGTAGTAGTGTGCACGAGGCATAGCTAAAATGTCTCTCAAAATAAGATCTTAAATATTTGAGGGGATTTTAGTTTAAAACAACAGCGTTTGGTTTGATATCACACTTAACATTTTAATGCATTTCAGTGAAATGAACAGCAATTGGATCATTTATCTTGTGATTTTGTATCCATGAATAAATGTCATGATATAGGGCCTATATCAGGATTGGGGAAAAAAGATCGCTGTGAAAGGAATGTCTTACATGTATTATATCTACATTTTAAGTTTTCATGCGTACATTGATATAACGAGTATTCATTGTGGCATCTGTAATGTTAACCTTAGTACGTGTTAGCTAAACAATAGCCTCTTGTGTTGGGCTTAAGGTGGGCATGGTGATTATAATGTATCCACACAAAAGCCTAGGCTTCAGTGGGCTTTAATCTGGACTATGATGGTGCTTACAATCTGAGCTTCCTACCCCCTAGACCTTTCAAGTGAAAGGAGACGTGCATGTTTTAAGACATGGGTAGGATTTAATAGAGAATAGGGCTGTCACTTATTGTTCGTAAATGGAATTATCAGGAATTACAGTTTGAACATTATGAAATATGTGTTCGAATTCAAAATTCAAGGGCAGTTACCCCTCTTATTCATTTCACAATCTGCTTTCCAGTGTCCCAGATCACTGTAAACACACTAAAAGTAAAGCATAGTCTTTCAAAATGTACACTTACTGGTATGTTTATAGGTGAGGTATTAAACAAGGGCTGCCTTGTTCCCCAAAACTGTATTGCGCTCTCTATTTAGTCTGAGATTAGTCAGGCACACACGCAGGCATATAGTTAAAACCTCAATCTCAGATTGCTTGAGTTCAGAACAAAAAACAACACCACTTCCAGAATGCCAAAACAACTGTCACAACACCTGTCTGCCAAGAGAGGTACTGGCTAATCTATAACTGTTCATTTTCAATATACTTTGTTGTTGTACACATTGTTTTTGTTGCTATTATCGCAGATAGTTAGCTCTAGTCACCTTTTGCTATATTCATCTTGCTAGCATATTGTTTCACTGTCGTGAAAAAACACTCAGGTAGCCCCTCTAGCCCTCTGTGTAAATGGTAACAAAGGAAAGCTGGGGCTGTTTCCCCACAGATCAAAGATTGATGGTTTAAAATGTTTTATTTTTGTTTGTTTTGGTACTTTGGCATCAGAAGATGATACAGAGACTCAGCTTCATGAGATGCTCCAAAAAGACCTCAACACAGTGGTAATGTATCAATTTCAATATCTTGTTCCGTACATGGGGATCAGACATTATGATTCATACCAACATTCTGTTTACTATATCTGCCAAATTTCAATGGGTAGGGACATTGATCATCAAAATTTCCTGATAGCTAGATTGTATCAAAGGCAAATTGCCGACACAGATATGAAAGAGACCAACGTTACTGAAAAAGCAGCTAGGCTAACATAGCTACAGTGAAGAGGCTAACCTAGCCTATGGGGTTGTCTCTTTCAGATCTGCGTCAGCTCTTTGCCTGATACAACCTAACAGATGGAATCTAGAATATATAACTCTAAAACTCTTGATAAAACTAGGTAAAACTCTACTCATTCAGTCAGTGATGTTATGGCAGCTAAATAGTGTAATGTTAGCAACAGGTTTGCCCTGTGTGCTGCTGAATGAAAACAGTGTAGTCCATATGTCCCTGTTCATTTAATATGTTTCACTAAAGTTGACAGCGCTTTACAGTGGTCACTTGGTATTGTTGTGATTTGAAAGAAGTTATTTGTGCAGGTTGGTGGTTTTGCATTACTTGGATTATGTTGTTCTTTTTAGGTGAAAAAGAGAAAGAAATCTAAACCATCACAGTCGTGTAAATGGAGATAACGAGATGAAGACGGCAACATTATTGCCCAAACCATCAAGTCCTCTTCATCAAGCTCACATGGTTAGTTTATCATATCCAGCTTTGCATAGTGTATACAAATTTGCTAGTAGTAGTAGTAGTAAGATCCATCCTCAACAACTCCTCAACAACTACCATTGAAGTGCTCTTGAGCAAGGTATTCAGCCCCCAACTGCTCCTGTAAAGGTACTCAGCGAGCAACAGACGAAGACTGATTGTACCGGGCACCTCACATGTTTGAATGTATTTGACTTTGTGAATGATTAGCAGGGCTCTGCTGAAAAGCAGCATACATGCTCAGCAAATCTTTCCTCTGTAAACTGGGCCAGTACTCAAGAGTAAAAGTTGTGATCCAGGGCTTGGCACAGGGTTGGGAGTAAGGAGACCAATGATTTTTTAAGTCAGTGTGTGTGGTTTGTTACTGTTAGTGACAGTGATCATGGTGAAGTAGCATGTGGAACAGTAGAGGAATGGTTTGATGATGCTCCTGTACAGTAGAAGCAGAAGGTGAGGTTTGACTGGGATGACAGTAGTGTGTTGAGCAAAGAGTTCATAGTCAAGGGTGAACCCGAGGTACTTGATTTAAGTTAGGTGAAATTCTTTTTTTTTTTTTAGGTGGAAATTCTTTTTCTACCTCCATCAACCTATGCCAATACCTCGTGAATAAAACCAAAAGCCAAGGCACGAACCGAACTTTGGCTCGGTGTGCCCACTGAAATCATTTCAGGGCCAGTGGCTTTAATAGTTGTGCCAGAGAATTTGAAATGTTAAAGGTATAATGGGTAGGATTTGCTTTTTGTAAACATTAAAGTTGGTCCCTCCTCCCTGGCTCAAAGGGCACGCATTTCTGGTGGTCCCACGTGCTTACCATCTGGTAACTGGTCACTGTTTTTTTTCGAGTCTCGCACCTCACACCCAGCGTGCTGTTATTGGCTGGGGGCTACACCACTCCCAGAAGAGTCCCAAGCACAGCCAAATAAGAAAAACCAGGCAGACTGCAGTGTCTATGTAGATACAGACACAAACACAAACGAGCCCTGTGATGTATTATCACATGGCAGCTCACAATTTGTTATTATTTGTAGTTTTAATAATTGCATTTACTTCATTTTTCTTAATGTGCATGTAGATATGACCACTGTGTCAAAATGTGAAAGACTGCATCACAATCCTGCAACTAACATCTGTCATTCTCGGCACTGTCAAGATCATATGTGATGCTGCACATCTAATCACCAATGTGGAGGCCAAGTGGCCCGGGTCTGTGCATGACTCACGGATTTACTGTGAGTCTACTGTAAGCCACAGAATGGAACGTGGTAAGTAGCCTCGACCTTTGTTCAATATAATTCACTTGTCTCTCTCCTTTGACACACTCAAAGTATCCACTATACATTACAGGACACTTTGACGGCTACCTGCTGGGTGACAGGGGGTACCCATGCCGGCCAACGTTGCTGACCCCTTACCCTGACCCTGAGCCAGGCCCCCAGCAGCGCTTCAATGTGGCCCACTGCAGGACGAGAGCTCGGGTGGAGATGACCATAGGCCTGTTGAAAGCCCGTTTCCAGTGCCTACGTCACCTCAGGGTAACCCCTGAGAGGGCCTGCGACATTATTGTGGCATGTGTTGTTCTCCATAATATTGCCACAATTAGAGGAGAGCAACACCCTGCCCTACAAATAGAGGCTGAAAAAGACCCCCTCCCTGCAGCTGACATGCAGGATGGAAGGTTAGTCAGAGGCGTCATCTGCCACAATCATTTCGCTGTCTAAGACACGTTTATTTTTTTTTCTTTTAGTTCTTTAACATGTCTTACCTTATTTAGATCAGACTTTGAAGTCTTAGTTATACTTCTTAACTTCCAACCGCTTAGCCATTGTTCATATGTTTGACCTTTGACCCATTTACACAGTGCTTGTCAGATGAGGCCTGGGTAGTTTTCTACTTTCTGAAGCCCAAGGACACCGAGTACTCCTATCTCTATAAAATGCCTGTGTATTCACTCATTTCTTTATCATTCTTATTAGGCTCTCTTTGGTTGCCTCTCTGTTATGCTCTGACCCTTTTCAAAAGTCTTTTATAGTTATAATAAAATAATCAAAAGATAAATCTGTGTCAAAGTCATGTTTTGTAGATTTTCAACCACCACTGCCGAGAGCAGTCAAATAAGACAAATGAGTCACATTTTATTTGGTCCTCTTTATTTCCTACAAATACAAAAGCAGACGTTAATTACTGGAACAATATTTAAAAAATAAAATAACACAATTCACCTGTGAATATGCACCCACCTCTAACTTGTGTTGCAATATTTTGATCTCCAGCGCTGTCTTTGGCTGTCACCAATTCTTTATTTGTTTTTTCTATTTTTTTAAACGATGCCTCCTGTACAGTTCCTTTACAGGTAACTGGGAATACATAAGGATGACATTAAATCATACAGTTCATGCAGAATTAACCTCTGGCATTTAGTGACTCACTGTGTTCACCTGTGCTGTTGAGTCTGATGGACCCTCCTCCTGCTGCCCAGCCATGCTCTGTTAAAAAGGATAAGAATGTCTGTTCATACTTCAGTGTAGGCTACATGCCACAATGTTCCACACAAGAACTTAAAGAGCAGTGAATGGGAAGATAACGCCAGATATCAGTAACATATCATTTTAACATGTTACCTCTGTAGGCCTCTCTGTGGCAGCAGAGAGGGTGTCTTCATCTTCCTGAGGTTCTTCCTGTTTAGATGAGCATTAGGTTTTAAAACACTTTACACTATTATTTGGTCATCTCTGGAGTATTGAGTAGCCTACTTACAGCTGCAAGGTGTTCTGTCGTTGGATGGGGCTCGACAAGGCAGAGAACCCCATCACAATCTGTTAGGACAAATGGCCATGGCTATTACATCAATCAATTAATTTTTATTTCTATAGTGACAAATCACAATGAAAATAATGTCATAACACTTAACATGCAGCGCAGGTTTAGACAGTACTCTTTATTTCTTACATCTTATGAAGGCACTGGTGTCCTGGGGAGTGACAGGCTCAGATGAGCTCCCACCAGGGATTCCCTCTGCCACTGGCCTCCCCGTGTTCTGGCTCAGGGCCAGCTCCTCTGCCGCAGTCAGAGGTGGTGGTGCTGGACCTCCACCAGCCTCTGCCTTCTTTCTGTTGGCTGAGCAGAATTTAAATGTATTGAGGCCTAATTAATGAAATGTATGTGAAATCAGCATCATGTTAGGGATAAAGCGGCACAAAAACTACCACTGAATGATATTTACTTTAATAATCTAAATATGATTGAAGTGAGGTTCAGACATGAGCCCATTTTACCTGTTTGAATGATGTTCTTGTACTTCATTTTTAGCTGCTTCCATGTGCGTTTAGGTCCCGCTGGATTGCACCTAAATTAATATAAATTGTAGCTTCTATTCCTTGATTATATATTTAATTAATACACCAATTCAAACTTAGGCGTTCACTCGAGCAGCGATTTCTTCCCACGCCGCTTCTCTCTCTCTTGCAGCTGCAGCCGTATTGCTTCTCTTGCGAAATATTTAAAAATATAAAAAAAATATAAAATTAAAATATAAAAATTTATTTATATTTAGTTATTTTTTGTTTTTTCATTGATTACCAAAAATGACTTTTTCAGGCTCTCTTTTCTTACTCATAATCTGGAAGCTAAAGTCAGCTGTCAACTGAAAGAAGAAAAAGGTTTACGGGCAGGTTTACAGCAGCTATACAGGTATTAACTAATATTGTCAATGCCCTGTACAAAAACAACATAGTGCTGCTTTATGAGCTAGACTGAAATAAAAGTTTAATAATGGTTCAAACGTTTTATTAATGGCACGTCAGAAGAAGTCTCGGCCTGTATATTCTTTTTCACTTCATCAGATGAACCCTGTTACACAAGAAACCACTATGTGTTGTCTGACTTCCCCTGAGGCTTTGATTTGTTAAAATCTTCATAGTCAGCTTTATTTGTAGATTATCACGTCCAAAGACCAAGCAGCTCTCGTACTCATGTAACCTTCAGATCCAGACGTCCAGCAGTCTTTGTTCCACCAGGGGGCGTCCTCACCAGGTTCCAAGGGTTTGCACTGACCAGGGAAAAATAACTTCTTTTCCCACTTTTCTTCTTGGATTTGGAATAATCTGCAGAACATGTAAAGTATCAGGTGACAAACTTTAGGCCCTGTTAAAAGTCCATGTAAGTGAGAAAAGCATGTTTGAAAAGGATTGAGTCTTTTCACGAGAGCTCTTGGTGTCTGTGTTCTCTGTCTGCTGTGTTTGATTTTAAACTGTAGCTGCTGTCTCTGCCAGGTCTCCCTCAGAGAGCGGACTTCAGTCTTTAGGGACTTCCTGTTAAAATAAAGCTTTGAAAACAGAACACGTATTCAGAGTATCCTGATCACTACAGTTTCAACAGGTTTGTGCTAATTAACATCTCAAATGTGAACCAACCAATATGGACTGACAGTGTGTGACAAAACCCAGAGTATCAGTCAGGTTAATCCAGCCTTATATGGGCACAGATTATAATGTTTTTTATTCTTAATTCACTTCTATCAGTTATTTTTGTTTTCCTCAGAGAGTGAATAAAATCCTGTTTAATCAGATTCTGCTAATGGACGCTGTTTTCAGATTATCATTGAAGCATTTTCCCTCCAAGCTTTACAAACGAGGCTCTCCTCTTTGGTGATCCTGTGACAACGCTGCCACCCAGTGGCTGAAAGGTGCCATTAACCACTGACAGCACAGAATATCGGAATATTCCAGGTTGATCAGTTAAACCAGGCTGAGACTAAAACAGTGAAACAGCAGCTCTGCATTAAACTCTGTCTTCATGGAGGTTTGAATGTTTCTGATTCATTTTCAACCTTTTTCAGTCTGCAGCTTTTCTTTCAGCAAATTTAAAACATGTTTCATTTATTTTCAGAACTTCCTTTGATTCACTTCTGTTCAGTGTTTCGTCTCCTTTATAAAATAACACAAACACACATGTAACACCGTGTCTGACACTCTGATGAATTTGTCACCTCAAGGTTTGGACAGAGGGGAGACAACACACGGCTGATAACTGAAACAGAAACAATTTACTTATTCCAACATGACATTAACATTTGAGTGGGAGATTTTGCCAGGTGCCACATTTACCTCCTTAATCAGCCAGTGTCAGTGTGGTTAGGATCAGTATAGGCTAGTGGTGATGATGCGGCTTGGGAAATAGGTCACTTTTATTTGGAGTAGAGCAGACACTGCTACATGATGTCAGCACAGTGTCATCAGTACTCCAGCTGCTTCATATGCTTTGTGTTGAAAAGCTTTTGTTGGCAGGTTCCTTTCATCTGTGGCTTTATTATCTGTGTTGTCTTTGCAATGAGGATGTAGATTCTTGTTATGTGAATGTCTGCCCCTTAAAATGTTTGAGGAGAAGCAAACACAATGTAGCTCTTTGTCAACAGAAGCTGCAGCTTCAGAAGCAAGCACAGACGGGTCAAGTGTCAGTTTCAGTTACAGCACAAATAATTGTCATGGAAATCTGTGATTAAATAAACACTATTTAATATAAAGAAAGATTGCAAAAAAGCACTTCACTAACCTGAGAATTATACAGCTGAATAATAAGCCTCATGCTTAAAGGACCAGTTTCTGTCTGTGTGCATGCAGTCTCTCTCTCTCTCTCTCTCTCTCTTTATACATCACATACATCCTCAGAAATGTCCCCCTGAAAAACAATGAGGTGAGGAACACAGAGTCTACTGTGCAAGCTGCCATACCAGACTGTTGTCAACAAGATCAGGATACTTTAACGTTGTACAAACATGTAGGATCAGTCCTTCTTCACCTTTCTGCACAGAAAAGTCTCTTCAGGAGTTTTGATGATGTAAATTTAGCTCCATATAAAGGTGACGCTGAGGTGTGTGAAAAAAGTGATGTGACTGTTGTTCCTGTTGGGTTTTGGATGTGTTGAGCAGCAGGTTGTTGTGGTGGCACAATGTGACTCCTTAGACAACCTGCTCCCGCTCACTGTGCTCTTTTTAGTTACACTCAGCTCATTTCCTGTAAATGGAGAGGGGAGGAGACACCTGACCAGGTGATCCATGAGAACAGGGAGGGAACCTGAAAGTGAAAGTGTCAGGCACCTCAGACTCCATTTTGAGTCGACGGAGCAGAAGGAGACAAAGCTGAAGGCTGAGGCAGGGTGAGTGTTAACAAACATTTGTATCATTTGACTGTTAAAGTCTCTGAGTCACTTTTCTACCTGTGGACTGTAGAGGAAAGAAAAGTTCGAATAAACTCGACAGTTTGTTTCATCTGTGGACACAAAGTCTGATTGGCTGAATAATTTACATGAAACCTTCAGTAACTCAAGAAAACAGGCAGAGATATAAAGAACACTGAGCAGGTGGAGCGCTGACTGCTTTAATTTCACTGTATACTGTGTGCGTGTGTGTGTGTGTGTGTGTGTGTGTGTGTGTGTGTGTGTGTGTGCGCGTGTGCGTGCGTGTGTGCGTGTGTGCATGTGCGTGTGCGTGTGTGTGCATGTGTGTGCGTGTGAGTACGTGCGTGCGTGTGTGTGTGTGTGTGTGTGTTCATGTGTGTGTGTGACTCCTTGACAGACTTGTTTTTCTTGAACGTTCTATCAGAAGATGAGTGTTTGTGTGGATGAAGAGGAGAACAGAGCAGAGTCTGCAGTATCCAGCTGTCTGTCTCTGAAGAGTGACCTGTCCAAAGATCATCCTCCAGACTTCAGTAATGAACCTGGACCCTCAGACACAAAGTAAGAGACTGATTCTAACTCAAGTATGACTCATTTTAGTTTCATCTAACACTTCCTTGTGATTTTGTTTTTATAGTAAATATTTCCACTGTTATTTCAAACATTTCAACCTGTTTTTGTTAAAAGCCGATAAAAAGTTTAAGAGTTAAAAACAACTCTATGATCAACAGCAGCAGCAGTTTGAGCTTTTAGATCTTCTTAAATGTTTGTAGTCTGAGGATTTATCAAGGATTCACATGATAAGAATAAAAACATGTTGTGTGTTGCAGAGTTCAGCCCAACAGATGGAGAGCAGAGTCTGCAGTATCCAGCTGTCTGTCTCTGAAGAGTGACCGGTCCAAAGAGTATCCTCCAGAGTTCAGTAATGAACCTGGACCCTCAGACACAAAGTAAGAGACTGTTTTTACTGTAAACTGACCTGACAGACGACGATGCATTGAGGATGAATACTAAATGTTTTGCTAATAGATTTATATTCCTGATGCAGAATGATTACTGCAGGAACAGTTTCACACTAAGGTGGATATAGTCTGAGTTTTATATCCACAAACTTCTGATGTTTCTTCTGCAGGAAACACTTGAAACCTCCATTTCAGAATTTACACTTCAGAAAATATAGGATTCATTACGTTTCAAAATCTGCTTCAAATGTTTAAATATTTTTCATATCACCGTTCTGATCTACCAGCTGCCATCTTGAATCAGTTCATATAATAACATTGTAGTGTCTGTGTTGGCTTCAGTAATCAGATGAGAGAGGTGAACACGCGTCTTTACTTGGAAACCTCAGGTAATAACACCTCACAGCAGGTTACAGCGTGTGTAGGCAGAGGTTATATGTTGGCCAACCATACAGTGACATCCAGGGTTGGGAGGGTTGTGTTCTGATACAGTTACTCATTACCTGTTAAAAATGTGATCAGTAACGTAATCCAAGTATCACAATGTTAAAGTAACGTAACTGATTACTTTTAGTTACTTTAGAATGACTTCAATATTAAATCTGCAAATTAAGACGAGAGAAAAGAGATGTCAGTACTTATGTCATGTGTTAATGCCCGTTTAAATGAAGAGCGGTAATTATGCACATTCAAATGTACTTTGTTAAGTCTGCTATTCACACTACTTAACAGTCAAACTGCCATAAAGTTATTCCAGTCCGGGGCTTGTGTTTTTACGCACACCATTCCGGCTGCGGCCTCACCACAGTCACAAACTATTTTTCAGTAGCAGAAGAAGACGACGACAGGTTAGCTTTGAACATGTTTAACTGAACTGATCTGTGCAGCTAACGTTAGCGGTTGGTCTTACCTGTAAATGTTTCTTTAAATTAGATGTCGAGTCCTTGAATAATGACAGCATTTTCACAGCCGGAAGGCAGAACTTGCACTGGACTGTGATGTTGCTTCAGGCAACTTTGAGGAGCGGTGTTGTGAGCAAGCGGCAACCTCCGGTGTTGAAAAATGAAGCCAATGCGGAAGTGCAAAAAACTGCAGTTCCTCGAGTTGCCACTTGAGGCTCCAGAAAACAAGAAATAACATTACAGCAGGTGGGAAAATGCCCATTTTTACAGCAGAAATAAACATTTTACAGCCTGGTTAAAAAGAACAGGTTTGTTATAAATAGCTGATTTTATTGTTCAAGATAACTGTACGGGTGGTGCATGTTTTTTTATAACACACCCGTTTTAATTATATTAAGCCTTAAATTATAGGGGTCGGATCACTTGATTGACAGGCGGATCCTGCAGGCTGTCAGCTAGACATCAACACAGACACAGACACTGAGCTTAACTTCACCTGTTTGTGTTGTTGGAGACTTTTGGGGATTTTTTCCATTCAAAGTTTGGACAAATAATCTCTCTGTGGGATTTGTGGAACTTTATGGCTGTGCAAGAAGTCTTAGCTCCAGCTTTACGGTGAGTTAAATGTTAGTGTTATTGTATTGAAATATTTTTCGCACTAAGTAGCAGGTATACTGTGCTCGCTTTAGCTGCTTGTTAGCCTGTACAGTGTTTATCAAACATTTATTTAATCGTCGGCCAGTAAATAGGAGTCAGGAGTTGTTGGCTTTTCCCCGGAGAGATTACAGCGGACTGCAGTGATGAGAAGACCGGTTACTTTAAGTTACGTGTCGGCTCGCCGCTCTCTCATCAGGCGAGCGAGCAGCGAGTCCGCTACTTCTTTAGTCTGATAACTAAACACCTGCATTCAGTCACCAACAGAATCTCCTCCTGGCAAAGCCAAACTAGCTCATTCATGATTTATACAGTCTATGGCCTAATAACCGCTAGCTACGCTGAGGAGCATATAGCCTAGCTTCATAGCCGTAGCTAGCTGATTATTGTGGCCCGCCTATAGAGCTCAGCCATAGCCTTTAGCTCTGTCGCGCTCCGCCTCTTTGCCTGCCTCTGGATTAGCCGGCTCTGGCGTTTCCAATATGGCGACCCCCAGCAGCGGCGCAATTCGGGCTTCAAAATGCTTCTTCAGAAACCAATGGGTGACGTCACTGAGACTACGTCCATTATTTATACAGTCTATGGTTGTGAGATGTGTGTGTCGTGAAGCATCGTGAAGCATCGTGAAGCGCAGTGAAGTGTCATAACGTGTGCGCGCAGGTGCATGTTATTATCAGACGGTCAGACGGACGGGTTAGAAATGAGACGCCAGATGTTATAGAGCCATGGTTCTCAACTGGTGGGTCAGGACCCAAAAGTGGGTCCCATGCGTGCAGTAGTAGTGTAGTTAGTTCACACTCCATTAATCCACTGAGTGGATAATCCCAGCTACATTTACGTTCTTGAAACTTGATGAGCCCCACAGTAGTTGCATTTATTATGCACTTTTTTTTATTTCTGTCGGAAAAACGGCCGTTACATGAATAAATGGTGGAGAGAATATTTTCCTCACACTGTCACCTGCTGGTCATTTTGGGTGACTATTACACTGGTGTGTTTTGTGATGTTGACATTCTGTGATGTTTTGTTCTGTCTCAGGTCATTTTTCATGAAATAGATTTTAGTGGTTAAAACACGTCAGAAATTTGGGTCGTGATTAATCATTAAAGGTGGTGATGGGTCCTGAGGCTAGGCCAGTTGAGAACCACTGTTATAGAGCATCTTTGGTATTAAATCGTCTTCATCTTCAAATGTATTTTAAAATTGTAATCCTGCTAGTAATCCCCATTTTTAATAAATGTATCTGTAATGTAATTACCACCTTTTTTTTCTGTGACTGTAAGAGAATACAGTTGCCTGTTTTTGTATCCTAATTACGTAACGCCGTTACTTGTATTCTGTTGCTCCCCAAGCCTGGTGACATCACAGCTGCATGTGCATATATAAACCAGCAGGTGGCAGACTACCACTCTGATACAAACAGCTTTGCTCACGTTGATTCTCGGTGTTGACGGTTTGCTCTTTGGATTTAGTTTTCAGAACAATGCTTTCATGGATTTATGATTTAAACTCTTACTTTGATAATGTCTTTGCATTGAGGTCCGGGTATCATCAAATAATCTGTTCTGTGATCAGAGAACCCAAAACGAAACTGCTGAAAACGACTCGTTTTATCGTTTTCGACCAATGGACTGTATATACAAAAGTGATGTTGAAATAGCCCCTGCAATAGGCGCTGCCATCTTGTGATGGTGACGTCATACGGAGCCAGGGACTGCGCAGTAGAGATCAGCGGGTGAAGCAGCCGTAGCCACTTCCGCTAACTAAAACACACATTTAACTTACTGAAAAAACAGCAAGGATCCCGCACACCAGCATATTTAACAGCAGAGCAGCTTCTCTGTGTTGGTCTGAGGTTAACGTTCACAGGTAAAAAGTAAGATCCATCCATGTTCTAACATCACTCATGCAGTTAAGCACGGCCTGAAGAGAGTCTTTGGTAGGGACCTTTAATGGTAAATACACCTGCACATCATCAGCAAAGCAGTGAAAAGGAACAACATGCTTTCTAAAAATCAACCCCAGGGGTAGCATATAAAGGGAGAACAGTAGGGGGCCCAGAACTGACCCCTGGGGGACCCCGCATGTCAGAGGGGCCACTGTGGAGGAAAACTGGCCCATGTGCACAGAGAGTGTTCTTTCAGAGAGGTACGATTTGAACCAGCCCAAAGCAGTGCCTTTGATGCCTACACAGTGTTCAAGGTGTGAGAGAAGGATTGTATGATCCACTGTGTCAAACGCCGCTGTCAGGTCAAGAAGAATTAAAAAGGCACAGTGACCAGAATCAAGGTTCAACAAGAGATCATTAAAAACTTTTAAAAGAGCAGTTTCAGTGCTGTGAAGAGACTTAAAACCAGACTGAAACAATTCACAAACATTGGCCCTTTGTAAAAATTCTTGGAGTTGGTTAAAAACAGCTTTCTCTGAAACTTTGGCCTAAAGTTAGATAAAACCACGGGATCCAAATTTTTCTTTTTCAAGAGAGGCTGCACTGTGGCATGTTTGAAAGAGGATGGAACACATCCAGCGCTGAGACACCGATTTATAAGAAACAAAATAAAAGACTGAACTGAGCTAAAAACCTCCTTAAACAGGCGGGATGGAATGCTGTCGGATGGACAGTTCGCAGGACACAAGTGTTCCACTATTTCAATGAGTGTATGTGGAGAAACAGGCTCAAACTGCTGAAAAACAGCTGAGCTTGCTGAAGGAACTGAGGGGTCCTGAGCAGACTGAGGGAGCGGGGACCTAAGAGCAGAAATCTTATTGATGAAGAACTGCAGAAAATCCTCACACAGAGAAGGAGAAGGCAATACAGGCAGCATCACAAGCATTCACAAGAGAATCAAACACATTAAATAGAACCTGCGGTTTGTGAGCATTGGCAGAGATATTCAGTTTTAGCAGCTTTTACAGCCTGCTGATACGTAAGGAAACAGTCACGTAGGAGATCCCAAGAAATATGGAGTTTGTCCTTTTTCCACTTTCTTTCCGCCTGTCTGCATGCGCGTCTGAGCGCGCGAGTGGACTCATTCAGCCAGGGCTCAGTCTGAGGCTTTACACGCCTTACAGTCAAGGTCCAAAATCTCAGTGCAGAGGGAATCAAACATAGTCAAACAGACATCCACACTGAGGTCGCCAAAATCATCCACAGAATACAAGAAAGAGTCTTTAAAAGCAGCGGAAAACTGCGAAGGAGTTGAAGAATTAAAAACACGGAGACAGCGAACGGGGGCGGAGTTCGTAGTTAAAGATGCAGGCAGTGAGAGGGAAAATAAAACAGGTAGATGGTCGGATAGGGGTGTGTGACAGATTTCGGATATCTGCAAATTCAATCCATATGACAGCACAAGATCCAAAATGTGGCCTTTGTCATGCATCGGCTCCGAAACAGATTGCGTGAGATTAAAAGAGTCGATGAGATTGAGAAAGTCTCTGACCAGCGGTCTGGTCTCACAGCAGACATGCACGTTGAAGTCGCCAACAATTGAAAAGTGATCATATTTAAGAGTGACACCCGATACAAAGTCTGCAAAGTCCTGTATAAAGGCTTTGTTAAATTTGGGTGGCCGATAGACCACCGCACAGAGAACAGTCGCAGGGAAGTTTACCTCAAAGAGTTAGAGCTCGAAGCTGGAGCAGCTGACAGCTGGAGACTGCTGGCAGTGAAAGGTAGACTTGAATATGGATGCCAGTCCTCCACCTTTGCCGGTGACGCGAGGAGAGCTGAAGAAACTACATCCAGGGGGAAGGAGCTCCGAAAAAGGAGCAAATTCACCTTCACGGAGCCAGGTTTCCGTTAAGAACATTCCGGCTATTCAGCTTCTACTATGGCGGAGATGGACCAGAGATCAGACCGGACATACGCAAACGATTAACGGCTCTGAGTATGATGCCACCAGCATCCTAATAGTCAGGTTAGTAGGCAGTATGCAGTACATACTGTTTGAGTATGTAGTAGGCAGTATGTTCGTATGCGGTTTCAGACACATCATCTGTTTTAGACAAAAAACGAAAAAACAGAAGAACAGAGCAGTTTTCTCGTTTTGTCACTCAGAAACAAAAATCGAAAAAATGGCAAAAACAATTTAAACAAAACGGTCAAATCTGTTTTATTGTCAATTTATCATTTTAATTTTTATCATAATGAATAAAGGAATAAATTGGGGACGTCATGTGACACGGAAGTAACACTTAAAATGTCAAAATAAAAGCCCCTAAACAGTACAGCTGGCTAGAAGATAGATAGATAGATAGAAAGAGAGAGAGAGAGAGAGAGAGAGAGATAGATAGATAGATAGATAGATAGATAGATAGATAATAGTTTTGAAATTGCAATTTAACTTAAATCTACATTCTTATATCATTTGATTTTTTTAATATCATATCACCAGATTATTTTTTTTGCAAGTCTGCAAAACATTTTGTTTCATATTTTGTTGAACCCAATAAATAATAAATCTTAACCCCAAATTAACATTTATATGAAGATGAGGTCATTAAAAAAAATATCTAATTTCTTTCAGACAAATTTGAGCCAAATTTCAAATCATCACAGATTTTGTTTTGGTTATTAACTTATTTTTTTCAATTTTCTTTTCACAACTGAAGATTTTTTGTGATTTTTTTTAATTAAGTGAAATAATTTTATGTTGTTTAGTTAACATCTTCCAGCCAAATAGAGCATCTTCAAAGTCACCAGCAGAGGTCCCCATCCTCCACCCTGAAGGTTACAAACAGTGACATGGTTTAGGATAATCATGACAACAGCAAAATAATGATAACAATTATACAACATATTACAATTGAACTTAAAGGTACATTGCTCTATCATTTCATTTGGCCTGAGTGACTCATTTTACGAACAGGTATATATTCCAAATGTGTATAAAAATAGGCAACAAACAGTAACATGTAATTTTCAGCTGCCAAAGAATGATTGTGGTTTGTCTATGCCCAAAAATAACTAGATCTAAATTTATAGACATGATCATTTCCAGCAATCAAATATACTTTGTTACCACACAACCATATAGAAATGAGAAAATAACACTTAAAGTGTCATCTTCCTTGTTTCAGTGGACAAATGCACATTATAAATCTACAGAACATATTTCTCTTTACAATTTACCAGAGGATCTAAATATGCAGTGGGGTGTGAGAGATGTCACTGGCTTGCTTTGCAAATATTGTTTTCCTTTCTGCGTGTTGGAGGCCTCTTGGGGCAGCTCTTGTGCCACATAATCAAACAATTACCTACCCACCTACCTACCTGCCTACCAGCTAGCGCTGTTTAGGGGCTTTTATTTTGACAACTGTTACTTCCGTGTCACGTGACGGCCACATTTATATCTTTATTCACTGTGATAAAATCCAAAATAATAAATGGACAATAAACCTGATTGGACCGTTTAGTTTAAATTGTTTTTGTCGTTTTTTCAATTTTTGATTCTGAGTGACAAAACGAGAAAACTGCTCCGTACTTCTGATCACAGAACAGATTATCCGATGATACCCGGACCTACCCGGACCTTGTTGGTTACATGTTGTTTAAAGTTGTTTGCAGCTGTGTGTAGCTTTATTACCCAGGGGACATTTGTGGACTATAGATTCATCTTCTCTTTAACTCACTACTTGTGTAAAACATGGTGAAAAAATGAAGCTCAAAGTTGCACTTGGTAATTCTCCAGTGGATTCAGGTGTTATCAGGACATTAAACGGCTGCTGTCAGTTGTCCTCTGGAGGAAAGATGTGAGGGCCGTACTCTAACTCCTAGTCGACCGATAATATCTAAACATTTTATAACACTAGAAGTATTTGGTTGTAGTACTTTGAAATCAAGTACAACAGAGACAATACATGTGACAGTAGTATCTCAAGTCCCATCAAACAGCTTCATTACAGTTAAATGCTCAGACCTTATGTTCCCTTTTAAACGCTGTCACTGCCAGTTATTACAATCTTTTTATATTTGGATCATTAAATGTGAAAAACAGCAAACAGGTGAAACGTATGTTGTTAAACTACTGCTTGAATAATTGAGTGATTATTATTTAGTTTTCTGCATCATGAAGTGTTACTTTCATTGCATGCTGGGATATACGTAAATAAAGCAGGAACAGGAGGAAGATTCAGAAACTTGCTGCAGTCACAATGTGGTTATAAAACGTAAAGAAAAGACTTGATGTGTTTAAATGTGTTTATTCAGGATGAGGAGCACAGCAGGCTCTGACACTCAGTGAGTATTGTTGTTCAACTAGAGAGAGACACAGATATATAAACACTGCAGCACACTGACATCATTGTGTTTGTGGTAGTATTACATTAGTGATGGTTCTACATTGATACACTGGCTTGTATAGCACTGTTAGATAAAATGAGGCTATGTGAGAACCCTGTCAGGGACCACGTTGTGTTCACGTGCTGTTTGTGTCAAACTCCAGAGCTGCTTTTATGTCCCAGTCCGTCCCTGAACAGTGGAAAGTGACTGAAGACATAAAGGGCCTGAAAACAAAGGCACCTGTCTGGACTTGAACCTGTGACACCTCTGTTACATGCTGTGTGTCTGAAGCCTTTTTTACACTGCGGTTCCTCCTCAGCGCCGTAACGAAGCTCCGTCCTCATGCCACCTTGTCATTCTACATTGGACCACACAACGCCGCCGCCCCAGAGTCTTTTTAAATAGCGTTCCAGCGTTGCGTCCGCCGTTTCGTTACATTCCGTCCTCTGATGCCGGCTCAGAGGCATCGGAGGACGGAACGTAACAGAGGCGTAATAATCATAAAATAATAATGAGCCTGCTGCTCTACTTCAGTTTAATTTAGGCCACTTCTGACCTCAGTTCAAACATGACCTACTCACGCTGAGCCGCCCACAGTGAGAGTAAAACGGTGAAGGACACAATCAGCTGTCTTTAATGGAGGCTTTTACTGTGAAGCAGCTGCAGGAAGTGTTTGTATTACTAACAGACTACAGGCAGATCCCTGAATGTTTAATAAGACTGTCAGATAGGAAAGCAGTTAATGAAAGGACAGTGTCACAGATCAGAGAGAACCCATATGCAGAATCACAGGGCAGAGGCAGGAGTAAGGCAGCAACAGTTATTTTACTTAGTTTGAGCAATGTACAGTCCTTTCCAGAGGTCAAAACCACAAATCCACAGAATCAGGCAGAGGTACAGAGGCGACAGGCAAAAGTTCAAAAACATGTAGCAAGCACAGGTCAAAATCCAAAAGGCAATACATACAGAACGGCAGGATGCGAAGCAGGAAGAAGCTCAAACTACGATCCGGCAAATGACAAAGGCAAGATGGCTTGTTTAAATACTGAGGGGTGAATGAGCTAACAGGCCACAGGTGTGTGGCAGGAGGAGCAGGCTGGCAAGTGATTGGCTGAAATGAGGGGAAGAGTCAGTGGCATGGAAAAAGCTGGCAGGTGCTGACTGGATAATGAGCAGAGGGGTGTGTGCAGGAGAAGCAGCAGGAGGGTGGGGTCTAAGAGGAGCAGGAGGCTCCAGCAGAGTCTGTGACAGACCAACACTTTCAGTGCTCTCTGTGAGCTATCACAGCTTCTACACAGTGTTGATCACATGGTGACATTTTTCTACCAAACTCAACAAATCATTTCAGTCATAAAGAAATGTCTTCACAGAGAGAAGAAGAGGAGTCATGTTCCTGTGGAGGAGCAGCCGTCCTGCTGTGCTGTGTGTCAGGACGTCCTGAAGGATCCAGTCTCTACCAGCTGTGGACACTGGTTCTGCAGACAGTGCCTCCCCTCATACTGGGACCAGTGTGGTTCATCAGGAGACTCCTCCTGTCCCCAGTGTGGAGAAAGATCCAGAACAACACCTGGACTGCAGACAGCCAGTCAGACCAGCACTTTACAAAGTAAGACCGTCCATCAGTCTGCTGATGTCATCACGTCTGAAACACGGCTTGTTGTTTTCATACAGAGACATTTGTTGTGTCATTCAGCACCAACATTAAGAGCTTTATAAATACCATCACATGTGAACTGATGTGTTCTGCTCCAGCAGACATATCTGCTCTGTGTCACGTGTCCCCTGTTCTCCTTTGAAGATAGATGAGGGGGGGGGGGGCACATCACTGAGGATCAATCTGTTCTCTCTGCTGTCAATCAAACACGTACCCTGACACACAGTCAGAGGCTGATTTGGACTTTATAACCTTTTGTAACACTCAACCTTTTTATTTTGTCGGGGTTAAAACGCTCAAGGGGTTCTTTTAGAAGAAAAGAAACCTGTAACACTTATAAACAGAAAGTTCCAACTGAGAAACAGTTAATTTCCTCTTAAGATAAGTTTCACCCCTTTTTAGAGCCACTTTGTACTGACAGGCTATTTAAGGGATCAACCAGTGTGCGTCACACAAGTAACTTAAGTTCACTCAGCTCAGTCCGACAAATGAAAATTTAAATACAACAAAACCAACCCTTTAAGTCATTCCATTGTGCATTCAAAACCAACTAAGAGTCCAAAGCTAACGAAATATGAATAAACGAAAGTTCACCTGATTTCTTTTTAGTGCTTTTACACCCAGAAAACAAACAATAAATCCGCCGTCCGTTTGCCTCAACAAAAAGGCGATCGATCACAACTGGTATACCAGTAAACAAATACAAAAAGGCATCGGTCTCACCCAGGTTCAGGAGGGAGAATAATCCACATGATAGATCCTGTCTTTGTTGTTGTTTCCCCTCCTGCGTGTCCAGCCGCGGGAGATGCCCGCACGGAGAGTCGCAATAATCCTTTTAGCTTCTTTCAGTTTCGCCACAGCTCATTCAAAGTTCTTGTTATCCTCATATTTTACTTTCACATTTGAACAGTCTATGGATTATTAAAAGGGTAGCTGCAGTGCTTTCGCCTGGCGCTACATAATTCAATCAGTGCGCACACTGATCCTCCCCCAGCGTCTACGCCACATCCTGCTAATACAACTTCAGCATAGTCATAATTACCAGCCATAACTGCCACATGCACACATCCTTTGACTTTACTGTGGAATATTTAAGTTTACCAGCATTAAAGGCAAAACAGGCATTCAAAAACTTAGGCTATCTCTTTGATTTAAAACCTTCTCATGCACTCCCTTTTACAATTGATTTGACACTTACTTTTTTAATGTGGCACTGTCACACTTTAACACTTTATATTTTCTTATATTGATCTTCTTTTTGGCAATAAGATAATCACCAGACTGTCAAATGTTCTTGGTTTCATTTCACACTTTTTTCTCTTTTTAGTAAAAGGTCAGCAGGAGGTTTTAGATCAACATAAGATCAGTCTGAGGACGAGATGTGAACGTGTGACTGAAGGAACTGATGAAACAGGAAGTGGAACCCTCCTCAACAGAATCTACACTGAGCTCTACATCACTGAGGGACAGAGTGAAGAGGTCAACACCCAACATGAGGTCAGGCAGCTTGAGACAGCTTCCAAGATGGAGACCCTCCGTGACACTCCAATCAAGTGCCACGAAATCTTTAAAGCCTTACCTGACCAACAGACACCCATCAGAGTGGTCCTGACGAACGGCGTCGCTGGTGTTGGAAAAACCTTCTCAGTGCAGAAGTTCACTCTGGACTGGGCAGAGGGCTCGGAGAACCAAGATGTCAGTCTGCTGATTCTGCTTTCCTTCAGGAAGCTGAACCTGATCAAAGACGAGCAGTACAGTCTTCTCAAGCTGCTTCATGATTTCCATCCAACATTACAGAAGCTCACAGCAGAGACGCTCGCTGTCTGTAAACTGTTGTTCATCTTTGACGGCCTGGATGAAAGCAGGCTTTCATTAGATTTCACCAACACTCAGGTTGTGTCTGACGTCTCACAGAAGTCATCAGTCACTGTCCTGTTTATGAATCTCATCAAGGGGAATCTGCTTCCCTCGGCTCTCGTCTGGATAACTTCCCGACCTGCAGCAGCCAATCAGATCCCTCCTACATACATTGACAGGCTAACAGAAGTCCGAGGCTTCACTGACGCCCAGAAGGAGGAGTACTTCAGGAGGAGGTTCAGTGATGAAGAGCTGTCCAGCAGAATCATCTCACACATGAAGACATCCAGGAGCCTCCACATCATGTGTCTAATCCCAGTCTTCTGCTGGATCACTGCTACAGTTCTGGAGCACATGATGACCACAGACCAGAGGGGAGAGCTGCCCAAGACCCTGACTGACATGTACTCACACTTCCTGCTGGTTCAGACAAAGAGGAAGAAGCAGAAGTATGATGAGGGACATCAGGTGAGTCCTCAGGAACTGATGGAGGCTGACAGGGAAGTTCTTCTGAAGCTGGGGAGGCTGGCGTTTGAACATCTGGAGACAGGAAACATCATGTTCTACCAAGACGACCTGGAGCGGTGTGGTCTGGATGTCACAGAGGCCTCGGTGTACTCAGGAGTTTGTACTGAGATCTTTAAAAGAGAGTGTGTGATCTTCAAGAAAACAGTCTACTGCTTTGTTCATCTGAGCGTTCAAGAGTTCCTGGCTGCAGTCTACATGTTCCACTGTTACACAAACAAGAACACACAAGTACTGGAGGCTTTCCTAGAAGAGAATGATAGGACGAACCCCTCCCTTGATGACTTTTTGAGGAGAGTCATGGAGAGATCCCTTCAAAGTAAGAATGGTCACCTGGACCTGTTTGTTCGCTTCCTGCATGGCCTCTCTCTGAAGTCCAACCAGAGAGAGGCCATGAAGGAAGCAAACAAAAGTGGTCACCTGGACCTGTTTGTTCGCTTCCTTCATGACCTCTCTCTGAAGTCCAACCAGGGACTCTCAGGAGGCCTGCTGGGCCGGACAGACAACAGTCCAGAAATCATCCAGAGAGTCATCAACAACCTGAAGGAGATGAAAAGTAAAGATATCTCTCCTGACAGAAGCATCAACATCTTCCACTGTCTGATGGAGATGAACGACCACTCAGTACACCAGGAGATCCAAGAGTTCCTGAAGTCAGAGAACAGATCAGAGAAAAAACTCTCTGAGATCCACTGCTCTGCTCTGGCCTACATGCTGCAGATGTCAGAGGAGGTTCTGGATGAGTTGGACCTGCAGAAGTACAAAACATCAGATCAGGGACGACTGAGACTGATTCCAGCTGTGAGGAACTGCAGAAAGGCTCGGTGAGTCCAGATGTGATTAAAATTACAAATCAGGTTAATAAGTAGTTCAGTTCTTCAAACATCATCACTATAGAATTATCATTACTCTTAAATACTGTTCCACTCTTTTATTGCACAAATGATCTGTCAGTTTATTCTGTCACAGATTCTCTTGAGCTGTTTCAAATGTTTGAAATGCAAAACTGTTGTTTCAGTCAGTTTTGTTTCCTGCTGTCAAGTTCATGAAGGAAAAGCTTTTCTAGTTATTTCTAATATGTGTCACCTTTGACCTTTTTTCTGCTGATGTTTTATCACAGCAGCATTTAACGACATATATATATAACAGTATTTTCCAGCTATCAGTAAAATGATTACTACATGAGTAGATTCTGCAAGGTGTGCTATCTAATCAATAACTATGACCACTATTCTTCAAAGTTTAAAAAAAGATCTGTTTCATTTTCTAAAGCAGATTTCTGAAGACAGAGAGAATTGCTTTCATGTGATTATTTCTGCCATGTTTCTGGTCAGGACAGAGGATGGTCGGGGACGCAACACACTCTGCTTTATATTTTCTATTTCTACAAAGCACTTTATTTTACTTTGTGATGCTCTGTATATATCCAGTGTTTCTGTTGTCAAAGCACTTTGTAAACGTGTTTCTACAAAGTGCTATAGATAAAGGATAAGTGTTATTAGTATGATTCAGATTGAGTATCTAATGTTTGCTGCAGCCGCTGTGGCCACAGGTGAAACTATGGGATCATGTTGAGAGCTGTAACACAGTGATTTGGTAGCACAAGCAGAGAATCGTCATCAAACCTGCAAACTGGTTCAGTGATGTCAGTTACACAACAATATCTATGTACAGTTTGCTAACATTAGCTAACATTAGCTTCTGTAAACTGCTGCTCATACGACACAGACTGTCACAGTAACACCCCTGAGTGTGTTGAACTGAGCAGTGGTGCATTTAGCTGCTCATGAGTTCCACAGTTTACAGAGGGAGGTTGTGTTACATGGCTGTGTTTGAAGTGTTTCCTGATATTCTGTTGCTCACAGAAAGAAGCTGACAGGTGTTTCTCTCTCTTGTTGCTGTAGAGAAGAGTAGGAGCAGGAAATGCACAGCTTCCACCAATATTTAAGGTCTGATGAATATCTCAGAACATTCTGGTCAAATTCAGACTTTTAAAGAGATCGTATACACACCAGTGTTATTTCTCTTAATACTGATACACTGAGAACATCTTTCTGATGACATCATGGTAACGATAATTAAACCTTACCGGTTTGTTAACTGTGTTTGTTTGCTGAATAAGTTCTTCAGATGCTCACAACAGAATGTAGACGACAGAACTTCATGCACTCAGCTGTCAGACACATCAAAATGTTTGATTATAATGTTATTTAAATATGTCCACGTCTAATACTGTCAGTAGTTCCCTTTGGTTTCGGTCGCTCTTGACAGCAGTCACTGAATTTTCCCACTCATGCTCGTGAACCTGAAAGCAGCAGGTAGCCAGCAAAGACAGATCGTCTTTTTAACTAAGTTGTAAAAATGTCTTTTAATCAAGACGACCTCATGTTAACGTTTTGGAGACAGACGTTTTCTCCTCCTTTATCTGCATATTAAAGCAAATCAAAGATTCAAAGTGTGCAGGTACGAGAGGGAGTGAGGAGAATTATTGTTTCATGTCAAACACAGAAAGATAAGATGAGCTGAACCCTGAGGTGAACAGCAAACTTACAGTTTTATTTAACCTGATGTGTCAAACTGTGATCAGACTCATGAAGTAAACACAAAGTGTCTCTTTCATTATAACATATCATGTAATTAATGTGTCATAACAGACTTGTTGGCTGTGGACTGTCAGAGACTCACTGGGAAGTTGTGGCCTCAGCTCTGAAGTCCAACCCCTCCCATCTGACAGAGCTGGACCTGAGCTACAACGATCTGCAGGATTCAGGAGTGAAGCTGCTGTCTGCTGGAGTGGAGAGTCCAAACTGTAGACTGGAGACTCTTCAGTAAGTTTACTGACTGTAGCATGTAGTGTTTCTTATGAGGTTTTAAAGTTTTGGGTCATTAATCTTCAGGATGGACCTGATCACAGATCTGAAGGAGTGATTTAAAAATGTTCTGTCTTTCCAAACAACGAGTCAAGAAAAGAAAAAGGAGAAATTAACTGTTTGAAAGTTTCCACACGACTCACATTGGTGTCGATCAGACCGTGAAGATGATGTCAGCAGTGACGAGGCTGTAGTGTGTGTGAGGGATGTGAACGATGTCGTAGATCTGATGATAGCAGATGAAAACAGGCTGCAGAGAGTTTGAGCTTCTGTGTCACAGACAGAGAGACAGGGGCGATACAGGAAAGAGAGACATGAATGCAGAGCTCAGTAAAGGTGAAGGAAGGAACTGTGATGATCTTCATGGTATCAGAAGCTGACAGCCCACACAGCTGCTGTGCTGTGGTGTGCATCAAAGCAGAGCTAAGAGTAATAAACAGCAGCCTAACAGCAGCCACAACAACACAACAGAGCAGGATTCAAGGTCTGTTTGAAGGTTTAAAAAAAGACTGATGTAATTAGTACAAGAATATCAGTCATAGTGTTTGTGATTTACAACATGAACAGACTGTACATTTATGCAGATTTTATTGACCAAAGTTCAGTCAAACTTTAGAAGCTGGATAAAGATTAAATGACACATCAAAGTCATTTGAACAGGTCAAAAGGTGCAGCATCCTTCAAAAGAACAAGTGTTACACCTGCTTAAAGCCACATGAAGAGATGATTCTGAGTGACAGCATTAAGTTTGAGTTATCTAAGCTTCTATATTATTTCCTGTTCTTCTTTCTAACAGATCAAAGTGTTGCTTTGTTTTCATGTCAGCATTGAGGACTTATCTGAAGAAACAACTTTAGATTTCAGCTCAAACAAATCAATAGTCTGCACCAGAAACATGTTTGTCTTAATGCAGAGGTTCATATTGATTCAAGTCAGTCTCATTACAACACTCACATTCCCACATGCACATCTATTTATAGAGTTATTTAATGCCTGTCATCTTTCCTTCTGTCCATACTGTCTGTGAAGAAATCCTCTCATAACCTGACTCCAGTGTTACGAGATGGAGGACAAACATTCAGTCTGTCACTTTACAAAATGACTTTTACAGTTGAGCTTAAACTAATAGAGGCTTCAGCAGACTGAGCGACACATATCAAGTGTTTAGTGTTTGGCTGTCTGCTTGTTGAGCTGCAGTGGAGGAATAGTGACTCAAAGAGTGAATTTGGTTCTTAGTTTGAAACGTTGGTGGACACAGACTTGATTTGGCTGACTCAGACTGCTGAAGCTTCATATTAGTTTCACATGAACTTATGGAGTTTATCCTGCTGTGTAGTTTTGTTAGGAAGGGACCACTTCACACTCACTGGGGACAGTAGGAATCATTACTGCCACTAATGAGTCTTTCATGTGCAGAAAGCATGTGGCTGTTATTTTAAGACTTCAACAAATGTGGACATCTCCTTTTATTACATAGACCTACTAAGCCCCAAATATAGTAAGAAGAAGGCCATTGAATAAATGAATTAGTGAACAGTGTTTAGTCCAACATGTCTGATGTGTTAATGGTTCTCTAATGACACACGTGACTGACATCAGCAGCATGTTATGAACCTGTGCGGACATGAAAAGGTGTATGACTGACTGCAGAAGGCTGACGTCTTGATGATCCACATAACACAATGGAAAAGTCACTCCACTCATTTTAAGGGAAATCTGTAATTTTATCTTCATCATTTATTCAGATTGAGGGGCTGCAGTCTGTCAGAGAGGAGCTGTGCTTCTCTGGCCTCAGCTCTGAAGTCCAACCCCTCCCATCTGAGAGAGCTGCAGCTGAGCTACAACAAGCTGCAGGATTCAGGAGTGAAGCTGCTGTGTGGTTTTCTGGAGAGTCCACACTGTAGACTGGAGACTCTGAGGTCAGAAACCATGTTTTACTTCTGTGCTGAGATTAATATGATGTGAAAGTTGTGTTGACACTAAACTGCAGACATGAGGCTGATATTATACTGATCCACACTGAGTATCTTAATGCTAAAGTCTGTTTTCTTCTTCACTGCTTTAGTCCATTGACTGTAGCAGAGCAATGTTGAGTTCCACATTTAAAACCTTCATAGAAGAAGAAAAATCCTACACTGTATAATTCACTGTGAACCTCTGAAACACCTGATTTCATCTTTTATTCCACATCATGTTTTTCTTTTTTTATGGACACAGCAGTGGCAGCGCGCACAACTCCACTTACAAAGTATCGTTTCGGGTGCACGGCAAAAAATGAAATCCAGAAAAAACAGAAAGCTCCGGCACTCACAGGATCAAGTAGAACTGACTTTAATGTGGGTCACAGATGAACGCGTTTCGGCTCTTATGCCGTCTTCAGCATACTGAGGAGAACAGAGGAATTGATATATATGCCCAGGTGAGATTAAATGAGTGAGAGGTCCGCCCCGCAGGAAGGAAGGAGGGAACGCGGGAAGTGTGTCCATACCAAGACAACATTCCACTTACTACAAATAACATGGACAGATCCCTTTCTAAGCCAAATACATGGCAGAAAATATGAACAAAAATGTCTTAGCCACTACAGACAGTCAGTTAGAAGATAGGGGGTTTCAACAGCCCATTTACATAGAATAATTTAGACACATTATACATATAACACAATGCGTATAATAATCGATATTAACAAGGACAAGTAGCAAAAAGTAATTGATATACATAATTAGATTAAGAGCTGCATGCCCCTGCCGAAAAGTGCAAAGTCCTGCACAAGGTACAGAACCATCCCACATGTACAGACATAGAATACATAGAACAAATATGGTTACATAGGGAAACTTACTCTGCAGCAAAATCTAGAAATTCTTCAACAAGTGACTAATTTCAGCTAAAACAAATCCTATTTTAAATTCATATATATAAATATATAGAAATATATACATATATATACACATACATACCTAAATATATATATATACCCATACCCCTGCATACACATGTGTACAATGCACACATACAAAAACGCTGCACAATCTTAATAGGCATATATAATATGAAATATAAAAGGTGCATGCCCTGACTCATAAATACTTACAGGAAGCAACCGAGTAGCAGTTCTTCATTCAGGCCTTTAGGGCTCTCAGCTTGTAAAGAATGAATCCAAAAAGCTTCCCTCTGCAATAAAAACCTGTCCAGAGCTCCACCTCTTTTCAAAGAATGAACCTTTTCGATGCCCTGAAATTTGAGAGAACAGACATCATGGCTGCATTGAAATGTCTGGCCACCGGAGATTTTTCATCTTTGTTTCTTATGTTGCTTTTATGTTGAGAAATCCTTGTTTTTAGCTCACGTTTAGTTTTACCTACATAGGCGAGCCCACAGGGGCATTTCAAGAGGTAAACCACATATTTAGTTTTACATGAGATTCTGTTCTTGATATTACATTTCTTACCGGTATGAGGATGGAGAAAGACGTCACCTCTAATCATGGCACTACATTGGGCCCTTCAGCCTTGACTAAAGTGTCTCTAAGATTCTTGGCACGTTTGTTAGCAAAAATAAGCAGATCTTTATAAGAATGGCCTACTACTGGGTCACTGGATAAAATGTGCTAGTGTTTAATGACCAAATTCTTAATGTCCTGTGATAGCGGAGAAAAGGTGGTGGCCATAACCAATTTTGAATCCCTCTTTAAGGGAGGTTTAGTGGTTAATCAACTTTTTCGCTCTATATTTGTTACTTTCTCTAAACTGTTGCCAACCACATGGTTATTGTAGCCTCTATCTCTGAAACGATTACACATGTCAGTAGCTTGTTCTTGAAAGACATGATCAGTGCTACAGATTCTCTTTGCTCTCAACAGCTGGCTGTATGGAAGACCCTTTTTGGGACCTGGGGGATGGTAGCTGCTGAAGTGTAAAAGAGTGTTCCTATCAGTTTGTTTTCTATAAACACTGGTGCTGAGGTGCTCAGTTTTTGTAACAAATACATCGAGAAATGACACAGATTCACTGCTATGTTCTAAGGAAAACTTTATAGTAGGCATTCTAGAACTTAAGTGTATATTGAAAGCTTCTAGTTGGTCAATAGTCCCAGAGAATATGCAAAAGATGTCATCCATGTAGCAGAACCAACATTTCAGCTGAGAGAAAAAGGGGTTATTATTATAAACACGATCCTCCTCAAACTTTCCCATGAAAAGATTGGCATAATTCGGGGAACATGAACTACCCATGCTGACCCCTTGGCACTGTAGGTAAAAAGAGTCCTCAAATTTAAAATAGTTTTTGTTAAGAACCAGCTGGGTGAGTTCCACCAAAAAGCCAGTAGGGGGGGTTTTATTTTCTCTTAAGTCAAGAAAGTGGGAGAGAGCTTCGAAACCTTCCATATGTGGGACATTAGTGTACAGGCTAGTAATATCCATAGTGCACAGTAAATCTGTATCCTGAAGACCATGAATGGAAGAGATTTTGTTAAGGAAGACGGTGGTGTCTTTCAATTAAGAAGGAAGCATAAATACCAACTGTTTGATATGTAAATCAATATATTGTGAAATAGGTTCCATGAGGGACTGGTTGCCAGCCACTATGGGACGTCCAGGGACTGGTTCAATGCATGATTTAGGAATTTTGGGCAGAGTATAAAAAATAGGGCGTATTGGGTGTTGTTGTAACATGAAATCAAATTTGTTTTTAGAGATGAATAAATCTTCTAGAGCTTTATTCAGAAAACAATTTATCTCCAGAGAAAATGTAATGGTGGGGTCATAACTCAGGGGAGTGTAAACATCACAGTTTTTGAGTTGGCGCAAGATTTCTGTCCTATATGCTTCTTTGCTTTGAACCACCACTGCACCTCCTTTATCAGCACTCCTTATAACAATAGAATTATCATTAGACAGACTGACAAGTGCATGACGCTCTTTAGAGGATAAATTCCAAAAGAGCTGAAATGCCCTGTTCTACTAATCTACAAAAAGTGGCAACAGAAGAATTGTTCACTGGGGGTATGAAAGTACTTTTACGTTTTAAATTTGATACAATCTTCGGCTTCTCAGGAGGGGCATTATGCATGTTCTGCTTATGGGAATTATGGTGATTCAATTCACCAAAGATGAACTCTCTAAAACTCAATCTGAAATCAATTCCTTGAAGAAGGAGATGGAATCTAAATTAAACACCCAAGGACTCCACGACATTGAGAAGAGAAGTTCGGAGCTGATTTGGAATGATGAGAAAGAGATTTCAGAAGTGAAATTGAGGAAGTACCAGAGGGACACTCTGGACTATAACAACAACCGTGTTTACGCATGGCTAACAGACACATACTGCCGTCCATTCAGACGAGAGGCTTCTGCATCCTCATTAGATCCATCCACGGAAGACTCGGGAAATGAAGGCCCTTCTGCTGCTTCACACTCTTTTTTAGAGATACCCCGTCACTTCACCAGAGCCACCTCAAAAGGCGCCCAACGCGGAGGGAGGGCAAGAAGCACTGACCGCACCAGAGACAGTCGACGGCAGAGGACTCGAACGTTGTTAACTGTGGTGGAAATTTCTGATGACGAGACCAATAAAGTTCTTAGGGAAACAAAGTTGTCTTTTGATGTCATTTAATTGAAGAATATTAAAAGATGAGTAAAAGCAATTAACAACTCGAGCTGGGTCAGACCAGTACTACACAGAACGCAGCTGTCTAGCTGACTGACACAGACTCAAGGTTCACAGTGTGTGTTATACATTACAGAAAGAACTCCCTCTCACAGAGACAAAGTAAGGTGTTATTGTTCTGACTTTAGCTGAAGCGCCTGACTATCTAGAGTTTCCCCCTTGCCCTGCAGCTCTCAGCCCAGACAAGGCCACCAACTATCTCTCTAAGACAGAAGGAGCAACAGTAAATCATGCACAAGACCCTGGAGAGGAGCAGACAATACATATCCTTAAAATTAACCTTAGCTGATTATACCATGATTATTAACTCCATAATATTAAAGAAATTTCAACACATGATCAAACAGGTTAACATAAAAATTTCCTTCACAACTCCCCACTTTTTATCATTAACTGATAATTACATTTGAGTATATGAGTATATAAGCCTTCAGCAACATCAGAATGTAAACCCTGTTTTACGGTTTAATTACACTCGTCACACAGAAGAGGAGTAAAAGAATCATGGTAAAAATCATTGTAATATCTGCTGTCCTGTGAGAATTGTCAATACTTACCCATGTGTGATATCATGTCTGTGTCATAGTCGGGGAAAGGGAAAAGGTCAGGTGAGCGGGGGTCATTAGGGAGGTCAGAGTCAGATGGATCAGTGCTTTGAACGTCAGCTGTTTAGTCAAACTCCCGCGTTAGTCTGGTGTGTTTTATTGGTCAGGTCATGTGTGTGCGTCACGCTAGTAGTCAGGTTATCAACTCTGGTTGTCTGCTGTTGCATTTCGAACCATAACAAAGGAAACTGACGATCAATGTTACTAAAGTTAAACAACATCTCCAGGCTGCCAGAATGGTCACCACGGTCGTTGACGATCCATTCTGGGGCAGCACCAAAGGCCACTGATGAGATGGAGCTTGGCACGCTACTGTTGGAGGAGGGCGCTTATTTCACCCCTGCCTCTTTAGGTTCCAACACAGCTGTAGGGTAGGGGGGCGCTAGGCTCTCTTCCCAGTTGTCTTCCTCAGCGTCTCAAATTTGGCTTTTCAGCCTTTTTATTTCTTTCAGGTTCTCCTCAAAGGGAGAAAGAGGCAATGATATTCAAAAGGTTCCCCCCGATGGGAGACAAACCTTGTATATTCCAAAGGTTGTAAATCATTTCCTCAGAGGCTCCCCTGTTGGAGAAGGAGCCAGTTTGCAGTGGCTGGTGTGGACTCAAGTGGCCCTCCCTTGGACTTTGAGAGGGTTGTGTGTTGTTAGGACCTGGAAAGGGCCAGTGAAACGCCTTTGCTTCCATTGCTTCCTCCTAAAATCTTTGAGCACCCAGTCACCAGGCTGGGTGTTGTGTTGAGGACCAGCGGCCTGTTGAGGCAGTGCAGCCTTCACTTGGAGGTGAAGGGCTGAAAGGGAAGCTGTTAGGTTGACCCAGTAATATCTGAAAAGGGCTCAGCCCGCGCTTATCTCACATGCGCGTCCGCATGTGAAACAGGATGAGCAGATACATCTTTACCCATATAAGTTCAGCATCCTCAGCTTTAGCATTTAGCTTTAGCTTCAAAGGAACCATTTTCACGCTGTACTGCACCTGCACTCTGTGGCTGATAGGAGCAGTGGTGTTTTAAATCAAACCCCCAAAACTTCAGACATTTCTTTGATGTTAGTTAGTTGGTTAGTAAATTAGTTAGTTAGATACTTTATTAATCCTTTACAGGAAATGTCACTGCTACAGCAGCTTCAATCACCGTCAAGACACCACATGTAACACTACAACACAATCAGGCACATAAAAATACCAAAATCAGTTTCTAAACAAACTAAAAATCACAACTGACACGTTAGAAGATATTTAATAAATGTAATAAAAATACACATTGTGGATGGAGATGGACGCAGATGGCTTGATGAATGAGAGCAAGACCATTACCACAGCTTATCTTACCAGGGATCCCCCACCGGGGCATCACTTCCATGAGCAGTGCTTTTGCCACTGCTGTTGAATCCTGTTTGCTGGAGAGGAAAACTTCAACCCATTTACTGAACATGTCCACCATGACCAAACAGCACTTTTTACCTTCACAGACTGAGAGTTAATGAAATCCATCATCCAATGTTGTCCTGGGCCTGTAGGGGCGGATGACTGTGCTGTGGGACTTTTGGAGCGCTCACTGCATTGTGAGCTGCACAGATAACAGTTTTTGCAGAAATGTTTCGCAACAACAGAAAAACCTCGTGTATACCAGCATGAATTAATGGCAGCAAACGTCCCCCCCTTTACCCACGTGATCCTTTCCATGAGCCAGGCGCGCATACAAAGTGAAAAGAGCACGTGGTAAACCAACCAATTTTGAGCAAAGTGTTTTTCAGATTGTGTAGCCATGTGAGTGAAGGCTGTTAGATCAGGTGGAGTGTCAGACAAATGTGAGGATGAGAACATGTTAAATACATCACCAGAGCGGGCTGCTGCCTTTGCAGCTGCGTCTGCTGACACATGTCCACGAGAAGCAGCATCATCACGTCGTGTGTGTGCTTCACACTTAATTACAGAAACTGCTGAGGGGAGCAAAACAGCACCAAGGAGTGATGAGACCAAAAAAAGGTTAGAAACAGGTTTACCTGAGGATTTTAGAATCCTCCGTGTCTCCAGAGGGCACCAAAGTCATGCACTATTCCAAATGCGTATCGAGAGTCAGTGTAGATGTTAACAGATTTACCAGCAGCTTGTTTACAGGCTTCTGTGAGGGCGACAAGTTCAGCTGCTTGAGCAGAATAGTGTGAGGGTAATTTACCTGATATCACAACTTCATGCTGTGTAACTACCGCAAACCCTGTTTGATTCTTCCCTTTTTCATCACGTGAGGCAGAGCCATCAACGACAAACTGGAGGTCAGCATTTGGAATGGGTACATCTTTCAGATCCACTCTGGGAGAGCAAACTTCCTGTAAAACTTGAACACAATCATGTGAGTCATCAGCCTCTCCATCCTCCTCAGTGGGCAGGAGGGAGGCGGGGTCAAGAACAGAGTGTGTAAGAACAGTGATGTTAGGCATGTCCAATAAGGTGGTGTGATACTTAAACCAGCGCTGCGCAGAGATGTGATGTTTTCTGAGTGTGCAGAATGTGTGTGACAGCATGTGGAAACATAAGAGTCAAATCAGAGTACTCTACTGAGCATCCAGAGGCTAGTGCAGCTTTCCTGCAGCTGCTGCAGCTCTGACACAGAGAGAGATTATTGCCACTGGATCCAGCTTTATTATTATTATTAATATTTTTAAAGGCAACAGGACGTAATCTAACACAGTGTTTTTGGCACAACACTGATGTTGAATAGCATGCTTTGTTATCTACAAACTGTACAAAAGGTTTATCAGGGTCAGGTAAACCTAGAGTTGGAACACTTGTAAGTGTGGAGAAGTCAGTGAAAACCTGTTGGGCTTCAGGTGTCCACGTGATCTTATCATGGGCAGAGAGCTGTTGTCATGAATCACAGATGAGAGAGGAGCTTGTTGTTCAGAGTAGTTAGGGATCCATTGTCGGGAATATGACGTCATGCAAAGGAAACTCATCATTTGTTTGTTACCGGTTTGGGGAGCTCCGATACAGCCTGAACACGTTTGGGAGAGAGGGATTTGCCCTCTGCTGTGATCACATGTCCCAGATAGGTTTCTTTAGTTTGAGCAAACTGCAGTTTTGTGAGACTTGCTTTGTGGCCATTTTCTGTTAGGAACATCAGCAGTGCGAGTTTGTGTTCTCGACAGGCTTCAGCTGAAGGGCTACACACCTTTAGATCGAATGCACTGAATGAGGGTGGAGCCTGATGGAAAACTCAAAGTTAAGCAAAATTTTTGAGTCAGCTGTTGATGGAAGTGCGCGGGAGACTCAGAATAAGCTTGGACGCAGCGTGTCCATAAGTTTTACCTTTAAACGAGAACGCAAACCAGTACTGGCTATCGGGGTGTACTGGGACCGAAAACAACAACAACATCGCATTAGTGAGGTCGACAACCGAAAAATGAGTAGTGGTGGTACTTGCAGCAAGATTGTGTGTGGATTCGGTACCTCGGGA
This sequence comes from Semicossyphus pulcher, assembly GCF_022749685.1. Lineage (NCBI taxonomy): Eukaryota > Metazoa > Chordata > Actinopteri > Labriformes > Labridae > Semicossyphus > Semicossyphus pulcher. The sequence goes on along the minus strand of NW_027211737.1, from coordinate 4,752,463 downwards.
ACTCTTAGGTGAACTGCAGCATTTACTGCTTGCAGATCTTGTACCTCCATTCTGTGGGTGCACCCTGGTTTCTAGTTTTCTCTACAGGAGAGATAGGAGTCCTGACTGGAGATGTTTCACAAAGTATAATGATCCCTCTTTTAAAGGGACTCAAAAAGTGGCGCAATGCCGTCAACTGCTTCTTTATTTTACTTCTTTATTTATTTATTTATTTTTATTTTTGAGAGCATATTGTTTTGAACCGGCCTGTAGTCTGATTTTGGATGAATGATTAAAGGTTCTGAATTCTTCATGAGACCTACATCATATTTATGTTTGGCCCAGAGACACTGTGGGACTGTCGACAGATAAGGTGGAATTTCAGGTGAAGCCATGGTTACATAGGCATCAGTAAGCAAACCACGTGGTGTGTCCTCAACTAATTGGACAGTTCTGTGCACATGTACAGCTGTTCGTCTCGTACGATATACATCACCTTGCGCGCTGTATTCTCTTAGGATCCTCGGTGGCAAACGAAGTCATGACAAGCGGCCCTCTAACGAACCCAGTGTCCCAGATCTTGCCACTCCCAGTCTCGTGGTTTAGCCAGAAATACATGCATTATATTTCTCTGAAAACACACTTTTGGAGAGAGGACAGGGAAACAGCAACAGCAGACACCGAACTTTTCCATATACGTGAGTTAAACTTCTCTCTGGTTCAACAACTTGTCTAAACCATCTGTCCTCATACTCTTTATCTGGACCTTCATGAATGTGTGAGGTGCAATGTAAATCGTTTGTAGGCACGTAGTCATCTGCACATGGTGTGTGTGTGTGTGTGTGTGTGTGTGTGTGTGTGTGTGTGTGTGTGTGTGTGTGTGTGTGCGTGTGCAAATGCAATCAGTTCTCCTGAACATCTGGTGAGTTCTTGTCTGTACTCTAACTTTCTCTGGTATGGAGATCAGTACAATGCTGAGAAGACACATAAGATCTTTTTCTAACAGACAAAACAATGTTTGAACTTGATGTGTTCTAGGGAGCATGCTACAGGGACAGTACACTTTTCCTGTACTGGGGTACCACTAGCTCCTACAGTTAGGCATGACCTACCACCTGCCATAATGACAGATGCTTTGGCCTCTGAATCTCAAAGAAAAAGGTGTGGGTTAGCCTGCTATCTAAACTAAAATTTTCTGCAAGCATCTGGAGTTTGATACAAAGTGAAATTTTACACATCTTAGACTGGTAAGGGCTTACGTTTAGCAGGTTTGGGTGAGTTGTGTGGCGTCTGTGTGTGTGTGTGTGTGTGTGTGTGTGTGTGTGTGTGTGTGTCTGTGTGTGAGCAGGTGTGTGAGCGGGTGTGTGAGCGGGTGTGGCGTTCTTACTGTCAGGGCTCGTGGGAGGTTGGACTTCACTCTCTGGGGTCCGCCCACCACCGGCAGTCAATCTGAAGAAGGCACTCTCCATGTTTTTGCCCCTCCCTTCTTGTCCTTTGGATGCGGGCAGTCTGCAGCCCAATGTCCACTTTCTCCAAAGTTGAAACACACATCCGGATCATAGCCATGTCCTCGACACCCAAAGCCGCTTCCACATCCTCTGTCTGTGCCTCGTCCACGGTCACCTTGGCCTTGGCCACTGCCTGTGGCAAACTGCACCATAGTCAATATAGCTTGAGCTCTCGTGTCCCGTTGTTTCTTTTCTTCTTTTTCTTTTTACCATCTGTCCTGCTCTTCTGCATGTTCCGCATGTAGCAGGATATTTGACAGAGAGGTTGTGTCCCATGTGATGCAGGAACGTTTCACAGCTTCACACAGATGTGGGTGCATCTGGGCTAAGAACAGTCTCTTCAGGTTGGATCTATCAGGGCGGAGTGGATGTTCGCCCAGTCCTCCTCCTGGATTCTGTATGCTGCTGTGTTGGTCAAACTGGGCTGTTCTTTGCGTGAACATATTCTCTCTAATATTTCACGTAACTGGTCAAGTTGGCGGAGACTGAAACTGCCCTGTTGAGGGAAACCCAATTCTACCCATTTTGATAACTGATCACCACTTCCTGGGTGCTTTGACTCCATCACTTTAATCATGTCTGATTGGAATTTAGGTTTCGGACCTGGGTCCGGTTTTGCGATACTGCTTGCTATGAGCCCTTCCCATCCATCCCTAGCCTTAACTTACCTCCTCTTTGAATAAACAACCTTGGTATCAGTTATCTATGAGTCACCGGACTCCCAACTTCTGTTAAGTTGCTTTGACACGTTTATCACCGACCCCGTGAAGCCCTCTCTCTACTTTAATAAAAGACCTTGGTATCAGTCATTTACGAGTCAGCCGGACTCTCTCCTTGGCGACACGGTCCGTGGGATTTTAAGCTTTTTCCTTCTTTTACCGGTAAACCTTTAGCCTACTCAAAAATCAATACTCAACAACTAGATTTTCTCTCACCGTTGTATTGTATCTCTGCACGCGGTTTTGGGTTGGTTCTTTTCCCTTTCGATAGGATCCGAGCGCTGGCCGGGCTCCGCAAGGCGGTCAGCTGCGCTTTTCTGCCAGTCCGACGGAGTCTGATCAGGCGTCGGATCCCATCCTTGTCGCCAAGTTTGTGGTGGCAATTTTCTGATGACGAGACCAATAAAGTTCTTAGGGAAACAAAGTTGTCTTTTGATGTCATTTAATTGAAGAATATTAAAAGATGAGTAAAAGCAATTAACAACTCGAGCTGGGTCAGACCAGTACTACACAGAACGCAGCTGTCTGACTGACTGACACAGACTCAAGGTTCACAGTGTGTGTTATACATTACAGAAAGAACTCCCTCTCACAGAGACAAAGTAAGGTGTTATTGTTCTGACTTAAGCTGAAGCGCCTGACTATCTAGAGTTTACCCCTTGGCCTTGGAGGTCTCAGCCCAGACAAGGCCACCAACTATCTCTCTAAGACAGAAGGAGCAACAGTAAATCATGCACAAGACCCTGGAGAGGAGCAGACAATACATATACTTAAAATTAACCTTAGCTGATTATACCATGATTATTAACTCCACAATATTAAAGAAATTTCAACACATGAGCAAACAGGTTAACATAAAAATTTCCTTCACACTGATCTACAGCATTACAACATATTAATAAAAACTATTGACGCTCTGTTCTTCAACTCTCTGACGCTTTTTGATGTAAATTTTGGATTTGTACAAACGAGGATTCAGGAGACGGTCTCTCCTCTGAGCTCTGGGGGGGCTGTGAAGGTGGGACAGTGCTGATCAAATAATAAGCAGACTTTTATTCAGTATTTGCTTCTATATTTTTTAATTGAAAGGTGCTTATGGAATACGTCTCACTACAAGACGAGTACAAATAACACTGCTGGTATGATGTTGATGGTGACATGGCTCGCTCAATAACGCTTGATATTTAGTGACATTAAATGTGTGAAAAGCATCAATATACAACCTGGCTTCAGTTCACCACCTCACCATCTGCGCGGCCAATTTCCCCTGTCTCCAAAATGTTTGTACACATGGGTCAGAGCTGCCGTGGAGGGCCGCACATTTTCCCGTCAAGTTTGTTTTTTATAAATCCCAAAGTTTGCTTTGAAAGTGGCGTTCGCCTTCTTTTGTGCGTACGCTGCGTTTATAAATGAGGCCCCAGACCTTTGCACACTTCAACTCCTCTGTTAAGCTAGTTATCAGTAGCTGGAGTATGCCTTTCCCATACGACCCCACACTACCAAGACAACGAGGAACTCCAAGCCATTTCCTAATATAGAAATTTACCAACCTCTCTAGCCTTTCCACCTTTCATGTCGGTATGTCATAAACTGACAGTGGCCACATCAGTCTAGGGAATAGTCCAAACTGCAGACACCATAACTTTAGCTTGCCTGGGAGCCCTGACTTCTCTATCCTTCCTATCTCCTCTGCAACATCTTTCCTAAGTTGCTCTATCTGCTCACTGTCATTCAGGTCCCCATTATACCACCTACCCAAGCTCTTCACTGACCTTTCCCTAATGGATGGGATTTCTTCCTCATCCACATAAAACTTCCTCTCTGTTACCTTCCCTCTGGACACTGAGATGCTTCTTGATTTACTGGGCTTAATCTTCATCCTTGCCCACTTGAGATTCTCATTGAACCTCTCTAGTAGCCTTTTTGTACAGGGCTCTGTCGTGGTCACCAGTGTCATGTCAGCCATATAGGCCCTAATCGGGGGAGGCGTAGCCCGTCCTGCGTTCTCTCCCCACCAACCACCCATTTTGAAGCTCTAATAATTGAACATGAGCAGTACTGAGCAACATTTGGCAACAGTTGTGCTCAAACCCTCGATCAGAACCAGGCGACTGGATGGGCCAACAAGTGGGACAGAGGGAGATGCCAGGACGGAGACAAACACACAGAGCAACCACAACAACAGAAATCAGTAATAGATACATTTATTTATGATTTCAATTTGTAGCAGCAGAAAATAACAAACACAGCTCTGAAAAAAGAAACCACTCCAGATGTTCCTTTAATCAGCATCTCTCTACATGTCACGGCCAGCCCGATCCAGATCTGCCTCGAACAAAGCTGAGCTGCTTGAATATTTGCACAGAGCGGCCTCACGTCACCCAACAGCACTGTGACAGACTGGTGGAGAGCATGCAGAGATGCATGAGAGCTGTGATTATAAACCAGGTTATTCCACCAGATATAGATCTGTGACCTCTTCCTGAGTTCAAACATTATCATTCTGTTGTTTAAACATGAACATGAACTTGTTTTCTTTGCATTATTCCAGCTCTGAAAAACATCTTTCGGTTTTCTTAATCAGTTGTCACTTTCTGCAAATAAAAGACCTCAATGAGAATATTTGATTTGACAGTCGGAGAAATGTTGTTTACAATAAAACAAAAGTTCATTTTACTCAAACACAAACCGTTAAATAGTAGAACCAGAGAAAAACATGTTTTAGAAGTGGTCTCAGTTTGATCTTTGAACCTGATCACAGATTTTAACATCATAACAGACCAAGAAGCACTAAACTTTAACTTGTATCAGACTGTGAGTGTGTTATATTTGAACTTGTCACACTTGCAGAGTTTAAGAGGTGAAGTCACTGCGTCTTTATTGAAGTAGCAGCATGTTGTCATTAATATTAATGAGAGCTCTTTTTCACTTTGTGTATTTCACACATTTGAACCTGCATCCTGTTGTGTTCAGGTGTTTGGAGTTTCTATTTTCTAACCTTTTACCTTCTTCACCTTCTTCAGCTCTGAACACATTATTAAACATTAAAGGATTTCATGCAGGAACATTGTTTTCTAAAGTCTCATCATTTATTCTTTATTCAGATTGAGTCGGTGCAGTCTGTCAGAGAGGAGCTGTGCTTCTCTGGCCTCAGCTCTGAAGTCCAACCCCTCCCATCTGAGAGAGCTGCAGCTGAGTGACAACAAGCTGCAGGATTCAGGAGTGAAGCTGCTGTGTGGTTTTCTGGAGAGTCCACACTGTAGACTGGAGACTCTGAGGTCAGAAACCATGTTTTACTTCTGTGCTGAGATTAATATGATGTGAAAGTTGTGTTGACACTAAACTGCAGACATGAGGCTGATATTATACTGATCCACACTGAGTATCTTAATGCTAAAGTCTGTTTTCTTCTTCACTGCTTTAGTCCATTGACTGTAGCAGAGCAATGTTGAGTTCCACATTTAAAACCTTCATAGAAGAAGAAAAATCCTACACTGTATAATTCACTGTGAACCTCTGAAACACCTGATTTCATCTTTTATTCCACATCATGTTTTTACATAAATCAGTCATACAAACCCCAATTCCAAAAAAGTTGGCACGTTGTGTAAAATGTGAATAAAAACAGAAAACAGTGATTTGCAAATCCTTTTCAACCTATATTCAATTCAAACCAGCACAAAGACAAGATATTAAGAGCGACAGCGAGATCGAAAAGTGGCACATGGCAACGGCTCGTGCCACTGCACTATCGGCACAGACAGTGGCACATGCCGTTGTCGATGGCATGCCACTAGAGGGCCAGCGGCATGTGCCGATCGTTAGACTGGCATGCCTTTCCCCTCAGTGATATGCCACTCGTCTTCCAAAGGCAGGTGGCGCTCGATAGTGAAAGTGCATATGAAAATGTACAGGGGTCTTGCTTTACGACATGTAAATATATACACTTTTATCTTTATTGACACACAAGTGCAACATGTAAATAAAGGAATGTATACGTTTAAAAAAGTTTCAAGTGAAGATACTTTGAGTTTCTGGCTCCACTATTTCTAACAGAAATATGTCTTTGTTCACATTCCCTAAGATTCATCCTGACATATTTGGCATCTTGTTGTTACTGGTGTTACTCGGTGTTCAGGCTCCCACCGATTGCATAACTCCCCCACCATCGTTTTGCCTTTTTTGGGCGTATAGAAATAAAACCCATAGATTTCATTTTCACGTATCAGCGCAGCTCGTAGTTCATCAAATAAAAACAATATTATTATTTTGTTAAATACTTGGTGTATGTTCTTGATACAAACTGCAGTGTCCGCTCCATCACAGCAGCAGCACAGAGAGTAGCAGCAGGTGTCAGATGTCACAGCGAGGACACCGTTTATTTATAGTGTTTGCTAAATTCACTTTTTTTTATCATGTATATTATCATCATTATTATTATTATTATTATTATTATTATTATTATTGTTATAAGGCTTTAAGCCTGTGGATTTTTGTTGTTCATCTACGTCGCATACAACCTGCAGTTTGGGCTTTGTTTTCTTTTTTCTTCTGTTTTTTCATTTGGCTCCTGTTGGTTTGAATTCGTTTGCCATTATTTATTTGGTTCCAGAGTGTTTGCCAATGTCACGTTTTTACTATGTTGGCCTATATTACTAAAAACTTTATAGATCTAATTTGTTTTCGTATTTTATATCACTGTACGTGTATGTGCGCCATGCGCCGCCGCCAAGCCGTCATCCTTGTTCGTTTTGTTCATAACAGTTCCAGCCTATTTAAAAAATAATAAGGAACCGACCTTCTAAGCATTTGTTTTGTTCAAACATTAATCAGAATCAGAAATACTTCATTAATGCCCGGGGGAAATTCAGGCGTAGAGAAATATATGGCATAAAATAGAAGACAGAAAAAATGTCAAATATGTGCATAATATACAATAAAATAACAGATAAACAACAACAAAGAGATGAAGATTAAATGCTGAGAAGTGGGTCTATGGTGATATAAAGATAATTGTCAGAATAAAGTTAAATGCTAAACTAAAGTTAACTAAAGTTAAATACAGAATAAGAGTCACGATGCAAAAAAAGATATATACATAAAAGTTATTCACAAATGATGAGGGAAGATCACAGCAAGTGCTCTACAGGTATTGAGCGTCATAAATGACAAGTGACTTTTGGTTTAGTTTTTTATGTCCAGTGTAATCAGTGACACCGGTGGTGTCACGAGTTTATTGACCGGTGGGAACATTTCCCCACCGTGGCATCTCTGTTGTGTTCAGGTGTTTGGAGTTTCTATTTTCTAACCTTTGACCTTCTTCACCTTCTTCAGCTCTGAACACATTATTAAACATTAAAGGATTTCATGCAGGAACATTGTCTTCTAAAGTCTCATCATTTATTCTTTATTCAGATTGTGGAGCTGCAGTCTGTCAGAGATGAGCTGTGCTTCTCTGGCCTCAGCTCTGAAGTCCAACCCCTCCCATCTGAGAGAGCTGCAGCTGAGCAGAAACGAGCTGCAGGATTCAGGAGTGAAGCTGCTGTGTGGTTTTCTGGAGAGTCCACACTGTAGACTGGAGACTCTGAGGTCAGAAACCATGTTTTACTTCTGTGCTGAGATTAATATGATGTGAAAGTTGTGTTGACACTAAACTGCAGACATAAGGCTGATATTATACTGATCCACACTGAGTATCTTAATGCTAAAGTCTGTTTTCTTCTTCACTGCTTTAGTCCATTGACTGTAGCAGAGCAATGTTGAGTTCCACATTTAAAACCTTCATAGAAGAAGAAAAATCCTACACTGTATAATTCACTGTGAACCTCTGAAACACCTGATTTCATCTTTTATTCCACATCATGTTTTTAAATAAATCAGTCATAGATACATTTATTAATTATTCAGTTTGTACGAGCAGAAAATAACAAATATATTCAGTATTTAGTTTTTCCAACATTCTGATTGAAATCTTTGTTTCTTGTAACGACTGAAAAGTTTCAAGTGAAGATGCTTTGAGTTTCTGGCTCCACTATTTCTAACAGAAATACTGTCCATGTCTTTGTTCACATTCCCCAAAATTCATCCTGACATATTTGGCATGTTGGAAACTTTATTATTCTGAGTCGACTCTTCAGTTATTTTCTGCTGGTTTTTATTGTATTTCTTGTTTGTTGTGTTTGGCTGCACAGCAGGAGTTTGTATAGATGGAGCCACTGGTGCTTCTTGTGTTCCGCCCTGAAAAATGAGGAGAAATAATCACACAGTGATCGGGTGATGTTTCCTCAGAGACATCTGAAGTTAAATGAGCAAAGTGCTGTGATTTCTCCTGGTGAGGGATTAAAAGACCACTTTCACCATCACAGAAGACCTCTATTGCAGTTTAAATTCTACAACAAAGAATCAATCAAATGTTTTAAAATATCACCTAATTAGCTTTACAACCATTTTAATAGTGTAACAGTTTTTAAATATCTTTTCTATTTGAATCAGTCCTCATAAATGTTTGATCTTTTGAACCTGATCACAGATTTGAACATCATAACAGACCAAGAAGCACTAAACTTTAACTTGTATCAGACTGTGAGTGTGTTATATTTGAACTTGTCACACTTGCAGAGTTTAAGAGGTGAAGTCACTGCGTCTTTATTGAAGTAGCAGCATGTTGTCATTAATATTAATGAGAGCTCTTTTTCACTTTGTGTATTTCACACATTTGAACCTGCATCCTGTTGTGTTCAGGTGTTTGGAGTTTCTATTTTCTAACCTTTGACCTTCTTCACCTTCTTCAGCTCTGAACACATTATTAAACATTCAAGGATTTCATGCAGGAACATTGTTTTCTAAAGTCTCATCATTTATTCTTTATTCAGATTGAGTGGCTGCAGTCTGTCAGAGATGAGCTGTGCTTCTCTGGCCTCAGCTCTGAAGTCCAACCCCTCCCATCTGAGAGAGCTGCAGCTGAGCTACAACAAGCTGCAGGATTCAGGAGTGAAGCTGCTGTGTGGTTTTCTGGAGAGTCCACACTGTAGACTGGAGACTCTGAGGTCAGAAACCATGTTTTACTTCTGTGCTGAGATTAATATGATGTGAAAGTTGTGTTGACACTAAACTGCAGACATGAGGCTGATATTATACTGATCCACACTGAGTATCTTAATGCTAAAGTCTGTTTTCTTCTTCACTGCTTTAGTCCATTGACTGTAGCAGAGCAATGTTGAGTTCCACATTTAAAACCTTCATAGAACAAGAAAAATCCTACACTGTATAATTCACTGTGAACCTCTGAAACACCTGATTTCATCTTTTATTCCACATCATGTTTTTAAATAAATACAAACCCCAATTCCAAAAAAGTTGGCACGTTGTGTAAAATGTGAATAAAAACAGAAAACAGTGATTTGCAAATCCTTTTCAACCTATATTCAATTCAAACCAGCACAAAGACAAGATATTAAGAGCGACAGCGAGATCGAAAGTGGCACATGGCAACGGCTCGTGCCACTGCACTATCGGCACAGACAGTGGCACATGCCGTTGCCGATGGCATGCCACTAGAGGGCCAGCGGCATGTGCCGATCGTTAGACTGGCATGCCTTTCCCCTCAGTGATATGCCACTCGTCTTCCAAAGGCAGGTGGCGCTCGATAGTGAAAGTGCATATGAAAATGTACAGTGGTCTTGCTTTACGACATGTAAATATATACACTTTTATCTTTATTGACACACAAGTGCAACATGTAAATAAAGGAATGTATACGTTTAAAAAAGTTTCAAGTGAAGATACTTTGAGTTTCTGGCTCCACTATTTCTAACAGAAATATGTCTTTGTTCACATTCCCTAAGATTCATCCTGACATATTTGGCATCTTGTTGTTACTGGTGTTACTCGGTGTTCAGGCTCCCACCGATTGCATAACTCCCCCACCATCGTTTTGCCTTTTTTGGGCGTATAGAAATAAAACCCATAGATTTCATTTTCACGTATCAGCGCAGCTCGTAGTTCATCAAATAAAAACAATATTATTATTTTTTTAAATACTTTGGTGTATGTTCTTGATACAAACTGCAGTGTCCGCTCCATCACAGCAGCAGCACAGAGAGTAGCAGCAGGTGTCAGATGTCACAGCGAGGACACCGTTTATTTATAGTGTTTGCTAAATTCTCTTTTTTTTACTATGTATATTATCATCATTATTATCATCATTATTATTATTATTATTATTATTGTTATAAGGCTTTAAGCCTGTGGATTTTTGTTGTTCATCTACGTCGCGTACAACCTGCAGTTTGGGCTTTGTTTTCTTTTTTCTTCTGTTTTTTCATTTGGCTCCTGTTGGTTTGAATTCGTTTGCCATTATTTATTTGGTTCCAGAGTGTTTGCCAATGTCACGTTTTTACTATGTTGGCCTATATTACTAAAAACTTTATAGATCTAATTTGTTTTCGTGTTTTTATATCACAGTACGTGTATGTGCGCCATGCGCCGCCGCCAAGCCGTCATCCTTGTTCGTTTTGTTCATAACAGTTCTAGCCTATTTAAAAAATAATAAGGAACCGACCTTCTAAGCATTTGTTTTGTTCAAACATTAATCAGAATCAGAAATACTTCATTAATGCCCGGGGGAAATTCAGGCGTAGAGAAATATATGGCATAAAATAGAAGACAGAAAAAATGTCAAATATGTGCATAATATACAATAAAATAACAGATAAACAACAACAAAGAGATGAAGATTAAATGCTGAGAAGTGGGTCTATGGTGATATAAATATAAATGTCAGAATAAAGTTAAATGCTAAACTAAAGTTAACTAAAGTTAAATACAGAATAAGAGTCACGATGCAAAAAAAGATATATACATAAAAGTTATTCACAAATGATGAGGGAAGATCACAGCAAGTGCTCTACAGGTATTGAGCGTCATAAATGACAAGTGACTTTTGGTTTAGTTTTTTATGTCCAGTGTAATCAGTGACACCGGTGGTGTCACGAGTTTATTGACCGGTGGGAACATTTCCCCACCGTGGCATCTCTGTTGTGTTCAGGTGTTTGGAGTTTCTATTTTCTAAACTTTGACCTTCTTCACCTTCTTCAGCTCTGAACACATTATCAAACATTAAAGGATTTCATGCAGGAACATTGTCTTCTAAAGTCTCATCATTTATTCTTTATTCAGATTGTGGAGCTGCAGTCTGTCAAAGAGGAGCTGTGCTTCTCTGGCCTCAGCTCTGAAGTCCAACCCCTCCCATCTGAGAGAGCTGCAGCTGAGTGACAACAAGCTGCAGGATTCAGGAGTGAAGCTGCTGTGTGGTTTTCTGGAGAGTCCACACTGTAGACTGGAGACTCTGAGGTCAGAAACCATGTTTTACTTCTGTGCTGAGATTAATATGATGTGAAAGTTGTGTTGACACTAAACTGCAGACATAAGGCTGATATTATACTGATCCACACTGAGTATCTTAATGCTTAAGTCTGTTTTCTTCTTCACTGCTTTAGTCCATTGACTGTAGCAGAGCAATGTTGAGTTCCACATTTAAAACCTTCATAGAAGAAGAAAAATCCTACACTGTATAATTCACTGTGAACCTCTGAAACACCTGATTTCATCTTTTATTCCACATCATGTTTTTAAATAAATCAGTCATAGATACATTTATTAATTATTCAGTTTGTACGAGCAGAAAATAACAAATATATTCAGTATTTAGTTTTTCCAACATTCTGATTGAAATCTTTGTTTCTTGTAACGACTGAAAAGTTTCAAGTGAAGATGCTTTGAGTTTCTGGCTCCACTATTTCTAACAGAAATACTGTCCATGTCTTTGTTCACATTCCCCAAAATTCATCCTGACATATTTGGCATGTTGGAAACTTTATTATTCTGAGTCGACTCTTCAGTTATTTTCTGCTGGTTTTTATTGTATTTCTTGTTTGTTGTGTTTGGCTGCACAGCAGGGGTCCGTTTCACAAAGCAGGTTCAACAAACTGTGAGTCTAACCCTGAACTCTGAGTTGATCTACTCTGAGATAGGAAACTCTGAGTTTTTGGTTCCAACAGCTGATCAGAGTTAGTTCAATCAATTCTGAGTAAGTTCAGCCAGAGTTAAGTGCGTGCACTTTGACTATAAAAAGCCAGCCTTAATGGAGCCCCGATACCACGATTCACCATGGCAACGGTACACAAAAAGAGGTCCTCCTACGTCACACCAGTGGAGCTCGAAATCCTCATGTGGACGTTCAGCGAATACGAGCATGTTTTTAGAAAAATAAAGTAACACGGCTGCAGCTGCAAAAGAGAGAGAAGCAGCGTGGGAAGAAACTGCTGCTCGAGTAAATGTTCAAGTTTGAACTGGTCTATTTATTTAATACTTAATCACGACCGGAAGCTAAAATGTATATTAATTTAGGAGCAATCCAGCGGGAGAAAAACGTACATGGAAGCAGTTAAAAATAAAATACCAGAACATCATTCAAAGTAAGGCTCAGGCAGAACAGGCTCATGGCTGAACCTCACTTCAGTCATATTTTAAATATTAAACTAATGAAACATCATTCAGTGGCTGTTTTAATGTGCATTAGCTTTATCCCTAACATGATGCTGACTTCACATACATTATAATTTATGTTGATTAAACTGAATTGTGTTAGTTAAAAAAAAAAATCCAATTACTTCTTAAACGTCTTATTTGAGTGCTCTCGGCAGTGGTGGTGGAAAAATCTAAAAGTTATGACTTTGACACAGATTTGTCTTTTGATTTTTTTTATCATAATTATAAAAGACTTTTGCAAAGCGGTCAGAGCAGCACAGAGACGCAACATTTCTTTTTTTTAAATTTATAACCGCTCAAACACGCGTGAGACGGGCTGAATGAATGAGGAAGTCGAATGAGGGTTTTTTGTATTCTAGAGGGAGGAGACGGAGCGAAACTCTGAGTTTCCTGAGGAACACCTGCTCCTGACCAGGTTTGGTTCATAGAGTCTGTTACTACGGTAACTGACCGAGAGCTTAAGTTACCTCTCTCTGAAACAGGCTAGAGTTACCCCTCTTTCTCTGGTTTGAGTTACCTCCCTTTGTGAAACGGAAAACTCAGAGTTTCCCTCATTTCAGGGTTAACAGACTCAGAGTTTTCAATAAACCTGCTTTGTGAAACGGACCCCTGGAGTTTGTATAGATGGAGCCACTGGTGCTTCTTGTGTTCCGCCCTGAAAAATGAGGAGAAATAATCACACAGTGATCGGGTGATGTTTCCTCAGAGACATCTGAAGTTAAATGAGCAAAGTGCTGTGATTTCTCCTGGTGAGGGATTAAAAGACCACTTTCACCATCACAGAAGACCTCTATTGCAGTTTAAATTCAACAACAAAGAATCAATCAAATGTTTTAAAATATCACCTAATTAGCTTTACAACCATTTTAATAGTGTAACAGTTTTTAAATATCTTTTCTATTTGAATCAGTCCTCATAAATGTTTGATCTTTTGAACCTGATCACAGATTTGAACATCATAACAGACCAAGAAGCACTAAACTTTAACTTGTATCAGACTGTGAGTGTGTTATATTTGAACTTGTCACACTTGCAGAGTTTAAGAGGTGAAGTCACTGCGTCTTTATTGAAGTAGCAGCATGTTGTCATTAATATTAATGAGAGCTCTTTTTCACTTTGTGTATTTCACACATTTGAACCTGCATCCTGTTGTGTTCAGGTGTTTGGAGTTTCTATTTTCTAACCTTTGACCTTCTTCACCTTCTTCAGCTCTGAACACATTATTAAACATGAAAGGATTTCATGCAGGAACATTGTCTTCTAAAGTCTCATCATTTATTCTTTATTCAGATTGAGGGGCTGCAGTCTGTCAGAGAGGAGCTGTGCTTCTCTGGCCTCAGCTCTGAAGTCCAACCCCTCCCATCTGAGAGAGCTGCAGCTGAGCGGAAACAAGCTGCAGGATTCAGGAGTGAAGCTGCTCTCTGATCTTGTGGAGAGTCCACACTGCAGACTGGAGACTCTGAGGTGAGTCCATGTTGGTTTCAGTAGTATTGTACTAAACACAGTTATTATCACAGCAAAGATCCATATTGTCTGCTAAACCTCCAACCCTCCCAGTGGCTGCTGTCCTCAGTGAAGCTGTGAGAGGAGAACAGAGACAGGCTTCAGGATTGGACAGAAACACAGAGAGAGAACAGACAGCCAATCAGATCAGCACAAAGCTTGTTGTGATCACGTGTTTGATTTGATGTGAAGACAACAGTTGTTGTTGTGTTCATGTGTACAGGACATGAAGCTGGATCACAGCTGACAGCATCACAAGATGTTTAGAGACAGTGGTCGTCGTTCATCAAACTGTCGTACCATCAAATCTGATCTCAAAGTGTTCGTTCTCTCATTTCAGCACTAAACAACTGATCAGTTCATCTTTGTCACAGCTCTGAGATCAGTCTGCCTGAAGCCTGTAAATCACTGTCTGTTATTACACAGAACCACAGTTACATTTAGTAACCATGGTCTGTGTACAGAACACAACCTCTGCTGAAGTCCAGAAATCACAGCTGATGTTTCTGCTCTTCAGTCTTTGCATGAACATGAAGGACTTTTAACATCATGTATAGTTTATATATCTGTCCATGTGACAGCAGCTTGTCCAAATGTTTCTGTGACAGACACCATTTTTACACACTTCATGTGAGATTTCACATTTTAAGCAGTTACACTGAAGTAGTTCTACCGTGTTCTGGGGGAATACTCTATTCTGATTGGCTGCAGGGTGTCAAACACTTCCTGACAATGGACACATTTTAACTAGTTGTGGATACGTATACGCTGGCTACGTCTTCATCCTGTATGTACAATGACTGACCATGGCAACAGGTACAAAGTCAAAGGCTCTGTTTACACTTTCTGCACCTTGTTGACGAGCTAACATCTAACTATAACAATGAGGGACTTCAACAGCTCTTTGGCCTTATTGGGAGGATATGAGAACTGTGCTGACTGGGATGCAGCTGAAGAAAGAGAAAGAGGAAAGAAAAGAGAAACTTTTATTTACAACACTGAGTGTAGTCCTTCAGTACCTCTGAACACCACAGGATGGCGCCTGTAAAACACGAGCTGCAGGAAGTACACAGCCCCTCTGAACTTACTGACACTGTGGATCACATCAGCATCATCTAACATCCCGTTCACTATTCAACTCTCTGCTTCATTCTGCGGCCGACAGTAAACACTGCAGATCATTTGTTCGTACAAATCCTGATGTTGATTTCAGGACAATGACTCGGCTGGTTAGCTACATAGTCTTGTTGTTAATGTCTAAATAAGTTAACTTAAAGTCAACTGTTAATCAATGTTATTGACTTTTAATCTTGCTAGCATACCGTTAGCTTCCTCGCTCAGAGAGGACTTAAAAATATCTCCTGTTTCACAGTCAAATCTGAGCCCTGTTCTATTTATGTTTTTATTGTAGAAGAACCTTATTAGGTTGTAATGATTGTTCCAGGTATTAGTCAAACCCTCAGGTGTTACCGGTTCTGGCCTCCATGCGTCCACAGATTTCTGATAATGGACACCTCGTCGGGCGTTATCTCTTACAAAAGAAAATGTCAGTGAGAAACTGATTTGAATCCTGATAGAAGAGAATCCATCTTTACAGCGAGCAGTGAATGTGTCTCTGTTTCTGCAGTCATGATGTGTTCAGGGTCTCTCAGCAGTTAGGTTGCACTGTGTACTCAAGGCCTGTAAAGACTTGTGGTATGAACAGACTGAAGTCTCTGCTGGTCTTTAAACTGGATGTGCTGCATCGCTGACTGACAGCTGATGAAGGGACTCTCTGTAAACACTGATGTATGACTTCTGTTGTCTGTCTTCTTCTCTTATCAGGAAGTATTGATCTCTGTCAGAGTGTGGGCGATCAGGAAGGAGGTCGTGTTGTCAGAGGATCAGCTGTGTGCTGATGATCCAGAGGGTGAAGCAGCAGCAGCAGCTTGTGTGTGTGGAGGCTCTGACTGGGCCATGTTACTGGGAGGTAGAGTGGAGAGGAGAGCTTCATCCAGCAGTGACTGACAGAGGAATCACACCAGTGGAGGTGACTCTCGGTGCTGGAGTCTAAACTGCTCTGAGATCAGCTCCACTGTCAGACACAAAGTCCACCATCATCCCCGTGTGTTCCTCTGGGTGTGACAGAGTATCATCACAGTATGTGGACTGCTCTGCTGCTGCTCTGTCCTTCTGCACAGTCTCTGCAGACACACTGAGACTCCTCCACTCTGCTGCTCCACACTCCACCACCTCCTCCACCCTCCACCTGGACCTGGACTTTATTTAGTCTTTATTTCTGAACCAAAGTGACTCTGCAGGTTACTTCTTTTTAGGACACATTCATCACTCATTTAAAGTGCACACAGGTTAAATCCCTGTGCTCTGGTGTGAAGCCTTTTGTTATCTGTGTTTTTCTGTGTGTCATACCTGCACACTGTTGAATGGTGGAGAACATTATACTATATCTAACAGACGGATCACATTATGCATAAGAGTGACATTATGACTCTGTATCCTTTTCTCTTCTGTATGTTCACATTCTTGTTTCATATGAATAAACCGTTATATTCTGTAACAGACGGCATTATTTACAGAAACCAGTGAGCTGACACCACAACACTAATGAAGGTGTTAGAATGGAGAGAAACTTCCACACGTTCAAATAAATGAGAAGGGCTCCAATAAGATCATGGAGCCTCTACAATGTCAGAGCCCCCGCCTGCATCAACATGTGAGCCAAATGTTTTTTTCCTCTGTGCTGAACACAAAATATTAAAGACAGTGTTGTTATTATTCCAGCTGATCCTCAGGCCCTGTGATCCGATCACAAGTGGTCGTCTCTAAGCACAGCTGTTCACACCTGGAGTTAACGAACCCCTCAAATGCGTCTTCAGTGAACACTTATGATCGGATCTCACTTTCCCGCTCTGTATGCGAATGAACTCGGAGCTTCGTTCACCTTCATTAGACTTTTTAAAAATATCATATAAGAAAAAACATGATGCAGACTCACAGAACAGAGAGGGGGAGAGCTGCTGTGCCTGAGCAGAGGGAGGGAGGGAGGGAGCAGGTGATCATGAAGCCTGATGCTCCTCTGCAGCTCTGTGTTCATCAGTGAAATATGAGGACTACAGTGTTTCTTCACTTAGACTGAGGCGGCCCGCCATAGTCTAATTTTTCCCACCACAGTTTCATAATGAACGGAAAATATTTCAATTCTTAAGTGCACATGTGCAATAGTCACATCGCAGGACGTGTGATTGTGAGGCAAATGAAGTGGAACACATCAAGCTGCTGCTTTATTGTTGCTCGGTGCAAAAGGAGAACTCGACAGTTTCTCGTTTTCCATGAGTAATCCACAGAAAAAGTCTGATATCACATTAGTGCAGCTCTTCATCAGAGCACAGAGTGAACTGACGCTGAGTCTGTCACCTGCCTGTAAACTGTTTTAGTTTTTCCCTTTGGCAGTGAGTGGGCGGGCACAGTCACTGTAGTGCTCCTGAATATAATTGGCTAAAGGGATACAGTCAATTAAACTGTTTCCGGGTCGAAGCTGCTCTCACTTCTCCAATTTACAAAATGTCTCAGCGCTGTTTTCCTCCCTGTTTTAACCGCTCTGAGTCTAAAAACACCCTCAGTTGTCTTTTTATTGATTGCCATGTGTATGTAACGGGTGTCTGACGTGTATGTTATCGCAGAGGGTGAAATAGATCAACTATGACGCAAAACAGTGTTTTTACCTGTGGATGCTACCGTTAGCTGACCTTAGCTAACCTTAGCTTCAAAGCACACAAATGGTTGGCAACTGAAACAGGAAGAAGTGGGTTTACAGCAATAAAAACCCTTATAGAAACTTTCAGCCCACATCAGGAGTTTGTTACCAAACGGACCAAAGTGGCTACAGGTTGTTGTTCTGATCCAGCAAGAGCGATAATGCCATCTAGCTCCGCTCCAGCTCAGCATTCAGCAGACGCAATTCCACCGCCACCAACACACAACAGCCACAACAGGGCGGCTGAGGCTCAGTGGTAGAGTAGGTCGTCTTTCAATCGGATGGTCGGACGTTCGATCCCCAGCTCCCTCAGGCTACATGTCAAAGTCCTCCTTGGGTAAGACACTGAACCTCAAATTGCTCCTGGTGAATGGGTGAATGTGATATGTAGTGCAAAAGCAGCTTTGAGTGGTCGCAAAGACTAGAACAGCGCTATACAAGTACAGTCCATGACACAGCGCGACCTGAGCAGCAAGAGCGTCAAATCTGTGAGTGAGACTGCGAGTACGATCATTAGTGAAGACCGCTTTGTGGCCAGATAAAATTATAGATAAGGAGAGGGTTGAAATCGTAAACAAAGGCCCCAAAAAGGAGAGATCAAGGTCCCAAAGGTTAATAGTTGTATGTAGTTTTTAGACCCTGGTTTACACTAACACCTTCTAAATTGGCCTTTGACAGCCATAAGCTGCTGCTAATTCAGTTTGTTAAAGTTTAAATGAGTCAA
Source organism: Semicossyphus pulcher (assembly GCF_022749685.1). Taxonomy (NCBI): domain Eukaryota; kingdom Metazoa; phylum Chordata; class Actinopteri; order Labriformes; family Labridae; genus Semicossyphus; species Semicossyphus pulcher. Next base: position 4,733,728 of record NW_027211737.1, on the reverse strand, counting down.
TCGTGAATTCTCATACACACCAACAGTTCATATTGTAAACACACACTCGTGCACACAGGCACGTGGTGTGCGCACACACACAGACGCGCGCACTCTCTCACACACACACACACACACACACACAAACTTCAGCTAGAAAATAATGGAATGTCAAATACTTCATCACAAAACATGTATTAAACTTTTGTCTTAAAAGTGACATTTTATATTCTTATAACCTTTTTCTTGCTCTGTTGTTTTCTTCCAACTGACTGTTACTTGAAGTTCTTCTGTTAGAGCAGTTACAATTCACATTTGGGTCTGTCCTTTAGTTATGTGGCTCTGTTAACTGAAAAGAGCGCCTCCAAATAGTTGCTCACTGGCTATGATTCAGTTCAGCAGGATGGAGAAGGGCCTCACATCGGTCTTTGCATGGGGCCCTAAAATCACTAAACCCGCCCCTGCAGGATGGCATAACATGGAACTTCAACCCACCAGCAGCTTCCCATCAGGGTGGTTTCTGGGAGCCTGATTCGTTCAGTCAGAAGTGTTCTCAGCTCAGTTCTTAAGCAGGAAACTCTGGATGACAAAGGGCTCCAGACTATTTTCTGTGAGGTTGAGGCAATATTAAATGACAGACACGTCACTGAAGTCTGAGATGACCCGGATGACCTTGAAGCCCTCACAGCAAACCACATTTTAATGTTAAAGGGCAAGTCAATCATGCCACCAGGACTGTTTGACCAAAAGGATCTGTACGTCAGGATAAGGTGGAAGCAAATACAATACATGGCTCTTTTGGAAGAGATGGATTTCTGAGTATCTGCCTATGATGCAAGAGAGACGAAAATGGACAAGGCCAAGAAGAAGCCTCACTCCTGGAGACACTTGTTGCAGACGCCACAGCTCCAAGAGGATCTTGGGTGATGAGGAAAGTTTTGGATGTCAGACCAGATGCAAAGGGACGGGTACGCTCTGTGTGCCTTCAAACGAGGACCAGCATTCTGGAGAGGCCTGTGATGAAGCTCTGTCTGCTACTGGAAGCAGCAGTCTATCATCATGAACTAACTCTCTCTTTCTCTACCTCTATTTCTCTCTCTCTTTCTCTCTGTCTAACTTGTTTTGTTGCAGGTTCATCAAGAAGATGATTTATTTAAGGTTAATGTGTAACACACAGAATATTCCTGATTGGTAGTTCATGTTGCAGGAGTAGCTCCTTTTTTATTGCAGATAATTATAATTGTGATATTATGCACAATCAGGGGCCGGAGTGTAGGAGCTCTTTATTTGTGTATTTAGTTGTGTATTTAGTTTACTAATAATAAGTAGTATAGTTTGATTATTCTAGGCGTTTGCTTTATTTAGATTAGATTTTTGATCATATTTTCTTTTGCTAGTTATTTGTTTTCACTCATTGCACATTTCCAAAATTGTAAATAAAATTGTTCACTCATAATGAAGTCTCTCATGAATTAAATAATAAATTGATGTCAGCTTCTTAAAGTTAACGTTAATTTCCGGATCTAATAAACCGTTTTCTTTTCTAGAAACGATACAAGTGAAAAGTTTCAAGTGTTTTATATTAACAGGGACGGCTGTAAAAACTCAGCAGGTCATAAACATCACATTAAAAATATATTTACAGATAAGAAAAGTCACCAAGGAGCTCGGGATGAAGTTTACGTTCCTCATGATGTGGAGTGATTTTAATGACTCTGCCACACTGGTATTAACAAGCTTTTATTGTTTGTGTGACATGAAACCATGGTTACACACCTTTCCTGTCTCGGCCAGAGTGAGGGGAGTTCGTCTCAGCTCAGCGCTGTATTTAATCCCTCCCCTTTAACGAAGGGCTCCATATAAGTATCAACAGCTCTGGGGCGATGGAAGTTGCCATTAGACTGGTATGCAGATCCCCTCAATGATATGCCACTCGTCTTCCAACAACAGGTGGCGCTTGAAAGTGGAAGGCCTCTATCAGTCACATCAGTAACGTAACATAAGTAATGTTCCTCCCCCATGATGTTTATGAAAGTGTTTACCAGTGGTCTTGCTTTACGACATTAATGTATATACATTTTTATCTTTACTGACAACGCGCAAAGTGCAACATAGTGACGTACATAAAGGAATGTATAAGTTTCTCTTGTCCATATTTCATGTGTATTGAAAGTATGGTTGATTACTTCCTGAGGTAGAGTGATGACAGAGAATTAATTTCATATCCTCGACGACGTTACCAGTAAGCTCTTAGCAAAGCTTATCTCAGCTAACAGTTATTTATTGTCAGAGGTGGGAAGTACAAATACTTGTACAATACAATACAATACAGTTACTATTCTTAAAGTCGAGGTGAAATGAGAAATGTCATTTCAATCCTTTTAGATCACATCCCCGGTAATATTGTGCATCTATTTGACAATATAGGCCAAAAAAATACAGAAAAGGGTAAATTAAAGTACAGATACCTGAAAAATCTACTTGAGTATTTATTTTTCTGACAACTTTTACTCCCTACATTTGAACACAAAAATCCTTTAGACTCATTACATTCTCCAAACAGGCTCGTTACTTTACTGCATGTGAGGGGAATTATTGGTTATTTTTTTGCTGGTCTCTGCACGCTGCCTTCCCAACATCAAGAGTGATTTCAAACCTGTAAAAAATGATCCAGGTGCTCATTTGGGACCTCAGGTCGGTTCAGTCTTTATTATTCTGTCTGAAATTCAGCTTGCAGCAAAACCAGACAGTGTCCAGTGATAATAAACGAAGAAAGCTATCCTTGTGTGCCGAGGATTTTTTTTGTTTTGCCAGTTATCAAAAGAGGTATCGTGTGTTGCTGAAGTTCAAAATTCTGGTGTTGTTACAACTGTAGAACAAAGTTAATGCTCAATATGAGCAGTATATCGTTATATCTGCACAGAAGTTGTCGGTAAAATGTCCTTCAGAGGAATACTTTTTTACACAGGTATCTGTACTTCTACGTAAGTATAGAATGTGTGTACATCTGCCACCTGTTTATTGTTAGCCTAGCCACCTTAGCCAGTCAGAGTAATCAATAGCAGAAAGAGAGGATCCCACATATCATAGAAACCTGTCTGACCCGACTGCTGTCGACGTTGGGCTGCATGTATTGATTAAACCTGATATAATTTAGTAGTAGAGAACGGCATGCCGCTGGATCAGGAGCAGCATGCGACAGCGTACTTCATGTACAACAGTTCCTCATTCATAAGAACAGTGAGTTTAAGGCTGGCAGCAGAGCAGAGCTTCTGTACCAGTTATTAATGGACATTAACCTGCAGAGCAGTGGTTCTCACCTGGTCTAGCCTCAGGACCCATCACCACCTTTAATGATAAATCATGACCCAAATTTCTGAAATTATTTAACCAATCACATTTATTTATTTATCTATTTAATGACAAATGGTGCAGTTTTGACCTAAGACGCAACAAAACATCACAGTGAGTCAACATCACAAAACACAACAGTAATGATGACCCAAAATGACCAGCAGGTGGCATTAGAGGAAAATATACCCTCCACAAACATAACTAAAGAAGTGCACCATAATTGCAACGACTGTAGGGCTCATCAAGTTACAAGAATGTAAATGTGACTGTAGTTGGGATTACCCAGTCAGTGGATACATGGAGTGTGAATGAACCACACTACCACTGCAAGCATAGGAAACCTTTGTCCTCCAAAATAAAAGCGCAGCATAAAGTTTTTTTCCCAACCACACATATGCGTCCCAATTTTGGGTCCAGACCCACCAGTTGACAACCACTGCTTAAGACAACTTTGACAGAGACTGTGAGTCTTCTCCAGATGCTCATCACCACACCCATCACAACAGCTATCTCAGAGGAGCTTCTCTACTTTGAAGAGGAACAAGACTTTCCTCACAGTGACGCAGGATTTCTTCATGCTCTGACTTTGCTGCTTAAAGCAGCTTCCAGGAAACTTTCATTTGACACTGTGAAACTTTGTCAAACAGTTTTTAGAAGCGTTCATACACCTCGCTCATCCTACAGCTGACACATTTGGATGCTTTGTTATAGTAACTCTGTTGATAAAGCTGCAGTTACAAACAGACCAGCAGATCGTGCCTCTGAGTAAGGTGAGACATTTTAGCTTTGAAGCACAAGTCTGCTGGAGTTCACTTTCTCTGCACCTCAGAGCACTTTACTGCCATGCCTGTGTCCATGTAAGTGTCATTACTGCCAACTGCTCTCCATGTTCACATATACTTTTACATTTGTGTGTGAATCTGCCCGTGTGGGTCACCAACATAACATGTTGAGATGTCTGTTAAGTCGTCATTAACTTCTTTATTTCGTGTTTGAATAAAATATTTGTTTCATATTTAATTTAAGAAAGTAGAAATGCATTTTTATACCTTCACTTTTTGCTTTAAACACAGATGATGTTTGCTGAACATGATTGGATGTGGCACAGCCCTACAGAGAACATTTACCAGCAGCCACCACTAGGGTGGACTCAGTAGAATTACAGTGGCACAGTTTCATAACCACTGCAGGATGATATGATAGTTTAAAACATAATTTAACATAAATAAATATATTTGCCACATTTTATGTTTTTATTGCATTTGTTTCACTTAGAAAACAAAAGCTGAGCTAAAGTCGTGCAGCTGTAAAGTGTGTGAGTTTGGAGAGAGAGCAGCGTTTTGCATCTGATTATGTGTTAAAAATAGTGTGAGGGTGATGCAGCTGCTTTGACGTTCTGATGTGGTGTGTGCCTACAGGAGCTGTGTAACCCTGTGCCCCTTTCCTCTGCACTGTCACATGAACAGGAAGAGGAAGACCAGCTTGTGGTTTCTGTGAATCTATCAGAGATGTTTCTGACTTTGGCTGCTGGCTGTGTTCATACAGAGCAGATGTATGAGCCGTTTAGCAGGGAAACAAAGGGTGTGAAAGAAGAGTGGCATGGTGGCACAGTGTGCTGATGGCTGACGGTTTAACCACCTTTAATCCTACAAACATGAGACACACCAGACTCAGTGTACCAGCCTGCAGGATGAGTCAAAATCATGCCAGCAGCAGGATTTCCTTTATACTGAAGAACGTGTCGAGTAGGACGAAGCTTTTACGGGCAGCAGACAGACGGGTATCATGTCACCCGGGTAAGTGCCAACGCCTCTGCAAACCTGTTTTTATTTCAAATGAAGATTTTCCTGCAGAATCAGAATGTACAGGATGCTGCTGTATGTGTCCTCCAGGTGTGTAAAATCAGGTCTCACAGGGATTTATTGTTCACGTCTCTTTGCTCCTTCTTCTCTGAACTCTTCTGATCTTAGTCATGTTGAGTTTGTGATGCACCGAGCTGCCAGGATGTGCCATCTTTACAAAACCTCTATCTGCCAGTTTCATTTCACAAGACGCCTCATCAGCAGCCCACACTGAACAGTTCAGATGTGCTGATCAGACAGTGACTGATTTTAAAATTCATACAGTACTGTGCAAAAGTTTTAGCCAGCTGTGGAAAAAATGCTGTAAACTAAGAATGCTTTCAAAAATACAAATAATTGTTTTATCAATTAACAAAATGACAATTTACAAAGTGAGCGAACAAAAGAAAAATCTAAATCAAATCAATATTTGGTGTTACTAACCTTAGCTTTCAAACCAACATTAATTCTTACAGGTTTGCACAAAGTAAGAGATTTAGTAGGATTATAGTCAGGTGTATGATCAACCAATTACACCAATGATTCTAATGATCATCAGTTTCACATGTAGGTTGAAACACAGTCATTAGCTGAAACAGAAACAGCTGTGTAGGAGGCTTAAAACTGGGAGATGAACAGCCAAACTCTGCTACCAAGGTGAGGCTGTGGAAGACAGTTTCATGTCACAGGTCATACACCATGGCAAGACTGAGCACAGCAACAAGACACAAGGTAGTTATACTGCATCAGCAAGGTCTCTCCCAGACAAGGATGTCAAAGCAGACTGGGGTTTCAAGATGTGCTGTTCAAGCTCTTTGGAAGAAGCACAAAGAAATGGGCAACGTTTTTAACATTTCCTTCAGAAACCCAGGTACACCCATCTACTGTCTGGAGAAGTCTGGCCAGAAGTGGTCTTCATGGAAGAGTTGCAGCCAAAAAGCCTCCGACATGGAAACAAGGCCAAGTGACTCAACTACGCATGAAAACATAGGAACTGGGGTGCAGAAAATGGCAGCAGGTGCTCTGGACTGATGAGTCAAATTTGAAATATTTGGCTGTAGCAGAAGGCAGTTTGTTCGCCGAAGGGCTGGAGAGCGGTACAATAATGAGTGTCTGCAGGCAACAGTGAAGCATGGTGGAGGTTCCTTACAAGTTTGGGGCTGCATTTCTGCAAATGGAGTCAGAGATTTGATCAGGATTAATGGTGTCCTCAATGCTGAGAAATACAGGCAGATACTTATCCATCATGCATCAGGGAGGCGTATGATTGGCCCCAAATTCATTCTGCAGCAGGACAACGACCCCAAACATACAGCCAATGTCATGAAGAAATATCTTCAGCGTGAAGAAGAACAAGTCCTGGAAGTGATGGTCTGGCCCCCACAGAGCCCTGATCTCAACATCATGTCTGTCTGGGATTACATGAAGAGACAGAAGGATCTGAGGAAGCCTACATCCACAGAAGATCTGTGGTTAGTTCTCCAAGATGTTTGGAACAACCTACCAGCCGAGTTCCTTCAAAAACTGTGTGCAAGTGTACCAAGTTTTGAAGGCAAAGGGTGGTCACACCAAATACTGATTTGATTTAGATTTCTCTTCTGTTCATTCACTGCATTTTGTTCATTGATGAATATAAACTATTAACACTTCCATTTTTGAAAGCATTCTTAGTTTACAGCATTTTTTCGCACCTGCCTAAAACTTTTGCACAGTACTGTATAGGCTTTGATATAGTGTAACTGTTTTAAATATTACCTGATGACTAATTGGAAGGACAACATTCTCTAGTTTATTAAAGTGTGCTCATTTAATATGGCCCTAAAACAACCCGAACTACATGAGCTCAAACATGGAGGAACAACTTTTTAACACGGCCACACCGAATGTTACAGCTATGAAAATCAGCACACACCTTTTACATCATGTCTCCTACATCTGTGTGAAATCTGAGATCAGTGGAACTTTATAGGAGCTGCTGAGTTTTTAGTTTGTGCTGTCTTTGTCCTCTCAGCTTTTTAACATGTTTAAGTTTCGTTCATTTAAGAGCAGAAATGAGTGAGAAACACTGATGAGTTTTTTTTAACAGTTTTTAAAATAATTTTCAAAAAGTCTGATTACAAATAAACTCAGAATGATCACTGCAGTTTTCTTATAATATTTGATTTGTGTTTGTTACATCTCTTAGAAGCTCACTGTGAATCATCCTGTAACAACAGTAATCAGCTGAAACGTGGAGTCAGAAGAAATAAAAGAGGTGTGTTTGTGTTTGCAGCGTACCCTCTGCAGTTCCTGCCCTCATGAGAACAAATGAAAGCAGAATAATATCTCTGATCTGCCCTTCCTTCCTCTTTAGGAGCTACACACCAGTGATCTGTGCCCCTTTGACCTGGAATGCACCCAGTAGCCATGACAACATCTGGATCCTTCCTCCTCCTCCTCCTGCTGCTCCTCCTCAGCTCGTCTCTGCTTTATTACAGCCTCTTAGAGCAGACGCTCCCTCTGCTGAAATATCACCCAGTTGGTCCTAAGAGAAACATCAGCATCCTGTTGTGGCACCGGCCGTTTGGCCGCTCCTTCAGGCTCCGTGGAGACCAATGCCTGGAAAAGTACAACATCAGTAGCTGTTTCCTCACTGATAACACCTCCACCTTCTCCGCTGCAGATGTGGTCGTCTTCCATCACCAGGAGCTGAGCGGAGGTCGCTCCCTGCTGCCTCTGCACCGGGACCGCCCGGCCTCCCAGCGGTGGGTGTGGCTGTCCATGGAGCCTCCCGTCAACAACGTGAACCTCTCACAGCTCAACGGCCTCTTCAACTGGACCATGAGCTACAGGCGGGATGCAGACATATCTGTACCTTATGGACAGACCGCGTTAGGAAGTGATGGACACGGCCTTAATGCCGCTCCAAACCGTTCCTGCTTGGTGGGCTGGGTGGTGAGCAGATACCGGCCTCAGCAGGCTCGGGCTGCTGTTTACCAGAGTCTAAAAAAGTACGTCCCCATCCAGGTGTACGGCAGGTGGAACAAGAAACCGCTGTCACACAGGAAGCTGCTGCCCACCATTGCAAAGTGCTTCTTTTACCTGTCTTTGGAGAACTCTGAAGCCACTGACTACATCAGTGAGAAGCTGTGGAGGAACGCTTTCCAAGCAGGAGTCGTACCGGTGGTCCTCGGCCCCAGCAGGGCCACATACGAGGCCCTGGCCCCCCCAGGGTCCTTCATCCATGTGTCTGATTTCAGGAGCACAGCAGATCTGGCTGCCTATCTGAAGCGTGTGGCTGCAGACAGGCGGGCGTATGAGGAGTACTTTGAGTGGCAGCGCACTCACAGAATAAAAACCTACACTGACTGGATAGAAAGGCTGTGCCAGATCTGTGTTCAATACCCCAGTTTACCCACACACAGAGTCTACGAGGACCTGGAGGGCTGGGTTCACAGCTAACGGCCGCTTCAGACCAAAGAGACGCCACAAGATGAGATGAAACTTGTAACAACCTGCAATTCACCAAATTCAAACTGTGGCCTCCTATGACGTCACGCTCAGGGTGGAAGCTTAAATACTGTTATAATGTTTAATGCTGGGCGGTATGACTAATAATCTGTTTCACTTGCGGTTTCATGGTATATCACAGTATTTTTTTTCCCAGTCTGGGTCTTATATATAGGTTTATAGCGGGGGTGGCCGATATGACCTAAAATCTATATCTATTAATATTTATTTTCCTTTTGGCGGTCTTGGTATTATATTGCGGTATTCCTAAATGAAAAGGTGCTCCACTTAAAACATGATTCTTGCTCTTTTTGCTCTGTTGTTAATGTAAGGGAACACATCAATGTGTTTTTTATGTACATATAAACAATTAACAATTTTACTTAATATTATTTGGGACTTTAAGTCTGTTTTACAAAATAAAAATCCCCTCCTACTTTTCCACACTTGGTTCAGCGACTACAAATAGACTTGTGGGCTGCAGCTGGGTTACTTGTCATCTTCCGTTTCTTACGGTGTTCAAATGTACTGTATGTTTAAATCAGCGTGACCAGCCTCGTGACGGGAACTTTTGGAAACAAAACTCACATTCACTGAAAAGCCGACTCACATAACTGCGCGTATGACTCAATCATTCCGCCGACATTATATAGAAGGGCTGCAGCGTCGCGCGCATGTCTACAGGCAAGTGACACACACACACACCCTGAATGCAGAGCGCTAGGTCTCTGTGTGCTATGCGGAAGAGATGCACTTTGTGATATTAGACCGACTTTTTTCTGTCGATAAGTTATGGAAAACGTGTACGAAAACCAAAACATTTGTGTTTATCACACACGGTATTGCAAAATCCATATCATGGCAGAACGTGACACCGGTGACTATGTGAAACTGGTATACCGCCCACCCCTATGTTTAAGTGCTGAAACTTTAGGTTGTAAGTTGTATGAACTCAGTGACTCTGACAAATATCTACCAGTTCACCCATTCACAATAATCAGCCACTGAAGAGACAACAGGCTGTGATAATCTAGATGAACTCTCCGCCATGTTTCTAAACAAGACATTTAATAACCTGTTAGCAACAGTTACAATGAGTGTTGAACCGTACAATAGGAAAGTAAAATGTTAGCTGTGAAGTGGTTAATTGCTGTTTAACCCTTTCCTATCGTATCCTATAACATCTTCAGGAGTTAATGCAGTCAGCCAATTTTTGCTGTAGATAATATTAGCTAGCTACATGCTAATGCTAACGTTAGCTATTTTCCAGTCATGGAACGCATCCACTATCTTCTGACGATCATGTAGCCTCTGGGAGAAAAGGAGGATTTTTCAGGGCTTCAGGTGCAGCCAGCGGTGATTCCAGGCGAAGACCTCCTTTTCTGGGTGCTGTTTATTGTGCCAAAATCATAAGGATTGAGAATAAAAAAATATATAGTCTCTGCTTGCATTTCTGCAATTAATCAAACAACTGTTGAACAAGCAGAAGGTAAATTAAAATAACACATCTTTGACTTCCAGCAGTCAACTCTCCTCTCATCCACAGCTGCTATATTTTGCACATGCGGCCGACGCTGCGTTTTCACTGAACCTAAACGCTTCACCGTTAAGCTAGCTTTAATGGAAGAGGGGTCTTCCTGTTTCCCATAAAACAAAAGCTGTTTTATTTCTGAAGGAAATGTTAAAAGCGCTGAGTTATAACATTTTTCATCATGTCCTGCCCCCTGCATCCCTCGCCTGAAGCAAGCAAAGTATTTCCATAAGGCGAGAACACATCTGACATGACAATCTCCTGTTGTGTGCTTTAACTGTGAAAGGGCAACTCTGGACATTCCTAATTCTCCAGACATTGTAAACTAGCAAAGCTTTTTGGAAGACCGTCTGATCACCTGAGAGGTTTTTCTCTGGCAGAAAGGCTGTTGCATGGCACTGAGCAGCGCTCCATCCCCGATCACAGAGGAAGTTTATCCAGGTGTTAAAAAGTTGCTCCAGAACTACAAATCAATACTGCACTGTCAAACAATCGCTGGACCTGGAGTAGGAGTCCTTTCACAGCAGGGCCAGCCGTTCTCTGATGTTATGGACTTTTCATTTCATCTGCACTCTTTGCTAAGGAAAAGACTAATTATTATTTAATGTGAACATGCCTCAAGTGTACCTGGTCAGAAAAGGACCCATGAAGGCTTTGGATGTTTAACGCAGTTGAAAAGGGTTACAGCACTGCAGGTTTGAAGTAACGGACATGACTGACACCTGCTGGTGACATGAAGGTAGTGCAGTCATATAAGGTTGCTGCTCATTATGTTCTCCATTAAATCAGTGTGAGTTAATTCATGGCTATAATGGAAAAGTCAGGTCATTTTATTTATTCTTAATAAAGCCAACAACAGGATAAAATGCAGCAAGAGGACGTCTGTATAAATGTGATTTTAAATTGTCAGTGGTAGAAGAAAAATGGGAGATTTTTTCAGAACCTCAGAGCAGCAACCAAAATAGGCTGGACAGTTTTTGTGTGTTTTTGTAAAATAGGTGTAGTCCTCCTGCACAACTCTTATTTTGTACATTAAAATTTTAATGTGTTTTTATCACTTAAAATGACTTAAATCATGGAAATATTTGAATTTTTTTTTAAAATATTTTTATAGGGGGGTAGTTGGTAAATTGTTGCCTTATGGCAACAATGCACAATCATGGAAAGTACCATAAAATCTTATTTTTCTCTAAAAACATCCCTTTATTGAAAGCAAGACTAAACAAATCCAACTTATACTTAGTGAAATGTATAACTCAATATTTACACACTTAAATTAATATAATTTTAATTGTTATTTGGCAATAACATCATAAGATAGTTACACACATTTTTTTGATCAAAATCAAATTTATTTCCTGTTTAATTTCACTTAATTATTCTCATTCAATATCATTCATTTCATTTGGTCATCATCAACATGTGCAATGAACTGCTCCATGTCTGCAGTAACATTGAGGGTTCTAGTAACATCACACCGTAACGCACGAGATTAGTTTGCCTGACGACATCTTCTATTACTTCTGTGGAAAAGGCGGCGAAAGTAATTTACTGGTTCTGATACTCCAGTTAACTCTGGTAGAGATTCTTTCCATTGTTGCACTGGTGGAATTGTTTTCTTTGTTTGCCACTTCAGGTTTTTCACCTTATGGAACTCTGGTACAGCATGCCTCACTGGTCCACCTGGTGAAATTTAACATAAGGACTCACATTGTAAATAACTATGATGGAAAGGTGCTATATATGAAACATATTATTTTTGTTTAGGTTTATTATTTACTTTTTAAAAAATCTTACTTTCTACATACATCATGGAAGGGTAACAAATTCATTTTGCAGTAACCTATTCTCCTTCCTAAAGTCAACTCAAAGTCAACTCCTTACACACAGAAACTCACTCATGTGTGTGCACACACACATAGGAGAATCTGGCTTGCATGTTCTATGGATGAAAGCAGCATGTAAACTGGCTATACAGTAAAAAATAGCACAAAATGCTGCCTACAATTCCAATTACCGTACTGTCTGGACTATATATCAGTGTATTTCCCACCTGTAATGCATCTACAATATATTATCTTCAAGGAAGAAAACATTGTTGTTAAAAGTTACAGTTACAAAATGTCTGAAATTACAAAATATAAATAAAAAAATGTGTTTTTTCCCTTTTGAATGTAATCAAAAGTTGTAAACATAGTCTCAGAGTAGCCTAGTGCTATGTAAGTCAATTGCAGCCCAATAGGTTGAATGCACATAGATCACTTCCATATTCGCATATAGTTGCCATATGGCAACAAATTCATTTTACCATTTAACATCTAAACTGGTTTTAATGATAAAAATGAAAAGTTAACTTACCCCAGATAGTATTTCACTTTTTTTCTTGAAGGAATTTTGCCAAAATATCGAACAATCAGTCAACTTTGGGAGCCCTTAGATCATGATCTTGTCAGTGTCAAATGTCCATGATAAAAGGGGCTGCAAACAGGATTTCCTAGTCATGTGACATCATTAAGTATTTGTCCTTTTAAAGTAAAGGTCCCCTTTTCACATCTAAACAGTAAAACATGGATTTTATATCACTGCCCTTTAGTAAAATTGAGATAAAGTAATTGTTGCCATATGGCAACGCCATGCAATAGAGTAATCGTTTTACACCTGATGACTCTATGATACTGTTTAGTAGGGCTGAACAATTAATCAAAATTTAATCGAAATCGCAATATGGCCTGCTGCAATAACGCGCAATACTTATTCAAGGTGAAGTGTGTACAAAATACCATTTTAATTTAAATATTGTGCTGCAGAGACGTTGTGACCGACACATACACAAACTTAAGTATCAAACTTCAGTATCTGTTTAGCATGGGTGATGAGTTGGTAAGAGGTCTACTAATAGAGGATATACAACAACAACAACAACAACAAAGGACCGGCCAGTAGATTAACTGCTATGCCAGTAGGATCCACTAGCCCACAATGTAAACAATATAGTAGCCCTCCTGAGATTCACAGTTCTGATAAACGGGCCGAAATTACTTTCTACGCAGAACCCCGCAGTAATCTTGAAAAAATGTGCTCATTGTCGACCCCTGCCGGCTGTGGCTCAGTGGTAGAGTCGGTGGTCTTTCAATTGGAAGGTCAGAAGTTCGATCCCCAGCTTCCTCAGGCTGCATGTCGAAATGTCCTTGGGCAAGACACTGAACCCCAGGTCCTTTACGTAACAGCCTCTGCCATCAGTGTATGAATGTGAGTGTGAATGGGTGATGTGATCTGATATTTAGTGTAAAAGCAGCTTTGAATGGTTGTTGTATAAGTACAGTCCATTTACCAACTACATAGGTTTCTGCCTTAGCTTATGATTTTAGCTAGACAGTTAGTGTGAGCAAAAGTTCCTCGAGAAAAATACTGTACAACAAGGTTCAAATGTTATTAAAAATAACATTTGTTTATGAAACAAACAAAAAAATAAATTCTAGTCTATTAGTACCATAAGTTGGCACAATGTTGGAGCTCATTTGAATCCTTTCTTTAATGTTTGTCTCTACTCACGGTTCCTTCGACACACCTAATGTCCCATGTGTGATGAGAAACACCGCTGTGGCATGTGCAGCCAGCCATACTCCACCCTGCTGAAGCGAGTCCCGAGCACTTCAAAGCACCATCACTGGCTTGGCAGCAGATCCGAAGCACACTGTTTAAAATGTACCAACCACAAATAAACTACTTGATCATAAGGGTAAATGTTCATATGATTGTAGTTTCCAACAGTCTATACTTACTCAGGAACTTGGCAAAGAATTACGGTTTCTTCCTCACGCACCTTATGCTAGCGGCTGCTTCGGCTAATTAGCGACAGCTCAAAACGTAGTCACAGCGTTAGCATCAACAACGTGATTTTACCGACCAAACACAGATTTCAAACAACTCACTCTCAACGTAGTACAAACAAAAATAACATTTGGTCAATAAAATACTTCAGTAACAGTACTAAACAAAATTTGCAAACAAAGTTTCCCTCTCTTCCGTTCTCTTTTTTCCTTCTCCCGCCTCTCTCGTCTCTGTCCTCTCTGCGCTACACTCGTCCCGCCCCTCTACCTGATTGGTTAGGAGCAGGTAACGACTCCCTGCATGAGTGACACCTGTCTAAACCAATAAAGCAACTCTTAGCAGTGCATGACAGCTTGAAGGACTGCTCACATTTTTTTAGTCACTTCACATCTATTATCCCTTACAAACATTTTAACCCCATAAATGCAAATAAGGACAATGTAGACAACGTGTATTTTAAACAGGGTACTGCATAGTTTTAAAATTCCCATCGTATGTAATTGATCATATGTTCATGTTTGTTTGTTTTGGTCTTATTGTTACTTCTGTTACCAAGTATGTTTTATTTTCCATGTTATTATAATGTATTATGACACTTTATCCTGGTTTTAATGCTCATTCTGTCTGTTTTCAAGAGCATTTAGTTATGACTTTGGAACAGATTTGGACTTTGGAACAGATTGATTAACATACCAGATAACAGACCAACTAAGAACATCTTTCTCTGGGATCTCTCAAATAACTATCCTTGGTCGAGGGAGCTTTCGAAAATATTTGCAGCAGGTCTCCAACAGAAACAAATTATCATATAGTGTCAGTCAAATTAAAACAATACTATTTGAAAATTTTAAACAGAAATGGTCTAAAGAAGTCTTAAATAAACCAAAGTTAAGGACATATTGGGCCTCATGCAAGAAGCGACATAAGGAAAAATGTTCTCTTATTTTTGATCTTATCCACGAGTTTTTCTTATTTTGTTCTTACCCACTGGTTTCCTGGACTCACCAATGTTTTCTTATTTTTGCTCTTCTCTTGGGTAAGATAAAATGACTGGTGGAGAGCACTCTTACCAAGATAAGAAAAAAAGCCTCCGGATTTCACGGTCTACAAATGTTTGTCCAATGCACGGAAATATAAGTTTTAAAACTGAAAAACATATATCATTATATTTTTTTAGGGTAATTATAATGATTGGATTATTAAATTTTTGGGCTAAAGAGATACTACTGTTCAATTGATCCCAATTAAGACTATAAAATGGATGCTTGTGTGCTTTCTGCTTCTGAATAGCTCACATACAGCTGTTAGATGCTTTGGCCATCCAGGCCTTTAGCAGAGAGTGTAATTTGAGATATCGCACAGATCTAATATGAGACGGATGAATGGCTGCTGAGCCGTTTCAGCTTCCATCTTCATATCAAACCGCTTTTTTTTTTATTTCAGTTACCGTGTGTCCCTCGGCTAACACAGTTTTCAGTTTCGTTCTATTGGGCGGCTCCTAATGGTGATACAAGGGAATTATGGGCATACATGTCCCAATTGTGTTACCTCCTTCGGCGATAGATAGTGACTTAACAGATTCTAATTAAGTGAAAATCTTTGAGATTATATCTTGAAGTTGATTTAAAAGTACTTCGATTTCGCAACTGCTGTAGGTCTTCTTCTTACAACCTTTTTTCGGTGGCATTTCTTCCGATTTGCGCACGGCACAACATGCACCTGCCCTTATATGGTGTTTAAGGGGCATTGCCTATGCTAATTACATCAACCATGCCCCTCCAGTTTGAGATTAAGTGGAATTCATCATTCAGCTCTCCTGGGTAAGAGCAGATTGGGATGGTTAAGAACGTTTGGTGCATCCAGCGTTGACTTCCCTTATTTTTTCTCTTAACAGAAAATTAAAAGAACATTTAAGAGACTGTTGCTGCAAGAGGCCCAATGTTTGATTAGAGCTTTATGTCACCCTGAACCTAACCCAAGCACAGAGGTCTGCCCTAGCCTAGCTGAGGTGAGGTATCCTGCCTCTGGCTCTGGAAACACAGCGCTTTTACTCTATTCCAGAGGAGAACAGAAAGGGTTTCCTCAATGATCTGGGAGAAGTTGAAAATGACATGCATTTTTAGTTACTGTCCTCTGTATCACAATCTCAGATGTTACCTTTTCAGTAAAATGTCTGCAGATTTTCCTGATTTGTTTTCCATGTCTGATGAATGCAGACTTCAGTATCTATTCACACATGAAGTATTTCAGTTGGCTGAGTTTGTGTTTAAGGCTTTCCAACAGCGTAGTAGCACGCTTTATGTTTGATGTTTTTCATACTTTATTAGACATTGTTTGATATATTTTGAGGTGTAACTGTTCTTTTGTTCTCATTCTGTCTTATCACTTGTTTGTTTTGTTTGCAGTGGCACATTTTTGTGCATCACACTATGAAATAAATCAATAACTAAGTAGAGACAAAGAAAGAATGACTGTCCAGCTATCTGACGGTAAATAAATCCAAGGTGTGGATCCGAGGCACTCTGGTGTGGAATAAAAATCCTTGATTGTAACATGGATAGGTCAAGTCAACGTGTTTCGACTCAGCAGGACTTCATCAGGACATACATTAAAAAAGGCTGTCAGGTGCAGCAATTTAACCCTGATCAAGTCATGTGACACAGGTCACATGGGTGAATTTGTTTTTTCAGAAGTGACTAAACATAAGAAATGAAAAGGCCATACACCATATGACAAAGAAAAGAAGGTATAAAACATGAATGTCAACGTAACCAAAAGTCACAAAAACATAGAAAGTCTCATATGAGTGAAGGTCAACCAAACTAAACAAATAAATGAACACAAGAGTAAATTAAATGACCGAACCTGAGTGACCCTGAAAAATTAAATGAAAACTTACAGAAGGGTAAGGGTAAAGAAACACAATATAAAAAGGAATAATCTTTAAACTATAAAGGAAATATATGACAATCTAACACAGATCAAAAATGGAAATATGACAATCTGACACTGATAGAAATGCAAGTAGAAGAGACTTTTTCATAAAGCTATAACCATCAGGGTAGAGTGAGGAATAATGAAGAGAATGAAAGTAGAGATATACTGAAACAGCGTGAAACCACCTGTGCCTATGAAGATGCAGTTTAGTGCTGTATCAGAAAACATCAGAGGAAGGGCGAAAAATCTACTTCCTCATTAAGGCCCAGGAAGGACATGGCCTTGAGGGTGTCGAGCCAAAAAGTCTCACGTTGCAGGAGGCGTTTCAGCCCGTCACCGACCCTGACACTACTAGGGATTACTTCAATGGCCATGACTTTTAGATTGTCTAGAAACCTTTGGAACTGGCCATGAGGAATGTTGGAAATTAGGCTTTTAAGGTGAAAACTATCAGCCTTTAGGATGGTGTTTCTGTCACTGTTTTTCCTATAAATCGACGTATGTAGTTGTCCATGACCGTCGACTATAATTCTCAGGTCCAGAAAATTTAGCTCTGTTTCACTGTATTCCAAACTGAGTTTGATGGTAGGGTTACTGGTGTTGAAGTACAGGTGAAAATCCTGAAGGTGTTGTTGACCCTGAAAAGATGAAAAAAAGGTGATTCATGTATCTGCCGTACCACTAAATGTTGGGTTGGGATTGGATTGGCTGACAGGTACCTGTCCTCCCAAAGTCCCAAGTATAACCCAGCATAGTTGGGAGCGTAGGCAGCTCCCATGGCTGTGCTTTTTACTTGTCTGTAAAGTTGATCCTGGAATAAAAATATATTGTTTTTTAAAGTCCAGTTTGTAAGTTGAGTTTCAACATTTGATCTCTGTTGTAGATAATGGCTTAGAGCATCACAGCCTTCAGAATGGTCACTGTTAGTGTGCAAACCAAACACTAACTAACTAGTTATTATTATTATTATTATTATTAATAATATTAATATTATTAATTTAAAAAACTCTTCATGAACAAACCAAACTTATCAGGGTTTTTAGATGTGGAGGAAGTCACATTTCAATGAACACTGAAGTTACTGTTCATCATGTTCTGATGCTGTTAATACATGCCATACACAACAATATTTAAACTAAAGTTAAAAAGCTCCACTTACAACACAACACATACAACACAAAGGTGGAGAGGCCTTAAACTGTCAGTTTTATTTTATGAGTTTACAGGCTGCTCCACTTTTATTTCAACAGTTGACAAATGTGATCCACATATTTGTTAACAAGGAGTTTCTCTTCCCTCTCCACATCAGAGAGGTCAAAGGTCAAGGGACTCGAAGAAGTAGAAATAAAACAATCTATTTGAAATTAAATGTATCAATATTAAAAAGCCTATTTCATGTCCTCTGAGGTTATTTTTGCCTTACATTACAGTTTACAGTTTTGCTGTTTGAATGCAGTCTCTCGATAATAACAGCAGCACTCATTTTAAATGAACAGTTTTTTCTCTTTTTTTTTCATAATGAAATAGCCTACTATGGTCAAGAGTGTATAAGTTTAATTAATTTCATGTTTTGTCAGTGATGAGATGAAGACCTGTGGCCTGTATAAAACCAGACTGTCTAAAACATTTTCGGCTTTAGAAAAACGAACTGAAACTGTAGCCTATAGTGTGTTTACAAAACTAAAGTAAGATAAAATCACTGAGAAAATGTCACTTCATGTTCTTATGGGGGGAGGTTTTACGTGCTGCGTGTTTGTCTCTCTCTCTCTCTCTCTCTCTCTCTCTCTCTCTCTCTCTCTCTCTCTCTCTCTCTCACTTGTGTGCTCCTCAGGTGCTGCTCTCCCTTTGATGCAGCAGGTAATGTGTCAACTTGCCAATTAAGGAGAGAGTGTAAAAAGCACAGCATTAGCTTTCTCCCTCTGTGGAAGGAGGGTGTTTTCCTTTGAGGCCTTCATGTTTCGTGTTTTTTTCTGATAAGAGGCTCGTTGTCAGTTTGCTTTTAAATTTGTTCCTCCCTTCTTTTCCCTGGGTTTTATGTTATGGTTTCTCCCCCAACCATCTTTGGGACAGGTACTAAGTGACACCTTCCTGTAGTGCATACGCACGTGCCATTTGTTGACAGCATGTTTGGATTCATCCCTTTTAAACATGACAGAACAGTTTAAAATGTGATGAGTAGTTATATTGTGAATAAAAAGACTGTAACAAACACATTTATCTTCAGATTATATAAATATTTATTTCCTTCATGTCAGCTCTGGTACATCCTCATGCATGCTAAACAGGGTGTTACAGAAGTCATTATGTGGTCTGAAAACAGTCTGTATCAAAGGTAGCTAGTCTAGGTAGTTACTTGTTCTAGAGTTCCTTCAACAAGACGACCTGCTCGGTTTGTGTTTCGCTCCCAGCACTGGTGAACAGAAAGCAGAGATATGTAACATTTAAAAAAGGCAAACATGATGAGAGCGGTGTCTCCCCTCCGACCGAGAAGTCGTCCTCCGTCTTGTTCTCTGAGCTCAGTTTGAATAAAACAGTCTTTACAACACAGTTAAACATCTCCAGTGTTAATACTCTCTGGCATCTTTTTTACATGTAGACACTCGTGTGTGTGTGTAATGTGTGCAGGTCAAGTACAGTTTGTCATGCTCCTCCACAGTGGGCGAGCAGAGAGGCAGAGAGAGAGGGAGCAGGCTGAAGAGAGGAGCCACACAGGGCGGCTTTCCTGAGAGACGACAGCGAGAGGCCACAGGTACATCCAGGGTTCCTGCACAGGTGACCTTTACAAACATCTGAAGCTGAAGAATCATCCTGCCTGTGTTCTATAACATGATCTATGTAGTGGGGCTATATAATGGAAATTGTACAGTACAGTATTTAGGCCAGGTGAGATTAGCAGCTTCGGTGAAGGAAAAAGCAGAGAATATCCGTCAGTATGAAAAGTTAATGTTCTGTTCATTTAGTCAAGACAGGCCAACAAAACGTTATCAAGTTGAGTGTATTATTTATTCTGCACGCTGTCCACAGATTCCAATTTTAAATAAAATAATAAATACAACTTTTTCCATCTGAGTGTGACTTATGTCCTTAATTATGTTTTTATGTTCAAAAGTATAATCATTTGATAGTGATAATTAAATTAAAGAAAAATTTTGTTGAGTTTTCCCAAACTTTTATTTTGAAATCTGTCCATACACTGTATATAAGAAGTGGATGAAGCTGCCATTGTGTCACCCATCTGAAAGCTTGAGTTCAGTGACCATATTTGGACGCCAGGATGAAAACACATTTTTATGCCTTTATCCTGGTTAATAGACACCTGTCAATCAGAGGTAGCCCCTCCCTAAACCCTCCCCGGCTTTATTGTCTGTGTGACTCTAAATGGGAGCATCATAGACTAAATGAACGTCATGCTGTGTTGAAGAAGACTTGAAACTAGAGATTGAGAATTTTCTCATTAGGAAAATGTTTACTGAGGGAATAAATCAAGAGAGAAGTAGGACCATTTTACAACCAGTGGAGTCGCCCCCTGCTGGCCATTACAAAGAATGCAGGTTTAAAGCATTATCTTAAGGAAACCAAAGGGCTATGATTTGTCTGTGAAATTAATTTTAAAATTTGCTGCTTTCACATGTAAATGTATAATGATTATAAGTCCTTAATTTCTATATTTCTTTTCCCTTACTTGACCATTACTTACGTATATATTTGAACGTGGACTATTATTTAGTGTCTTAAAATAGTTGAAAATATGTTTGAGATTAATATGATGCAGATTTTTCATGACCATATGCCTTGTCATATTAAAAGTATTTATCCTCATAACATTAACTGGGTTCCCTTGATGCCTGCATGACGTCATTCATTTTATTCCAACATGGATTTTCTCTTATTTCAAGTTCTTGCAGGTGCAGACATTGTAGGATTGAAACATTGCCTGTACTGCTCTAATAACATGTCAGATGTTGTACAGATGCTCTCTGCTTTCCCCTTTGATCTACAAAACTTCTACATTTTAATTAAACACTATTTTGCACAATAACAAATATAACACATCAAATATGTTATATCGTCACTTCTTTCTGAGACACTTCCTGTCCTTTCCACACGTGCAGGAACCCTGCAGATATATAATCAGCGATATATATTTGACACAGCACTCGCAAACACACGGAGTGAGAGGTCACATCTTCCCTGTACAACACGTTAGCAGCTATTTACACATCACACAACCATGGGGACAAGCCATGTTAGTCAGATAATGTATGTACAGGAGGGACACGCTCTGTTTCAGAGGTCTACGTAAAGAAGTTTCAAATTCCTTTGAAATCATTCAACTTATATATTTTTATATATATTCATATATATATATAATTATAGCAAGTTTGCACAAGAAACTTGTAAGGACTGTAAATGCATATTGACTCTCAGGCTTCATAACACAGCATCATCAATTCATGCATAGAGGAACTAGACTGAGAACACAATGGCTACATAACATACTGATAAAGTTCACACTGCTGCACGGAGGTCAGGATGTATTAAAATCACATTTCTGTTAAAAAAATACTTGAAGGAAAGAAAAACCTGCAGCAACAGAAGGAGAATTTAGCGACAGATAAAAGTGGACGTTCATGATAATCTATCAGTTAACTAATATAAATACTTCAGGATGTCATATTCAAACTGTGAGTGTGTCACCTGACAGAAGTCCTTAACAGTTCTTTGATTATCATTTTATGAACAAAACAGAAAAAGGGAGTGAAAATATAAAAAGAACAGGATGTGGCTGTAGAATGGGAGACATTGGTCCCAGATTCAGTCGTGCTTCAAACGAGACAGCAGGCCCGTGACTGTCTTTAAATGTCCGTTCGCTCCTTCTCCTTCTCCTCCTCCTCACACTCTTCATCCAGTCTGTTATAAAGGCTGCACACTGAGCACACGAATATATGTGTACAGTGTTTGTAATGTGTGTAAATTCAACTCTTGTTACACACGAGTGCTGCATCGGAAGAGTGAAACACCTCAATGTCCAGGTTTACTTAGGAAACCTCTGAAAGTAAAGGGTGGAGTCGTCAAACAGCGGGTTCTTCACCTCCATTTCCCCCGTCTGCAGAGACACAGAGAGGGGGAAGTTTAGAGTTCATCAACAGCAACTAAATGTTTCTCTGTTTGTATTATGACTGTGTTTAAGCTGCGGATCTACAGTGCATTTAAAATGTGACAAAGCACAGTACATATGCAGAATATAGAATAACAGATATACATTTAATTAAGATATTACTGGTTTCCCAAATCAGCAATATGACTGGTTATGTGTCATCCAACATCAGTAAGGCAATCATTAGTATTGAATCATGTTATTGACTGGTTCAGGGAGGTTAGGACAACGGGGATATAAACAACGACATGTTTCAGCTACAGAACTGTCAAGTTTCAGAGAATTTCTGAGACTATTCTGATTTGTTTGACCTTTTTTCAAGTCACACTTTAAATAAGGTTTTAATTTGATAAATAAGGTTTGGTGACGCTCCATGATCTTAAAAATGGAATGAAATAGTACACCACATTGGAATTAGTAGCAGACAAAATGTGCAATGTGTAAACATCTTTAAAAGGGAAATAATGAAAAGCACAAGTGTAACTAACAGTTTAACATATCTGCACCTTTAAATGTGACATAGGACTGACTGAAAAAAGTCTCTTGGAGCCCAACAGGAAGTCAGACATTTTGGTTATACTGTGCAGTTTTGCGATGTGGAGCGATTCACAGGTGTATTTGAAGGAATAAACTTTAAGATATACCTTATGGCCTTAAAATTCAATTTACATGAAATGTACATGATGTGGTCTACAGAAGAAGGATATTTTACAAATACAAGCTTAAGGGCCGGTGTCAACTAACGCTGCTTTTTGCGCCTACAACCTCAATTTCAGAGCGCTTCTCATCAGCGCTTACGGTTGTTAGATATTAATAATAATAATATTTTCTTTTATTCAAGGATATTTTAGAAAGAAAACAAAAGGAGTGGAAGGAGGAATGAAAGGAAGCGTGTCCTGGCATTAGCAGCCACTTTACACCTGGAAATTGTACCCCTGAAAAAACCAAAGGGTTAGCTTCTCCTTCACCACCGACAAACTTGATATCTGAAGTCCCGCCCCCTTGTGGAAGAAATGTATGAAACTATGTTTTGAAACTCCATCATCAAATGCCTTGAAGTAAAGTTTTGATCTGAGTGATGAACACTATGTTCTAGGAAAACGTGTATTCTGGTAACAGTATGATGAAGAGACAAATGCTTTAAGCTATGAATAAATTATTTAGCTACTTTTTAAAAATGTACTCTGTCCTGTGTTCAGATAGAAATGTGTCGAGTGCCAGCAAACTCGAATATAACAACAAAGTGCTGACAGCAGGAAGTGACACCATTAGTTTTCCAAATAAGGTAAAGCCTATCTCTTCTGACACGGTTAGAAAATGAGCAGGGGACAGACGTAATTAAAAAAAGTTTGGTTACTAGTGTTAACAAAACAGGAGGAGCCTTAAAGAGAATATAAGATCAAGCTCTGTGAAGTTAATTCAGTCTCACGTGGGCGACGCTCAGAGTTTGTTGCTGTATTTTGTTCATCTGTACAGGAATAAACTCTCTTTGCATTAGATTCTGCCAGTCTCCATTGCCTGCCTGTCTGCCGAGCCTTTCTTTCAATACTTAGACAATATTTTTAAGAATGCTCTTAACTACGTGGTGGCAAGGGGCCCTTTTTCTGGCAAATGGCACCTTCTTAATTTTGATTGGTCTGTGACGGAGAAGTGACGTTGACGAGCGAAACAGTGTTCCAGAAGTTGAACTATTTTCCACTGAGAGCGCTGCGAGTGCAGCAGCAAAAAACAGCAGACACTGAGGGCATTTCTGCGCAGAGGACGCTGAGGGCTAAAAACATCTGAACTGCATTGGTTTTGTAAAGAAATTAGGTGCTGACGGCACAAAAAGCGCTGTCTGTGGACACAGGCCTTAAAGCAGACATAGACCAACATTACAATTCATTAGGAGTTGTGTTTGTGTCCATCTGGTGAAAGTAGGTCCAAAACAAACTCCCCTTTTTGCTCTGGTTTGGTCTCTGGCTCTTACCTACATCACTAACTTTGTCTGCTGGTTGTTTGGTGATAATTTTATATATATTTCATTTCAGATGAGCACGCTGACCTGATGATGTTAACAGTGTAAGTAAACTAAGGGTCAGACAATGCAGATTTTACTCACCGGTGCCAATCCAGGACACTCATACACTGTGAAGTCTCCGTCATCGTTCTCCTCGTCTGTTGATGCTCCTGAGTCAGGAACTTTTGGCTCGTCCCTTTGTCTGAAGAAGCCACACACACACACACACACACACACACACACACACAAACACACAAACACACACACACAGTCATAAAATATCCAGAGGATATTCACAGACTTAAAGAGACAGGGAGAGCAGGGAGGGACAACACAGACACACGTGCCCATGTCAGAGGAGGACTCACTTCTCCAGGGAGAGCATCTGCTGCTTCTGGTGCTGGTAGTGGTACATCTGAGCGCTGTGGGCCAGCTTCTTGTCCCCAGGCTGGATCACACCGAGGGGGCAGAGGGGACATGAGAAACTCAGAGGTAACCATCCACATCATGTCACATTGTTCAGTTGACATTCACTTCAAGCCGCATGTGTCCACACTGCACATGCTGCTGAAGGACACGCACGTTTGTCCTTTTGGGGTGGACTGGGGTAAACTCAAGCCCCCAAACGAAGGCTCGTTCAGGCACCATTAGCATACTGACGCACAAGCTAGCAACATGCTGGAAAACCACTGAAAACACTTATTGATTGATCCCCTAAAGGAAATATTCGGGTGGAACTCAGACTCATCATGTTTTGCAGCGATGTTTTACAGATAAATACTACAATTTTAGTGCCAATCATTTGTTAAACTCTGTATTCTTGGTATTTTCTAATTCTAATGGTAGCTGATTGCGAGGCTAACATGAACAAAACAAGAGCATTGTAAAGTACATAAAGATAAAACCACAACTAAATTGTTCTTTGATTAACAAAGACATGAGTATAACTAGTGATATAATCAATATGAACACCTAATACTAATAATCTGTCTACATGACTACAATTTCTTAAGCAGAAACAATTAAAGAATATTCGGGTTGGAGTTACAAAGTTACATAAAAATTAAAAGCTGCATAAATATGTCTGGCCACTTGGGGGCAGCAGAGCAAGCTGCAAAGACAACATGGTGAATGAGGATACAAACACTAATGAGGGAATTCACTAAGAATGAATTGTAGCCGCTGATAGCTCCATAAATTGTGTATCACTTGCTCCCTCTGTCTGCTCCGTCTCGAGGTCTGATTCACAAAGCAAAATGCACTGATTATATTCAAGCACAAACACTCTCATAAAGTTTCGCAGAGCCGTGCAGTTTGCTCTTGTTTTGTGTCTGATTGTGAAGAGGAGCTGTCTGCACCTCCTCTCTCTGCTCTCAGGCATTAACTGAGCTCCACACTGACGGAGTTCATGCTGCATGCACAGATCGATGATGAGCAGGGAGAGGAGGGGGCAGCTCTTCAACAGTTTATTGTAAAGTCCAGACTCGACAGGTGTTTTACTAGTTTCACTCTCTGTAACTCAGCTTCACTTCTTGAACAAGCCCTCAATAACTCCTGGTTCAGATATTATATTCCCCGTCCCCGTCTCCACACACGTGGACAAAGTGTGCCCGTGTGCCGGGGTTGAGCCTCGTATAGCGAGACTGATTGATGTCCCGATTATAATAATAATGACAAAATATGATTAACAGATAGGGTTGAATTGTCGTCACAATCACTGGAAACTCAGAGTGTGACAGTGTGTTATAATTCTGTATAAGGGCTTTAATCATGATTCCTCACGCCTGCCCATGTTCTCAGTGTAACTCCATATCTTTGTAACACTACAGAGATTTTCTACTCACCATATTGTCAAAGGTTTGGGCTCTCATCAGTCCGTATACAGGGTAGTTCACCTTCTGAGTCAGACGCACACTTTTCTGCAATCTAGAAAAAAAGGTTCATGCATGTTTAGTCTTATTCAAATATTACACCGTGATATAGCAGAAATGAAAAGTTATTTGAAATGATCAACTTCTCTTTTGTGATTTACGAGATCATTGTTGTGGTATGTACGGGTGACACAACTGTTTGGAACTGCAACAAAGAATTAGTGAAGAACTCCTTTAAATTATGATTTAGCCACAAATGCTAATGGAGCACAGACTGAGCAGATGTTTTTGGGAACAATTAACAGTATATTAAAGTTACATTACAGAAGTTAGAGGCTACAGTAATTAATCGACTGACATGGTTTCAATTTGTGAACCGATTTAACTTTTTCAAGCAAAAATATCAGAAATTCTCTGATTCCAATTTCTGTGTCATGCACTGAGAGCAATGTAAAGCTGGAGTCATGTTCCTCGTACGTGTTCACATACCTGGTGATTGTGTATTGTATCATTTAAATGTCTAAACTCTTACAGAAAAAAACCCCCAGAACATCTGAAGGCTTTATTGTAAAACCTTGAAAAGGAGGGAGAGGACGATTCATGCAGTCGTGTAGAAAGGGTTGTTTTTCTTTCTTACCTGACCCAACAGGCCCCGGCGATGATCAGAGCCATGGAGCCGGCCACGATGAAGACGCTGCTCATGACTGAGAAGAAATACACACAGACAGTCAGCGGGAGAGAAAACGGAGCAGATCTGTAGGTCTGAGTTAAAGAAGACATGATCCCTGACTAGAGCTCTACAGCCTGCAGCAGACTGAAGAGCTCAAAGAGGAGCTGCTGGAAATAACTGCGAGTCTGTGCTGAGTGTTGGTTACATACTGCAGCATCAACAACAAACAGCATTGATGGCAGAAATGAAGCGAGGCAGAACGAATCGACAGAAACGTATGACTTCTGTTCTGTTCAACACCGAATTAATCTGAGGTCAGTCCCAAGATGTCAGAGCATGTGCTGCCAACAGTTTTAAAAAAAGGTTATTTTACAGAACATATCTGAGTGTTCTGCAGTCAAGATGAATGTTTTTGTTTCCATGATTGAACATTAGGGCCAGTTTATGTGGATTCCTCCGGGCGGCTGCCTTGTGGGGAAATAAGATCCTGGAATTTCCCAGGATGTTTGTTCCAAAATCTGCTCCCTATGGGAAACTTCCAGAGGGGACCACGGGCCAACAGTGTGTGTGCTTATCACAGCCACATGCTAAAGTCTGACCTTCAAAAGCCAAAATCATAAAATGATTTGCTGAAATGGGTTTTTAAAGACTATTTTTCCTCTTCTCCAAGCTTCTTAATTAAAATAAGAATAATGCAGACACCTTATTTACTACTGTTGGCAGAGCGAAAAACCTTTTTTTTCCACAGACAAAATTTTAAAGAGAAGTCAAAACAGTCTACAGTGTAATCTTTAACAAAACGGCGTTGTCACCTTTGCCTCCATACAACACTTTGTGCTCAAAACCTTAAGCCTCCCACTTGCTGCCCTGGCACTCCGCCCACAAGCTCTTTTTTTAACAGCGTATCACCAGATGTACGTCAGATACTCAAAAGATTTTTTCAGCCAGGCATTTTTCAAGGAGTCCTTAAAACCACAGCAGCTAAAATGCGTCAGTGATAAATGAATATAGAGCCAATTTGAAAAGTTTTTTCTTCTTCTTAATGCTTTCGTGCAAACACCTTTTTAACTGCATCTTTGTGTGGATAACAGACACAGTGACCTGGAGCTGACCAACCGCAGGGGCACAGCCCCAGGGTCCACGTTCAGTGGGGGCCCCCTAATAAGCTATGTTTCAGCCATAGACTGTATATCTTTAGATACAGTCTGTGGTTTCAGCACTGTGGACAGCGCTGCACCTATGGCGTCACTGCATGATCTGACGCTCTCTCTCTTTTTTAGAGAGAAGAAGAAATATGACTCAAGGACTCACACGGACAATTACTCTCTGGCAGCACCCTGATCTCTTTTGTTTTCTCTCTGAACTCTGAGTCACTGCTTCCAGCATGCGCTCCCACTGTAACTCTCCGGAGCTCGTCCTACGTAAATGTCGCGGACCTACGGCCTTTCGAGTCTAGGTCCACCCCTGGTAGTGACGCATGAAAAAGTTCAGTTTTAGTATAACTGGATCTCTTTCTTCATTTGGTACAGTTGACCAGAGGAAACTGACGGACTTGAAAAGCGGGTGAGATTTTCTGCATCCGGTTAAATTGGTTCAAATTATATTATATTATAAAATAAGGAGTACTTCTTTTACCAACTGAAAATTATAAATCTGAGCAAACAAAGATCACATGAGGAGCTCCTCAAGGCTCCATTCTCAGGCCTCATTTATTCAACATGTACATGCTCCCAGTACTTAAATATGGAAAATAATATAATATTCCTTACGCAGATGACACACTACTCTACAAGACAGTGTCGCCACATGACTGAAGCCCCTTACTTTTGCTTAATTATTGCATTTAACAAGTCTTTTTTTCTACAGCAAAACACAGTTAAAACTAATGTTGTTTTTGAACCCAAAGAAGAAAGATTAAAAGTCATTGCTCATCTTGAATCTCCACACAACATTAAAGTAATGACAAACAAATGAAGCTATAAATGTTGGAGTATAAAAATACTCAGATCTGAGTTTAACAGCCGATTTAAGACAATTACAAACTCATCCTACTACCGTGTTTAAATCATGGTAGTAAAATCGACAATGGTGCGTGTGCCGCTAATGGGCTATAAGGTCATATAGCATCACTATCAGTAATAGACAAAGAAGCTTACTGATGAAGACATGGTCATTGGAGGGGTAGGGGATGATGATGGGGTCCCTTAGCAGAGCGGGGGTGTGGTTTGTGGGGGCAGTGGTGGTGGGCAGGCTGGTGAACGGGCCGCTCTGGCTTGTAGGCAGCTGTGTAGTGGATCCGTTCTGGGCAGCACCAGGCTCGCTGAGCTTGGATTCAGGTTTAGAAACATCCTGGACAGGTAGAGCTACATAAGATAAGGAATGAAGAGTTATTATGTCTGCAGGAATGTGCTGGTGAATACATACATGTAAAAAGAAGTGACACATCCTGTTACCTGGCAGCCTGGACTCAGTTCTCTGTTCACTGATGATGGCAGACAGGAAGTCGATCTCCTCGTCCAGCTCAGGGTAGGTGTTCACCTTCCCTGCAGGGACACAAACCAGAAACTTCTAACACAGAATCCAGCACTGCCTTTAAACAAACCCAAATTCATGCAAGATATAATGCAAGAAAAAAAAGACAGGATATTTATGGACTAGATTTCTTTTTACATGTAAATCTCCTAATATCCAACTTTTGGTCTCTCTCCCATGGCGTGCAGGGCCTACAAGTTAGCTAACAGTTGTGGGTTTCACTGTGGTTCTGTTATTGGCTACTCTAAACATCAATTCATATTTACATCAAGATGCTTCCTGGCTCCTGTTTTGAAAGGAAACAAGTTCATGAGCAGATCAAAAAGTAGTCAGTGATTTAGTTCAGAACCTACTGGACTTTGGGAGACAAATAGATATGCAACACAACACTCCAGAAAAGTCAGACTTATGAAAGTTCCTTTAGAGCCGCAGGAGACATGATGTAACCGTTACACAGGAAAAAAACCCAAACCAAACCCAAAGAGCAGTTAAGCAGAAATCATGTTCACAGATCTTTTAGGAGAAATAAGAAACCAGGTCAGTGGAAATAAGTCCAAAAGATGCCACTTACATAAGTTAGATAAGGAGCTAAATTTGCCATTAGCAAAGAGGGAGGGGAAAGGGCAGAGGGAGAGGGTTGTGGATCTTGCAACAGGACAGCATTTTAAAAACATATCAATATCTTCTGCTACTGATTTTTAAAAATACTTTTTTGTTTCATCACAGAGGAATGGTGGAAAAAAAGGCCCAATAATTCGTACACTGAAACAAGTCCAAAGCTGTTAAGAATAAGCAGACCTCGCAACACCTGCCTGGATGTCAGGTGTAAAATTACTGGACTACCTCTTTAAGGTAAGAGCATTAACTTCATCTTCCTGAAAAATCAAAGCTTTACTATTGTGATTCAAACCTAAATACAAAATGTAACTGGACTTGATTCGTAGCTCCGAATCAACATGACCTGGATGACTGAGCACCTTCACAGACATTTTGACCATCACAGGCTTTTCAAGTGAGTGTAGCTCTTGTTGGATCAAACACCCCAGATTAAACTGACAATCTCTAAGATTTCAGTGATGTACAGTAATGATGGGAGCACACTTCGCAATTTAACCAGATGTTTACGGTTGGCTCCCTTTGTTACGGTTGTAACTCTTGATTTTCCTGGCTGACGGTTGCTTTTCTTTTCAGACTGTTTGCTTCATCTGAGCGTCCAATTTGTTTCTTTTTCTTTAGATTTTCACTTATTTTAGAAGTTGTATCTGTAGTCATCGATCACTTGCAGAGAGCGGAAAAGCAGCCGCTTAGCTCCGCCTACCCTCTCTGGCAGACCAACCACTGCTGGGTGATAGAAAACGTGTCACTAACTGGGCGCCGCTGGGGATTTTTTCCGCAAATGTCGCCACAGACACCCAGTCTGTGATAATACTATATACTGCAAATGCAAAGGCTTTCATCAGTCCGCCATAGGCTCAGTCACCATCGTGTTACCTTATTCGGCGATAGATAGAGACTTAACAGGTGTTTATTCACATGAAAATCAAGATTAATACTTTAACCTTTTTTAACCATAAAGACCCCCAAAATACCTTCTGCCATTGAAGCGAGTTTTGTAACTGCTAACGTGTTGGCATGGAGCACTGAAGACACCAATCAAATACAACATATCCATCATTAACATTGACCAGTGAGGTAACCACGGATGGTTCTTCTTTCAGGGCAGATTTTAGACTCTCAGATCAGCAAAGAAAGACCTTTAAAATCACAGAATTCAAACAAAACCTGCACAAAGCCGTCTTATGTTTTCTTATTCATCTATTTTGATAATTTTAATGTTAAACTTTATTCAGAGAGCAATCCCCAACACAAAGTACAAACTGCTTCACAGCAAAACTAATAAAATAAAACACCAGAATTCATGAAAACAGAATAAAAATAAAAAACAGGTGGAAGACACGTTAAAGAAGACTCAGATAACAATCAGGGATTTAAAGGGTTTAAATAATATCTGGAGCCTGAAATAAATAAAAGCAGATAACGGCGCCCTCATGTGGTGATAAAAAATAACTGCAGTCTTTATTGTTATTATGTCCCCTCCACCTGCTGTGATCCTGCTGCAGAGCAACATCACACTGCCTGGGAGCTCATAACGCTGATGAGTGGGAGGAAGCCCCAGTGATGCAGTGTGTGTGTGTATGTGTATGTGTATGTAGCGCAGCTCTTTTTATATGTTGCAGAAGGAAAAATATGTGTGTTTGTGCGTAGAGGAGTGGATGCAGGTGTAAATGTCTTAAATACGTTCCTCTGTGTGTTTTTTATACATCATAGTACTATTTAGAGTGAGTGGGCGAGAAGATGTAGTGTGCTTTGTGTGTGCATGTTTGTGTGTGCGTTACTGCGTGTGGGCGGTTGGCTTGGTGCTCTGCTGTCATGCCCGGCTGCTCAAAGTGTGGGCTGAGGGCAGCGAAAGAGGGAGTGAGAGAGAGGGAGAGAGAGAGGGAGAAACAGAATCATGAATGTAAGGCATCACTGTGGCAACAGGGAGGAGGGAAAGAAAGGAGATGAGAAGAGAAACAAAGCCAGGACACCGTCTGTGTGAAGCCTCACAGAGTATTGACAGGGTCTTTGACAGCCATGATGTTAGTGGTGTGAGAGATGATCTTTACAGGATAAGTCCTGCCTCGCTCCAGCAGCAGATTAATCCAGATTTGGTGCTGTAGAGAGAATTCGGGGCAGTAGGGCGGTGAATGTGGGTCAAAAATCATTCAGGTTTCTGAGAGTTTAAAATCAGCCTCACGGGGTGACGGCGCTGATAGACTTATAAACAGTAGAGAATCAAACTGGATATTTCAATTACAAACTTTTTCCATCAAAAGACTCAATAATGAGATTCCATTAAATAAACAAGCATTGTGGAGTTGGTTGATGTGACTATTTAACTTTGATTGATGCATGAAAGCTTCACGGACGATGTCTCAGTTTTCTCTGTTCGTCCTTCTTGTTTCTCATACTGTATGTGTGACGTATTCAAACATGGCTGTTTAAGATCATTGTTGCAAGACATGTTGAAAACACTTTTCACAAAGGTCCAGCGGAACAAAAATGTGAGTGTGATCGATGCGTAGTGATTCTGAGTTGAATATAAAGTGTGCACAATTTTATTATATGTTAAAGACTGCAGTTACATTTCTGGCTGTGTGAATATCTTTGTTGGAATAAAGTTTCATTAATACTTGTTGGTATGACGGACTCATTTGTTCGGTCAGTGTTGACGTTACTGTTCCCAGTGTTTGAGTGTCCAACCAAGACTTATTTTTATTGAAAGGTCTTCCTTTAATCTCTATGTTTTATACCTGGTATTTATTTATTTATTATCCCTCAGCCATTGTTTTAAGTCGTTCCTCTTTTGTTCTGTATGTCTCCTGTTTTATTCCTACGTTGTTGTTTTTTTTGTTTTAGGTTTTGTAAAACACTTTGTAACGCAGACTTTGATAAGCACTATATAAATTATTTTTATTATTATTATTATTATAAGAAAAAAAGGACAACAGCAGTCTTGCGCTGTAATTTACAGCCAGGTTCTGATAACCCATTTATTAGCACAATATAATCAACAGTCTTTAACAGCCGATTCAACTGAGTTTATAAAGTAGTAGATTTAGCTTGTCTGCTGAACAAGCTCCACCATCACCCAGGGCATTGCTTTCTGCATTGTATGTTCAGTAACTTTTTTTTGTTACTGATGAATACAGTAATAACAACAGGATCGGACAACATATACGTTGATAGCAAAATTTCTAGTATAGGCCCAGATCAGTCTAAAAATATCAGCTGACGTATATTGGTCAGGCTTCACACTTTCAACCTCCTCTTTATGAGTGAAGCAGAATGACTGTGAGAGGAGGAGAGAGGAAGAGGTGGAGACAGGAAGATAAGGCGGCACAGTGGAGGAGGAACACAGAGAGGATGACTGTGTCTAATGAGGGACGACAAGAGCTGTGGGTTGTTCAGATGAGAAGAGGGGAGTGAGGACACGAGTCAGTCGATCAGACAGGTAAGTCCTGCTTGGCAGACACTCCTGTCTGTCTGTCTGAGGTAAAGGGAAGGTGTTAAACCCGTCTCAGGACACCTGAAGGTAAAGAAAGTAAAGAAATGTAAAGTAAACTAAGAGCAGCACTGTGAATATCTGGGGGTGTTCATATATATATATATATATATATATATGAACATATCAATACACTTGAGCAATATTGAGATAGTACGCCTGCACGGTAAGAGAAAACTCTGCGGTGGGATAACGTTGCTCAATACTGCGATAAAGATATGAAGTGCAATAAATAAACCAATATTAAAGAGTGCATATCAGCTGTGACTTTACTTTCTGTGTCTATGATCGGCTGATCGGCATGTTTTAACAATACCTGTGTTTAAATCCAAAAACACTAAGTTGACACCAGTTAATCTGGGTGGAGCAGGTAGCTGCTTGTTCTCCATCTGATGGTATGAAAGCCAGTACACCCAGGGCGACAGCTGAGAAAGCACGGCTTGTTTACATGAAATTATTTTCCTCATTCATTGCGACAAATTCAGACTTTCACGATGTGAAGTAACTACAACTACAGATGGTTTGTTGTGATTACATGAATTACAGTTTTCCTTAAATTAGATATTAAAAAATCACAATATATTACCCTGCTTATAGTATCACAATATATTGCATAATAATCACAGTGTATCAGTAACCTTTAAAGTGGCTCCACTACAGGCTAATAATAATGTCTTGGTATGATGGATGAGGTGTCACTTTTTCATTTAACTTACTTTCTAGTTTGTTCGTTTTTAGAGGGAACACGTTTTTTCTGCATGTTGAAATCTGATTAAATAATCCCTGCATCCTGATACTATCCATAGATTCTTATACAGCTCTTCAGTCTAAAATAAATTAGATTTATCAGACTGAATCAATCAAAAACCGACTGAACAAAGTGTGTTCATTTTATCGTTATATTGTTCCTTAAACCTGATCCTCTGAGACATAGTTGCTGAATCTTTCCCTGCTTTTGGACGCAGCAGCTCTGCCCTGACTCATTCTCACTTCTCCTCAGCAGAGGGAGAGCCCGACACGGAGGCAGAGACACACAAGCATCATTAGCTGTGACACACTGCTGACTGGAGAGGCTGGCGTTACCCACCGGGAGTCTCTGAAGTCGACCTTTAGTGAAGAACATGACTCATGTAGATGAAGAACACAGAGGGGCATGAACACGGATCATTCAGGGTCTGTCAGGCTGTGAAATCACACCTAATGTGTAGCTTCACGCACCCTGCTGACTGCTCATGTGGCTGTTTCTCCCATGTTAATTCATGGAGAGGCAGCTGGCTGCTCTTCTGATATTCCCCCTCATAATAACATTTAGGCCAACAATAGTCTAAAGTTAAGACTTTATTCTCTTAATATGACGACTTTATTCTGGTAATCTCTAATGGTTTTTCTTTAATGTGCCTCTAATACTCCGTAAATATTTCATAAGTGTGGTAGTAGCTATATTGTTTTGGAAATCACATTTTACCTTGAAACTAATTCATCTTTAATCTAATTATAGATATCACTTATTCCTTTTACACTTGGCACAATAATATTTAAAGTTACCTCCAGATTTCATCATTTTGAAAAAGGACTGGGAATATAGAGAAAATGTAATTTCACATTTCAGATATCAACATTTGTATTACTAATATATCCAACAGATCAACAAACCAATTCTGATATGAAGCCGAATGTAATGTACCGACATCACTGAGCATATCTACAATCCACATTTTGACACAGGACAATTCCTTTTTGTAAATCTAATTTCTATCTTCTTCTGTTCTGACTTGAGAATACATTTTACTAGTAGAATGTTCCCAAGCTACAATCGTAGTGCCGATATCTGAAATACAATTTATGATATCTGGGATTACATTCTTACTAATTACAATTTCAAGACGGCACATACATTTCTGATTTTGATTTGTCAGACCTAAATGATACCTCCAAATTAAGAGCTATTGTAGATCTCTGCTATGATCGTCAGAACTAGTAAGCATTAGGGATGGATGGGTCATTATATTCAAATATTCCAATAGTCATTCATTTCTAAAAAAATCGAAGAGTTCATGCGGATTTAACTCATCTTAAAAATATATTTTTATTTGTTTTTCCCGGTGCTTGGTTGTAATGCAGCACTACCACCAGACGGTGGCAGTAGCGCATCTGAAAGCTGTTTGCTGTCCTCTTTAAAAAACAGACGAAGAAGAAAGCATTAGTACCAGGTGCCGGTAAAGCGGGTGTAGAGCTGTGAGATTCAGAACTGGAGACAACTGCAGAGATTCTGCAGCCGTCAAAGAGTTCTGTGTGGAACTTGTTCAAAAAATAAACAAATATGAGGTCGAGAGCAAACTTTGAAAGGTAACACAATCACATCATAAGTCAGTTACTTATTGGCATGTCTCTAACCCTAACCCTGACACTGACAATGTGGTGGTAGCTACTTGTCAATCACAGGTAACCACGCCCAAAAGAAAGCCCTCCTTCACTGTGACTCTAAGTGGGAGCATCACTGACTCAATGAACATCATGCTGTGTTGAAGAAAACTTGAAACTAGAAACTAAGACCATGAACTCATTAGGAAAATGTTTACTGAGGGAATAAATCAGGAGAGAAGGAGGACCATTTTCTCATAGGCTGTGTCCGAAACCGCATACTAACGTACTGCCTACTACATACTCAAACAGTATGTACTGCATACTGCCTACTAACCTGACTATTAGGATGCCGGTGGCATCATACTCAGATTTGTCTGTTTGATCTCCGGTCCATCTCCGCCATAGTAGAAGCTGAATAGCCGCAATGCATTTTGGGGCGGTTGAGTACAACCAGTGAGCTCCCATCTCATACTCAAATATCGGGCCGATCTAGTATACATCCGGGCATTTCTCGCATACACAAAATTGCATACTATGAGATGGGAACGCACGACATACTCAATTTTACGTCACGGTTAGTATGATTAGTATGATGGTATTATAGTATGCGGTTTCGGACGCACCGATAGACTTCAATATAATCACACTTCTTTTACAACCAGTGTAGTCGCCCTCTGCTGGACATTAGAAAGATTGAGGTTTAAGGCACTTCTGCACTCGATTCACTTTCCAAGAGCCCACGTCCACTTCTTACACACAGTCTTTGTGATTAAAAAACCTCCACCCACCTTTAACGGGCTTAGCAGAGTGAGGCGTGTGCCTCCTCTTCACCACGCAGCGCCCATGGGAGTTCTCCACCAGTGGATGGAGGCAGGGCCCGCAGTGCGAGCCCCCCGGCTGGCAGAAGTGTCGTCCTGCTCGGGCACAGTCTAAACTCCGAGGGCACAGGTGAGAGCCTGCGGAGAGAGACATGAAACAATTCATTTCATTTTTGTTTTAATGTTTTCAGTATTTCTTTCTAAACGTAGTTTTGAGCTGTAGTGTACAGGTGTGTACAGGTAAATCAAAGCAGTAGTAATATTATCTATCCATCTCACTTTAATACCTTCATGTAAACAACAATAAAGTGGTAATGACTTCTGTCAGTTGTAAAACATGATTATTATTATCCTCCATTTTAACCTGACATTACTCTCGCTGAGGAGAACTGCTCTGCTGCATGCGCTGCACCTCAGGGAGTATCAGTTGCACTCGTTGTTTTGGTGTGACAGTGCAGACATTTTCTTTTCACCGTGCTCTCTCAGTGAGAAGAAGATATCTGAGCGCAGAATCAGCGAGCAGAGCAGATTATTACTGCAGGGCCTCTGGACGAGCTCCTAATGCCACGGGGGGAAATAATTAGGGCCGACTATCAATATTAACCCCTTTAGCTTCATCGTCAGAGCCGCTCCAGTCTCTGCTACAGAGAACACAGACACCGGTTGCCGGGGCGACTGCCATGGCAACCGAGGAGGTGTGACATCATCAGGGGGGTGAGTCACCGCACAGATGCAGAAGTCGAGGATGGACGGTTTGTCTCAGGCTGGAGAGTCGGGCAGAAGGAGGATAAATGCAAGATGAAAACTGAACATGTGGAAGGATGCAAGAATAATGTGCAACAAGAGTGCAAAGCCCGGCAGCATTCACAGATATTTACAGACATGTTTGAGAACTTGACAGTTTAAAAACAGTAAATCCTACACAGTGAAATGAGCCATGTTTCTGTCTTTTAACAGAACTGTAGGTGCTTGTGTTTATAAAACGATCCCTGCTTGCACTATGATTAAAACCTCCACTGAAGCTTCTATCAAATGTACAACACATTCATACTCACAATGCCCGGCCCTCGGAGACTACAACAGCAGTGACTAATCTATGCAAAGCTTTACAACTGGCTGATGGAAAGCAGAATGCACTGGAACAAAAAGCTCTCCTGTTTCTCTCAGCCTCAGGTCAGACCACAGGCGTATACAGAACCACATTCAAAGACAAGAAAAATACAGGACAGACAGTGGAGTCCACATGTCTGACACCTTTTTCATGCTAGCCTGGAAATAATCAGAAAGTGTAAGGATCTGGTAACATCAAATAAAGGTTTGAAGCTGTAAAATAAAGGATAAACGTTACCACATTTACCAGGTCAGCAATCAAATGTTCAACTCCTTTGCACAGCAGGTCAGAGTTTCTTCAGTTGTATTACTTTCACTGAAGCAGCGTTCAGATGACACGTCGATGGGCTTCATTTGAAGGCTTGGTCACGTAACTGATCTTGCAGCTTGCAGAGTTCACCTGTTATAAAACGCCTTATATTTCCAGCAGGTCATTGCTTACAAAGTAGCAACGTGGTCGTTGGACACATGGCATCATAACTAAGTTATAATGTCTGAAGTCAAGAGAGGACCTAGAAATCGTGCAGAAACTAAAATATTTATTCTAAATTGAACATGTTAAATCCTCAAAGTCTGATTATGATCTTGATTTCCACGTGGTCTCAGACGTTTGGATCCAGCTGTTTGTCTTAACAATACTTTGCATCCATGATACAGCAGATACATAAGCACTAGTATGAATACTAGAAGAAGCACTTGAACAAGTCTGCACTATAAGAAAACACTTGTATAGTTGGGGTGTAAATAAGTTGGATTATTTATAGTACTGATTTAATAGCCTGATAATTATCCTTCAAATTTCACTTTATTATTCAGTCTGACATGTTCACATATGAACAGGTCTAAGCACCATCTTTCATAAACCCTGAAAAGTCACACCCTGACAGGAGATTTTGTGTCACTCTGCACACATAATGAAGAGAAACCTGTGTGCTGTATAAAAGAACCCTGTACTGTGTAACCGTCTCTCTGTTTGAACCTGTCGCACAATGAGAAGAAAAACTCTCGAGTGAATTCAGAACTCTTTCTGCTTTGAATAAATCCACATTCAAATGAAAGTGACTGCAGAGCAGCTTTATCGAGGCTCTTTGAAAAGTGCATTAGAGAAAGTATTCTGTTTTTACTCTGTGAGCAGCAGC